>NC_134115.1:1023000-1364000 GCF_040939455.1 Microcebus murinus | reverse complement strand
GGCTATGTCCACTCACCCACGGGAGACGGGCAGGCAGGGCGCAGTGCGGATCTGGCTGTGTCCACTCACCCACGGCAGAAGGTCAGGCAGGGTGCAGTGCCGATCTGGCTGTGTCCACTCACCCACGGGAGATGGGCAGAGACGGTGCTGTGTGGATCTGGCTATGTCCACTGACCCACGGCAGACGGGCAGGCAGGGCGCAGTACGGATCTGGCTGTGACCACTCACCCACGACAGGCGGTAAGGCAGGGCGCAGTGCGGATCTGGCTGTGTCCACTCACCCACGGCAGACGGTCAGGCAGGGCGCAGTGCGGATCTGGCTGTGTCCACTCACCACGGCAGACGGGCAGGCAGGGCGCAGTGTGGATCTGGCTGTGTCCACTCACCCACGGCAGACGGTCAGGCAGGGCGCAGTGCGGATCTGGCTGTGTCCACTCGCCCACGGCAGACGGGCATTCAGGGCGCAGTGAGGATCTGGATGTGTCCACTCACCCACGGCAGACGGTAAGGCAGGGTGCAGTGCGGTTCTGGCTGTGTCCACTCACCACGGCAGGCGGTCAGGCAGGGCGCAGTGCGGATATTGCTGTGTCCACTCACCCACGGCAGACGGTCAGGCAGTGCGCAGTGCGGATCTGGCTGTGTCCACTCGCCCATGGGAGACGGGCAGGCAGGGCGCAGTGCGGATCTGGCTGTGTCCCCTCACCCACGGGAGACGGGCAGGCAGGGCGCAGTGTGAATCTGGCTGTGTCCACTCACTGACGGGAGACGGGCAGGCAGGGCGCAGTGCGGATCTGGCTGTGTCCACTCACCCACGGCAGAAGGGCAGGCAGGGCGCAGTGCGGATCTGGCTGTGTCCCCTCGCCCACGGGAGACGGGCAGGCAGGGCGCAGTGCGGATCTGGCTGTGTCCACTCACCCACGGCAGACGGTCAAGCAGGGCGCAGTGTGGATCTGGCTGTGTCCACTCACCCACGGCAGACGGTCAGGCAGGGCGCAGTGCGGATCTGGCTGTGTCCACTCATCCACGGGAGACGGGCAGGCAGGGCTCAGTGCGGATCTGCCTGTTTCCACTCGCCCACGGGAGACGGGCAGGCAGCGCGCAGTGCGGATCTGGCTGTGTCCACTCACCCACGGGAGACGGGCAGGCAGGGCGCAGTGCGGATCTGGCTATGTCCACTCACTGACGGGAGATGGGCAGGCAAGGTGCAGTGCGGATCTGGCTGTGTCCACTCACCCACGGGAGACGGGCAGGCAGGGCGCAGTGTGGATCTGGATGTGTCCACTCAGCCACGGCTGACGGTCAGGGAGGGCACAGTGCGGATCTGGCTGTGTCCACTCAACCACGGCAGGCGGTCAGGCAGGGCGCAGTGCGGATCTGGCTGTGTCCACTCACCCACGGCAGACGGTCAGGCAGTGCGCAGTGCGGATCTGGCTGTGTCCACTCGCCCATGGCAGAAGGGCAGGCAGGGTGCAGTGTGGATCTGGCTGTGTCCACTCACCGACGGCAGACGGTCAGGCAGGGCGCAGTGCGGATCTAGCTGTGTCCACTCGCCCACGACAGACGGGCAGGCAGGGCGCAGTGCGGATCTGGCTGTGTCCACTCACCCACGGCAGGCGGTCAGGCAGGGCGCAGTGCGGATCTGGCTGTGTCCTCTCACCCACGAAGGACGGTCAGGCAGGGTGGAGTGCGGATCTGGCTGTGTCCACTCACCCACGGGAGACGGGCAGGCAGGGCGCAGTGCGGATCATGCTGTGTCCACTCACCGACGGGAGACGGGCAGGCAAGGCGCAGTGCGGATCTGGCTGTGTCCACTCACCCACGGCAGAAGGGCAGGCAGGGCGCAGTGCGGATCTGGCTGTGTCCACTCGCCCACGGGAGACGGGCAGGCAGGGCGCAGTGCGGATCTGGCTGTGTCCACTCACCCACGGGAGACGGGCAGGCAGGGCGCAGTGCGGATCTGGCTGTGTCCACTCACTGATGGGAGACGGGCAGGCAGGGCGCAGTGCGGATCTAGCTGTGTCCACTCACCCACGGGAGACGGGCAGGCAGGGCGCAGTGCGGATCTGGCGGTGTCCACTCACCCACGAAGGACGGTCAGGCAGGGTGCAGTGCGGATCTGGCTGTGTCCACTCACCCACGGGAGACGGTCAGGCAGGGCGCAGTGCGGATCTGGCTGTGTCCACTCACCCACGGCAGACGGGCAGGCAGGGCGCAGTGCGGATCTGGCTATGTCCACTCACCCACGGGAGACGGTCAGGCAGGGCGCAGTGCGAATCCGGCTGTGTCCACTCACCCACGGGAGATGGGCAGAGACGGTGCTGTGTGGATCTGGCTATGTCCACTGACCCACGACAGACGGGCAGGCAGGGCGCAGTACGGATCTGGCTGTGACCACTCACCCACGACAGGCGGTAAGGCAGGGCGCAGTGCGGATCTGGCTGTGTCCACTCACCCTCGGCAGACGGTCAGGCAGGGCGCAGTGCGGATCTGGCTGTGTCCACTCACCCACGGCAGACGGGCAGGCAAGGCGCAGTGTGGATCTGGCTGTGTCCACTCACCCACGGCAGACGGCCAGGCAGGGCGCAGTGCGGATCTGGCTGTGTCCACTGGCCCACGGCAGAAAGGCAGGCAGGGCGCAGTGCGGATCTGGCTGTGTCCACTCGCCCACGGGAGACGGGCAGGCAGGGCGCAGTGCGCATCTGGCTGTGTCCACTCACCCACGGCAGGCGGTCAGGCAGGGCGCAGTGTGGATCTGGCTGTGTCCACTCACCCACGGTAGACGGTCAGGCAGGGCGCAGTGCGGATCTGGCTGTGTCCACTCGCCCACGGCAGACGAGCAGGCAGGGCGCAGTGAGGATCTGCATGTGTCCACTCACCCACGGCAGACGGTCAGGCAGGGTGCAGTGCGGATCTGGCTGTGTCCACTCACCCACGGCAGGCAGTCAGGCAGGGCGCAGTGCGGATCTTGCTGTGTCCACTCACCCACGGCAGGCGGTCAGGCAGGGCGCAGTGCGGATCTTGCTGTGTCCACTCACGAACGGCAGAAAGTCAGGCAGTGCGCAGTGCGGATCTGGCTTTGTCCACTCGCCCATGGCAGACGGGCAGGCATTGCGCAGTGTGGATCTGGCTGTGTCCACTCACCAACGGCAGACGGTCAGGCAGGGCGCAGTGCGGATCTAGCTGTGTCCACTCTCCCACAACAGACGGGCAGGCAGGGCGCAGTGCGGATCTGGCTGTGTCCACTCGCCCACGGGAGACGGGCAGGCAGCGCGCAGTGCGGATCTGGCTGTGTCGACTCACCCACGGGAGACGGGCAGGCAAGGCGCAGTGCGGATCTGGCTGTGTCCACTCACCCACGGGAGACGGGCAGGCAGGGCGCAGTGCGGAACTGGCGGTGTCCACTCACCCACGAAGGACGGTCAGGCAGGGTGCAGTGCGGATCTGGCTGTGTCCGCTCACCCACGGGAGACGGGCAGGTAGGGCGCAGTTCGGATCTGGCTGTGTCCACTCACCCACGTGAGACAGGCAGGCAAGGCGCAGTGCGGATCTGGCTGTGTCCACTCACCCACGGGAGACGTTCAGGCAGGGCGCAGTGCGGATCTGGCTGTGTCCACTCGCCCACGGGAGACGGGCAGGCAGGGCGCAGTGCGGATCTGGCTGTGTCCACTCACCCAAGGCAGGCGGTCAGGCAGGGCGCAGTGCGGATCTGGCTGTGTCCACTCACCCACGGCAGACGGTCAGGCAGGGCGTAGTGCGGATATGGCTGTGTCCACTCGCCCACGACAGACGGCCAGGCAGCGCGCAGTGCGGATCTGGCTGTGTCCAATCGCCCACGGGAGACGGGCAGGCAGCGCGCAGTGCGGATCTGGCTGTGTCCGCTCACCCACGGGAGACGGGCAGGCAGGGCGCAGTGCGGATCTGGCTGTGTCCGCTCACCCACGGGAGACGGGCAGGCAGGGCGCAGTGCGGATCTGGCTGTGTCCGCTCACACACGGGAGACGGGCAGGCAGGGCGCAGTGCGCATCTGGCTGTGTCCACTCGCCCAGGGGAGACGGGCAGGCAGGGCGCAGTGCGGATCTGGCTGTGTCCACTCAACCACGGCAGGCGGTCAGGCAGGGCGCAGTGCGGATCTGGCTATGTCCACTCACCCACGGCAGACGGGCAGGCAGGGCGCAGTGCGGATCTGGCTGTGTCCACTCACCCACGGGAGACGGGCAGGCAGGGCGCAGTGCGGATCTGGCGGTGTCCACTCACCGACGGGAGACGGGCAGGCAGGGCGCAGTGCGGATCTGGCTGTGTCCACTCACCCACGGGAGACGGGCAGGCAGGGCGAGTGCGGATCTGGCGGTGTCCACTCACCCACGAAGGACGGTCAGGCAGGGTGCAGTGCGGATCTGGCTGTGTCCACTCACCCACGGGAGATGGGCAGGTAGGGCGCAGTGCGGATCTGGCTGTGTCCTCTCACCCACGTGAGACGAGCAGGCAAGGCGCAGTGCGGATCTGGATGTGTCCACTCACCCACGGGAGACGGTCAGGCAGGGCGCAGTGTGGATCTGGCTGTGTCCACTCACCCACGGCAGACGGGCAGGAAGGGCGCAGTGCGGATCTGGCTGTGTCCACTCGCCCATGGCAGACGGGCAGGCAGGGCGCAGTGTGGATCTGGCTGTGTCCACTCACCGACGGCAGACGGTCAGGCAGGGCGCAGTGCGGATCTAGCTGTGTCCACTCGCCCACGACAGACGGGGAGGCAGGGCGCAGTGCGGATTTTCTGTGTCCACTCGCCCACGGGAGACGGGCAGGCAGCGCGCAGTGCGGATCTGGCTGTGTCCACTCACCCACGGGAGACGGGCAGGCAGGGCGCAGTGCGGATCTGGCTGTGTCCACTCACTGATGGGAGACGGGCAGGCTGGGCGCAGTGCGGTTCTGGCTGTGTCCACTCGCCCACGGGAGACGGGCAGGCAGGGCGCAGTGCAGATCTGGCTGTGTCCACTCACCCACTTCAGACGGTTAGGCAGGGCGCAGTGCGGATCGGGCTGTGTCCACTCACCCACGGCAGACGGTCAGGAAGGGCGCAGTGCGGATCTGGCTGTGTCCACTCACCCACGGCAGAAGGGCAGGCAAGGCGCTGTGCGGATCTGGCTGTGTCCACTATCCCACGGGAGACGGTCAGGCAGGGCGCAGTTCGGATCTGGCTGTGTCCACTCACCCACGGCAGACGGTCTGGCAGGGCGCAGTGCGGATCTGGCTGTGTCCACTCACCCACGGCAGACGGTCAGGCAGGGCGCAGTGCGGATCGGGCTGTGTCCCCTCGCCCACGCAGACAGGCAGTCAGGGCGCAGTGTGGATCTGGCTGTGTCCACACACCCACGGCTGACGGTCAGGCAGGGCGCAGTGCGGATCTGGCTGTGTCCACTCACCGACGGCAGGCGGTCAGGCAGGGCGCAATGCGGATCTGGCTGTGTCCATTCACCCACGGCAGACGGTCAGGCAGTGCGCAGTGCGGATCTGGCTGTGTCCACTCGCCCATGGCAGACGGGCAGGCAGGGCGCAGGGTGGATCTGGCTGTGTCCACTCACGGACGGCAGTCGGTCAGGCAGGGCGCAGTGCGGATCTAGCTGTGTCCACTCGCCCACGACAGACGGGCAGGCAGGGCGCAGTGCGGATCTGGCTGTGTCCACTCGCCCACGGGAGACGTGCAGGCAGCGCGCAGTGCGGATCTGGCTGTGTCCACTCACCCACGGGAGACGGGCAGGCAGGATGCAGTGCGGATCTGGCTATGTCCACTCACCCACGTGAGACGGGCAGTCAAGGCACAGTGCGGATCTGGCTATGTCCACTCACCCACGGGAGACGGTCAGGCAGGGCGCAGTGCGGATCTGGCTGTGTCCACTCGCCCACGGGAGACGGGCAGGCAGGGCGCAGTGCGGATCTGGCTGTGTCCACTCGCCCACGGCAGACGGTCAGGCAGGGCGCAGTGCGGTACGGACTGTGTCCAATCACCCACGGCAGACGGGCAGGCAGGGCGCAGTGTGGATCTGGCTGTGTCCACTCAACAACGGCAGACGGTCAGGCAGGGCGCAGTGCGGATCTGGCTGTGTCCACTCACCCACGGCAAAAGGGCAGGAAAGGCGCAGTGCGGATCTGGCTGTGTCCACTCGCCCACGGGAGACGGTCAGGCAGGGCGCAGTGCGGATCTGGCTGTGTCCACTCACCCACGGCAGACGGTCAGGCAGGGCACAGTGCGGATCTGGCTGTGTCCACTCGCCCACGGGAGACGGTCTGGCAGGGCGCAGTGCGGATCTGGCTGTGTCCACTCACCCACGGAAGACGGGCAGGCAGGGCGCAGTGCGGATCTGGCTGTGTCCACTCGCCCACGCAGACGGGCAGGCAGGGCGCAGTGTGGATCTGGCTGTGTCCACTCACCCACGGCTGACGGTCAGGGAGGGCACAGTGCGGATCTGGCTGTGTCCACTCACCCACGGCAGGCGGTCAGGCAGGGCGCAGTGCGGATCTGGCTGTGTCCACTCACCCACGGCAGACGGTCAGGCAGTGCGCAGTGCGGATCTGGCTGTGTCCACTCGCCCATGGCAGAAGGGCAGGCAGGGCGCAGTGTGGATCTGGCTGTGTCCACTCACCGACGGCAGACGGTCAGGCAGGGCGCAGTGCGGATCTAGCTGTGTCCACTCGCCCACGGGAGACGGGCAGGCAGCGCGCAGTGCGGATCTGGCTGTGTCCAATCACCCACGGTTGACGGGCAGGCAGGGCGCAGTGCGGATCTGGCTGTGTCCACTCACTGATGGGAGACGGGCAGGCAGGGCGCAGTGCGGATCTGGCTGTGTCCACTCACCCACGGGAGACGGGCAGGCAGGGCGCAGTGCGGATCTGGCGCTGTCCACTCACCCACGGCAGACGGGCAGGCAGGGCGCAGTGCGGATCTGGCTGTGTCCACTCACCCATGGCAGACGGTCAGCAGGGCGCAGTGCGGATCTGGCTGTGTCCACTCACCCACGGCAGAAGGGCAGGCAAGGCGCAGTGCGGATCTGGCTGTGTCCACTAGCCCACGGGAGACGGTCAGGCAGGGCGCAGTGCGGATCTGGCTGTGTCCACTCACCCACGGCAGACGGTCTGGCAGGGCGCAGTGCGGATCTGGCTGTGTCCACTCACCCACGGCAGACGGTCAGGCAGGGCGCAGTGCGGATCTGGCTGTGTCCACTCGCCCACGCAGACGGGCAGGGAGGGCGCAGTGTGGATCTGGCTGTGTCCACACTCCCACGGCTGACGGTCTGGCAGGGCGCAGTGCGGATCTGGCTGTGTCCACTCACCCATGGCAGACGGTCAGGCAGGGCGCAGTGCGGATCTGGCTGTGTCCACTCACCCACGGCAGAAGGGCAGGCAAGGCGCAGTGCGGATCTGGCTGTGTCCACTAGCCCACGGGAGACGGTCAGGCAGGACGCAGTGCGGATCTGGCTGTGTCCACTCACCCACGGCAGACGGTCTGGCAGGGCGCAGTGCGGATCTGGCTGTGTCCACTCACCGACGGGAGACGGCAGGTAGGGCGCAGTGCGGATCTGGCTGTGTCCACTCGCCCACGGGAGACGGGCAGGCAGGGCGCAGTGCGGATCTGGCTGTGTCCACTCACCCACGGCAGGCGGTCAGGCAGGGCGCAGTGCGGATCTGGCTGTGTCCACTCACCCACGGCAGACGGTCAGGCAGGGCGCAGTGCGGATCTGGCTGTGTCCACTCGCCCACGGCAGACGGACAGGCAGGGCGCAGTGTGGATCTGGCTGTGTCCACTCACCGACGGCAGACGGTCAGGCAGGGCGCAGTGCGGAACTGGCTGTGTCCACTCAGCCACGACAGACGGGCAGGCAGGGCGCAGTGCGGATCTGGCTGTGTCCACTCGCCCACGGCAGACGGGCAGGCAGTGCGCAGTGCGGATCTGGCTGTGTCCACTCGCCCATGGCAGACGGGCAGGCAGGGCGCAGTGTGGATCTGGCTGTGTCCACTCACCGACGGCAGTCCGTCAGGCAGTGCGCAGTGCGGATCTAGCTGTGTCCACTCGCCCACGACAGACGGGCAGGCAGGGCGCAGTGCGGATCTGGCTGTGTCCACTCGCCCACGACAGACGGGCAGGCAGGGCGCAGTGCGGATCTGGCTGTGTCCACTCACCCACGGCAGGCAGTCAGGCAGGGCGCAGTGCGGATCTGGCTGTTTCCACTCACCCACGAAGGACGGTCAGGCAGGGTGGAGTGCGGATCTGGCTGTGTCCACTCACCCACGGCAGAAGGGCAGGCAGGGCGCAGTGCGGATCTGGCTGTGTCCACTCGCCCACGGGAGACGGGCAGGCAGGGCGCAGTGCGGATCTGGCTGTGTCCACTCACCCACGGCAGGCGGTCAGGCAGGGCGCAGTGCGGATCTGGCTGTGTCCACTCACTCACGGCAGACGGTCAGGCAGGGCGCAGTGCGGATCTGGCTGTGTCCACTCGCCCACGGCAGACGGACAGGCAGGGCGCAGTGTCGATCTGGCTGTGTCCACTCACAAACGGCAGACGGTCAGGCACGGCGCAGTGCGGAACTGGCTGTGTCCACTCAGCCACGACAGATGGGCAGGCAGGGCGCAGTGCGGATCTGGCTGTGTCCACTCGCCCACGGGAGACGGGCAGGCAGTGCGCAGTGCGGATCTGGCTGTGTCCACTCATCCACGGCAGACGGTCAGGCAGGGCGCAGTGCGGATCTGGCTGTGTCCACTCACTGACGGGAGACGGGCAGGCAGGGCGAAGTGCGGATCTGGCTGTGTCCACTCACCCACGGGAGACGGGCAGGCAGGGCGCCGTGCGGATCTGGCGGTGTCCACTCACCCACGAAGGACGGTCAGGCAGGATGCAGTGCGGATCTGGCTGTGTCCACTCACCCACGGGAGACGGGCAGGTAGGGCGCAGTGCGGATCTGGCTGTGTCCACTCACCCACGGCAGACGGGCAGGCAGGGCGCAGTGCGGATCTGGCTGTGTCCACTCGCCCACGGCAGAGGGGCAGGCAGGGCGCAGTGTGGATCTGGCTGTGTCCACTCACCCACGGCTGACGGTCAGGCAGGGCGCAGTGCGGATCTAGCTGTGTCCACTCACCCACGGCATCCGGTTAGGCAGGGCGCAGTGCGGATCTGGCTGTGTCCACTCACCCACGGCAGACGGTCAGGCAGTGCGCAGTGCGGATCTGGCTGTGTCCACTCGCCCACGGCAGACGGGCAGGCAGGGCGCAGTGTGGATCTGGCTGTGTCCACTCACCGACGGCAGACGGGCAGGCAGGGCGCAGTGCGGATATGGCTGTGTCCACTCGCCCACGACAGACGGGCAGGCAGCGCGCAATGCGGATCTGGCTGTTTCCACTCGCCCAAGGGAGACGGGCAGGCAGCGCGCAGTGCGGAACTGGCTGTGTCCACTCACCTACGGGAGACGGGCAGGCAGGGCGCAGTGCGGATCTGGCTGTGTCCACTCACCCACGGCAGACGGGCAGGCAGGGCGCAGTGCGGATCTGGCTGTGTCCACTCGCCCAGGGGAGACGGGCAGGCAGGGCGCAGTGCGGATCTGGCTGTGTCCACTCAACCACGGCAGGCGGTTAGGCAGGGCGCAGTGCGGATCTGACTATGTCCACTCAACCACGGCAGACGGGCAGGCAGGGCGCAGTGCGGATCTGGCTGTGTCCACTCACCCACGGGAGACGGGCAGGCAGGGCGCAGTGTGGATCTGGCGGTGTCCACTCACCCACGGGAGACGGGCAGGCAGGGCGCAGTGCGGATCTGGCTGTGTCCACTCACCCACGGGAGACGGGCAGGTAGGGCGCAGTGCGGATCTGGCTGTGTCCTCTCACCCACGTGAGACGAGCAGGAAAGGCGCAGTGCGGATCTGGCTGTGTCCACTCACCCACGGGAGACGGTCAGGCAGGGCGCAGTGCGGATCTGGCTGTGTCCACTCACCCACGACAGACGGGCAGGAAGGGCGCAGTGCGGATCTGGCTGTGTCCACTCGCCCATGGCAGACGGGCAGGCAGGGCGCAGTGTGGATCTGGCTGTGTCCACTCACCGACGGCAGACGGTCAGGCAGGGCGCAGTGCGGATCTAGCTGTGTCCACTCGCCCACGACAGACGGGCAGGCAGGGCGCAGTGCGGATCTGGCTGTGTCCACTCGCCCACGGGAGACGGGCAGGCAGCGCGCAGTGCGGATCTGGCTGTGTCCACTCACCCACGGGAGACGAGCAGGCAGGGCGCAGTGCGGATCTGGCTGTGTCCACTCACTGATGGGAGACGGGCAGGCAGGGCGCAGTGCGGATCTGGCTGTGTCCACTCACTGATGGGAGACGGTCATGCAGGGCGCAGTGCGGATCTGGCTGTGTCCACTCGCCCACGGCAGACGGGCAGGCAGGGCGCAGTGCGGATCTGGCTGTGTCCACTCACCCACGGCAGACGGGCAGGCAGGGCGCAGTGTGGATCTGGCTGTGTCCACACACCCACGGCTGACGGTCAGGCAGGGCGCAGTGCGGATCGGGCTGTGTCCACTCACCCACGGCAGACGGGCAGGCAGGGCGCAGTGTGGATCTGGCTGTGTCCACTCACCCACGGCAGACGGTCAGGAAGGGCGCAGTGCGGATCTGGCTGTGTCCACTCACCCACGGCAAAAGGGCAGGCAAGGCGCAGTGCGGATCTGGCTGTGTCCACTCGCCCACGGGAGACGGTCAGGCAGGGCGCAGTGCGGATCTGGCTGTGTCCACTCACCCACGGCAGGCGGTCTGGCAGGGCGCAGTGCGGATCTGGCTGTGTCCACTCGCCCATGGCAGACAGTCAGGCAGGGCGCAGTGCGGATCTGGCTGTGTCCACTCGCCCACGCAGACGGTCAGGCAGTGCGCAGTGCGGATCTGGCTGTGTCCACTCGCCCACGACAGACGGGCAGGCAGGGCGCAGTGCGGATCTGGCTGTGTCCACTCACCCACGGCAGGCGGTCAGGCAGGGCGCAGTGCGGATCTGGCTGTGTCCACTCACCCACGAAGGACGGTCAGGCAGGGTGGAGTGCGGATCTGGCTGTGTCCACTCACCCACGGGAGACGGGCAGGCAGGGCGCAGTGCGGATCAGGCTGTGTCCACTCACCGACGGGAGACGGGCAGGCAAGGCGCAGTGCGGATCTGGCTGTGTCCACTCACCCAAGGCAGAAGGGCCGGCAGGGCGCAGTGCGGATCTGGCTGTGTCCACTCGCCCACGGGAGACGGGCAGGCAGGGCGCAGTCCGGATCTGGCTGTGTCCACTCACCCACGGCAGGCGGTCAGGCAGGGCGCAGTGCGGATCTGGCTGTGTCCACTCACTCACGGCAGACGGGCAGGCAGTGCGCAGTGCGGATCTGGCTGTGTCCACTCGCCCATGGCAGACGGGCAGGCAGGGCGCAGTGTGGATCTGGCTGTGTCCACTCACCGACGGCAGTCGGTCAGGCAGTGCGCAGTGCGGATCTAGCTGTGTCCACTCGCCCACGACAGACGGGCAGGCAGGGCGCAGTGCGGATCTGGCTGTGTCCACTCGCCCACGGGAGACGGGCAGGCAGCGCGCAGTGCGGATCTGGCTGTGTCCAATCACCCACGGTTGACGGGCAGGCAGGGCGCAGTGCGGATCTGGCTGTGTCCACTCACTGATGGGAGACGGGCAGGCAGGGCGCAGTGCGGATCTGGCTGTGTCCACTCACCCACGGGAGACGGGCAGGCAGGGCGCAGTGCGGATCTGGCGGTGTCCACTCACCCACGGCAGACGGGCAGGCAGGGCGCAGTGCGGATCTGGCTGTGTCCACTCACCCATGGCAGACGGTCAGCAGGGCGCAGTGCGGATCTGGCTGTGTCCACTCACCCACGGCAGAAGGGCAGGCAAGGCGCAGTGCGGATCTGGCTGTGTCCACTAGCCCACGGGAGACGGTCAGGCAGGGCGCAGTGCGGATCTGGCTGTGTCCACTCACCCACGGCAGACGGTCTGGCAGGGCGCAGTGCGGATCTGGCTGTGTCCACTCACCCACGGCAGACGGTCAGGCAGGGCGCAGTGCGGATCTGGCTGTGTCCACTCGCCCACGCAGACGGGCAGGGAGGGCGCAGTGTGGATCTGGCTGTGTCCACACTCCCACGGCTGACGGTCTGGCAGGGCGCAGTGCGGATCTGGCTGTGTCCACTCACCCATGGCAGACGGTCAGGCAGGGCGCAGTGCGGATCTGGCTGTGTCCACTCACCCACGGCAGAAGGGCAGGCAAGGCGCAGTGCGGATCTGGCTGTGTCCACTAGCCCACGGGAGACGGTCAGGCAGGACGCAGTGCGGATCTGGCTGTGTCCACTCACCCACGGCAGACGGTCTGGCAGGGCGCAGTGCGGATCTGGCTGTGTCCACTCACCGACGGGAGACGGCAGGTAGGGCGCAGTGCGGATCTGGCTGTGTCCACTCGCCCACGGGAGACGGGCAGGCAGGGCGCAGTGCGGATCTGGCTGTGTCCACTCACCCACGGCAGGCGGTCAGGCAGGGCGCAGTGCGGATCTGGCTGTGTCCACTCACCCACGGCAGACGGTCAGGCAGGGCGCAGTGCGGATCTGGCTGTGTCCACTCGCCCACGGCAGACGGACAGGCAGGGCGCAGTGTGGATCTGGCTGTGTCCACTCACCGACGGCAGACGGTCAGGCAGGGCGCAGTGCGGAACTGGCTGTGTCCACTCAGCCACGACAGACGGGCAGGCAGGGCGCAGTGCGGATCTGGCTGTGTCCACTCGCCCACGGCAGACGGGCAGGCAGTGCGCAGTGCGGATCTGGCTGTGTCCACTCGCCCATGGCAGACGGGCAGGCAGGGCGCAGTGTGGATCTGGCTGTGTCCACTCACCGACGGCAGTCCGTCAGGCAGTGCGCAGTGCGGATCTAGCTGTGTCCACTCGCCCACGACAGACGGGCAGGCAGGGCGCAGTGCGGATCTGGCTGTGTCCACTCGCCCACGACAGACGGGCAGGCAGGGCGCAGTGCGGATCTGGCTGTGTCCACTCACCCACGGCAGGCGGTCAGGCAGGGCGCAGTGCGGATCTGGCTGTTTCCACTCACCCACGAAGGACGGTCAGGCAGGGTGGAGTGCGGATCTGGCTGTGTCCACTCACCCACGGCAGAAGGGCAGGCAGGGCGCAGTGCGGATCTGGCTGTGTCCACTCGCCCACGGGAGACGGGCAGGCAGGGCGCAGTGCGGATCTGGCTGTGTCCACTCACCCACGGCAGGCGGTCAGGCAGGGCGCAGTGCGGATCTGGCTGTGTCCACTCACTCACGGCAGACGGTCAGGCAGGGCGCAGTGCGGATCTGGCTGTGTCCACTCGCCCACGGCAGACGGACAGGCAGGGCGCAGTGTCGATCTGGCTGTGTCCACTCACCAACGGCAGACGGTCAGGCACGGCGCAGTGCGGAAATGGCTGTGTCCACTCAGCCACGACAGATGGGCAGGCAGGGCGCAGTGCGGATCTGGCTGTGTCCACTCGCCCACGGGAGACGGGCAGGCAGTGCGCAGTGCGGATCTGGCTGTGTCCACTCATCCACGGCAGACGGTCAGGCAGGGCGCAGTGCGGATCTGGCTGTGTCCACTCACTGACGGGAGACGGGCAGGCAGGGCGAAGTGCGGATCTGGCTGTGTCCACTCACCCACGTTAGACGGGCAGGCAGGGCGCCGTGCGGATCTGGCGGTGTCCACTCACCCACGAAGGACGGTCAGGCAGGGTGCAGTGCGGATCTGGCTGTGTCCACTCACCCACGGGAGACGGGCAGGTAGGGCGCAGTGCGGATCTGGCTGTGTCCACTCACCCACGGCAGACGGGCAGGCAGGGCGCAGTGCGGATCTGGCTGTGTCCACTCGCCCACGGCAGAGGGGCAGGCAGGGCGCAGTGTGGATCTGGCTGTGTCCACTCACCCACGGCTGACGGTCAGGCAGGGCGCAGTGCGGATCTAGCTGTGTCCACTCACCCACGGCAGGCGGTTAGGCAGGGCGCAGTGCGGATCTGGCTGTGTCCACTCACCCACGGCAGACGGTCAGGCAGTGCGCAGTGCGGATCTGGCTGTGTCCACTCGCCCACGGCAGACGGGCAGGCAGGGCGCAGTGTGGATCTGGCTGTGTCCACTCACCGACGGCAGACGGGCAGGCAGGGCGCAGTGCGGATATGGCTGTGTCCACTCGCCCACGACAGACGGGCAGGCAGCGCGCAATGCGGATCTGGCTGTTTCCACTCGCCCAAGGGAGACGGGCAGGCAGCGCGCAGTGCGGAACTGGCTGTGTCCACTCACCTACGGGAGACGGGCAGGCAGGGCGCAGTGCGGATCTGGCTGTGTCCACTCACCCACGGCAGACGGGCAGGCAGGGCGCAGTGCGGATCTGGCTGTGTCCACTCGCCCAGGGGAGACGGGCAGGCAGGGCGCAGTGCGGATCTGGCTGTGTCCACTCAACCACGGCAGGCGGTTAGGCAGGGCGCAGTGCGGATCTGACTATGTCCACTCACCCACGGCAGACGGGCAGGCAGGGCGCAGTACGGATCTGGCTGTGTCCACTCACCCACGGGAGACGGGCAGGCAGGGCGCAGTGCGGATCTGGCTGTGTCCTCTCACCCACGTGAGACGAGCAGGAAAGGCGCAGTGCGGATCTGGCTGTGTCCACTCACCCACGGGAGACGGTCAGGCAGGGCGCAGTGCGGATCTGGCTGTGTCCACTCACCCACGACAGACGGGCAGGAAGGGCGCAGTGCGGATCTGGCTGTGTCCACTCGCCCATGGCAGACGGGCAGGCAGGGCGCAGTGTGGATCTGGCTGTGTCCACTCACCGACGGCAGACGGTCAGGCAGGGCGCAGTGCGGATCTAGCTGTGTCCACTCGCCCACGACAGACGGGCAGGCAGGGCGCAGTGCGGATCTGGCTGTGTCCACTCGCCCACGGGAGACGGGCAGGCAGCGCGCAGTGCGGATCTGGCTGTGTCCACTCACCCACGGGAGACGAGCAGGCAGGGCGCAGTGCGGATCTGGCTGTGTCCACTCACTGATGGGAGACGGGCAGGCAGGGCGCAGTGCGGATCTGGCTGTGTCCACTCACTGATGGGAGACGGTCATGCAGGGCGCAGTGCGGATCTGGCTGTGTCCACTCGCCCACGGCAGACGGGCAGGCAGGGCGCAGTGCGGATCTGGCTGTGTCCACTCACCCACGGCAGACGGGCAGGCAGGGCGCAGTGTGGATCTGGCTGTGTCCACACACCCACGGCTGACGGTCAGGCAGGGCGCAGTGCGGATCGGGCTGTGTCCACTCACCCACGGCAGACGGGCAGGCAGGGCGCAGTGTGGATCTGGCTGTGTCCACTCACCCACGGCAGACGGTCAGGAAGGGCGCAGTGCGGATCTGGCTGTGTCCACTCACCCACGGCAAAAGGGCAGGCAAGGCGCAGTGCGGATCTGGCTGTGTCCACTCGCCCACGGGAGACGGTCAGGCAGGGCGCAGTGCGGATCTGGCTGTGTCCACTCACCCACGGCAGGCGGTCTGGCAGGGCGCAGTGCGGATCTGGCTGTGTCCACTCGCCCATGGCAGACAGTCAGGCAGGGCGCAGTGCGGATCTGGCTGTGTCCACTCGCCCACGCAGACGGTCAGGCAGTGCGCAGTGCGGATCTGGCTGTGTCCACTCGCCCACGACACACGGGCAGGCAGGGCGCAGTGCGGATCTGGCTGTGTCCACTCACCCACGGCAGGCGGTCAGGCAGGGCGCAGTGCGGATCTGGCTGTGTCCACTCACCCACGAAGGACGGTCAGGCAGGGTGGAGTGCGGATCTGGCTGTGTCCACTCACCCACGGGAGACGGGCAGGCAGGGCGCAGTGCGGATCAGGCTGTGTCCACTCACTGATGGGAGACGGGCAGGCAGGGCGCAGTGCGGATCTGGCTGTGTCCACTCACTGATGGGAGACGGTCATGCAGGGCGCAGTGCGGATCTGGCTGTGTCCACTCGCCCACGGCAGACGGGCAGGCAGGGCGCAGTGCGGATCTGGCTGTGTCCACTCACTGATGGGAGACGGTCAGGCTGGGCGCAGTGCGGAACTGGCTGTGTCCACTCAGCCACGACAGATGGGCAGGCAGGGCGCAGTGCGGATCTGGCTGTGTCCACTCGCCCACGGGAGACGGGCAGGCAGTGCGCAGTGCGGATCTGGCTGTGTCCACTCACCCACGGAAGACGGGCAGGCAGGGCGCAGTGCGGATCTGGCTGTGTCCACTCACTGACGGGAGACGGGCAGGCAGGGCGAAGTGCGGATCTGGCTGTGTCCACTCTCCCACGGGAGACGGGCAGGCAGGGCGCCGTGCGGATCTGGCGGTGTCCACTCACCCACGAAGGACGGTCAGGCAGGGTGCAGTGCGGATCTGGCTGTGTCCACTCACCCACGGGAGACGGGCAGGTAGGGCGCAGTGCAGATCTGGCTGTGTCCACTCACCCACGGCAGACGGGCAGGCAGGGCGCAGTGCGGATCTGGCTGTGTCCACTCGCCCACGGCAGGCGGTCAGGCAGGGCGCAGTGCGGATCTGGCTGTGTCCACTCACTCACGGCAGACGGTCAGGCAGGGCGCAGTGCGCATCTGGCTGTGTCCACTCGCCCACGGCAGACGGACAGGCAGGGCGCAGTGTGGATCTGGCTGTGTCCACTCACCGACGGCAGACGGTCAGGCTGGGCGCAGTGCGGAACTGGCTGTGTCCACTCAGCCACGACAGATGGGCAGGCAGGGCGCAGTGCGGATCTGGCTGTGTCCACTCGCCCACGGGAGACGGGCAGGCAGTGCGCAGTGCGGATCTGGCTGTGTCCACTCACCCACGGAAGACGGGCAGGCAGGGCGCAGTGCGGATCTGGCTGTGTCCACTCACTGACAGGAGACGGGCAGGCAGGGCGAAGTGCGGATCTGGCTGTGTCCACTCTCCCACGGGAGACGGGCAGGCAGGGCGCCGTGCGGATCTGGCGGTGTCCACTCACCCACGAAGGACGGTCAGGCAGGGTGCAGTGCGGATCTGGCTGTGTCCACTCACCCACGGGAGACGGGCAGGTAGGGCGCAGTGCGGATCTGGCTGTGTCCACTCACCCACGGCAGACGGGCAGGCAGGGCGCAGTGCGGATCTGGCTGTGTCCACTCGCCCACGGCAGAGGGGCAGGCAGGGCGCAGAGTGGATCTGGCTGTGTCCACTCACCCACGGCTGACGGTCAGGCAGGGCGCAGTGCGGATCTAGCTGTGTCCACTCACCCACGGCAGGCAGTCAGGCAGGGCGCAGTGCGGATCTGGCTGTGTCCACTCACCCACGGCAGACGGGCAGGCAGGGCGCAGTGCGGATATGGCTGTGTCCACTCGCCCACGACAGACGGGCAGGCAGCGCGCAATGCGGATCTGGCTGTTTCGACTCGCCCACGGGAGACGGGCAGGCAGCGCGCAGTGCGGAATTGGCTGTGTCCACTCACCCACGGGAGACGGGCAGACAGGGCGCAGTGCGGATCTGGCTGTGTCCACTCACCCACAGCAGACGGGCAGGCAGGGCGCAGTGCGGATCTGGCTGTGTCCACTCGCCCAGGGGAGACGGGCAGGCAGGGCGCAGTGCGGATCTGGCTGTGTCCACTCAACCACGGCAGGCGGTTAGGCAGGGCGCAGTGCGGATCTGGCTATGTCCACTCACCCACGGCAGACGGGCAGGCAGGGCGCAGTGCGGATCTGGCTGTGTCCACTCACCCACGGGAGACGGGCAGGCAGGGCGCAGTGTGGATCTGGCGGTGTCCACTCACCGACGGGAGACGGGCAGGCAGGGCGCAGTGTGGACCTGGCTGTGTCCACTCACCCACGGGAGACGGGAAGGCAGGGCGCAGTGCGGATCTGGCGGTGTCCACTCACCCACGAAGGACGGTCAGGCAGGGTGCAGTGCGGATCTGGCTGTGTCCACTCACCCACGGGAGACGGGCAGGTAGGGCGCAGTGCGGATCTGGCTGTGTCCTCTCACCCACGTGAGACGAGCAGGAAAGGCGCAGTGCGGATCTGGCTGTGTCCACTCACCCACAGGAGACGGTCAGGCAGGGCGCAGTGCGGATCTGGCTGTGTCCACTCGCCCACGGGAGACGGGCAGGCAGGGCGCTGTGCGGATCTGGCTGTGTCCACTCGCCCACGGCAGACGGTCAGGCAGGGCGCAGTGCGGATCTGGCTGTGTCCACTCACCCACGGCAGAAGGGCAGGCAAGGCGCAGTGCGGATCTGGCTGTGTCCACTAGCCCACGGGAGACGGTCAGGCAGGGCGCAGTGCGGATCTGGCTGTGTCCACTCACCCACGGCAGACGGTCTGGCAGGGCGCAGTGCGGATCTGGCTGTGTCCACTCACCCACGGCAGACGGTCAGGCAGGGCGCAGTGCGGATCTGGCTGTGTCCACTCGCCTACGCAGACGGGCAGGCAGGGCGCAGTGTGGATCTGGCTGTGTCCACACACCCACGGCTGACGGTCAGGCAGGGCGCAGTGCGGATCTGGCTGTGTCCACTCACCGACGGCAGGCGGTCAGGCAGGGCGCAGTGCGGATCAGGCTGTGTCCACTCACCCACGGCAGACGGGCAGGCAGCGCGCAGTGCGGATCTGGCTGTGTCCACTCACCCACGGGAGACGGGCAGGCAGGGCGCAGTGCGGATCTGGCTGTGTCCACTCACTGACGGGAGACGGGCAGGTAGGGCGCAGTGCGGATCTGGCTGTGTCCACTCACCCACGGGAGACGGGCAGGCAGGGCGCAGTGCGGATCTGGCGGTGTCCACTCACCCACGAAGGACGGTCAGGCAGGGTGCAGTGCGGATCTGGCTGTGTCCACTCACCCACGGGAGACGGACAGCTAGGGTGCAGTGCGGATCAGGCTGTGTGCACTCTCCCACGTGAGACGGGCAGGCAAGGCGCAGTGCGGATCTAGCTGTGTCCACTCACCTACGGAACACGGTCAGGCAGGGCGCAGTGCGGATCTGGCAGTGTCCACTCGCCCACGGGAGACGGGCAGGCAGGGCGCAGTGCGGATCTGGCTGTGTCCACTCACCCACGGGAGACGGGCAGGCAGGGCGCAGTGCGGATCAGGCTGTGTCCACTCACCGACTGGAGACGGCAGGCAGGGCGCAGTGCGGATCTGGCTGTGTCCACTCACCCACGGCAGAAGGGCAGGCAGGGCGCAGTGTGGATCTGGCTGTGTCCACTCACCCACGGGAGACGGGCAGACAGGGCGCAGTGCGGATCTGGCTGTGTCCACTCACCCACGGCAGGCGGTCAGGCAGGGCGCAGTGCGGATCTGGCTGTGTCCACTCACCCACGGCAGACGGTCAGGCAGGGCGCAGTGCGGATCTGGCTGTGTCCACTCGCCCACGGCAGACAGACAGGCAGGGCGCAGTGTGGATCTGGTTGTGTCCACTCACCGACGGCAGACGGTCAGGCAGGGCGCAGTGCGGAATTGGCTGTGTCCACTCAGCCACGACAGACGGGCAGGCAGGGCGCAGTGCGGATCTGGCTGTGTCCACTCGCCCACGGCAGACGGGCAGGCAGGGCACAGTGCGGATCTGGCTGTGTCCACTCACCCACGGCAGACGGTCAGGCAGCGCGCAGTGCGGATCTGGCTCTGTCCACTCGCCCACGGGAGACGGGCAGGCAGGGCGCAGTGTGGATCTGGCTGTGTCCACTCACCCACGGCAAACGGGCAGGCAGGGCGCAGTGCGGATCTGGCTGTGTCCACTCACCCATGGGAGACGGGCAGGCAGGGCGCAGTGCGGATCTGGTTGTGTCCACTCGCCCACGGCAGACGGGCAGGCAGGGCGCAGTGCGGATCTGGCTGTGTCCACTCACCCACGGCAGACGGTCAGGCAGGGGGCAGTGCGGATCGAGCTGTGTCCACTCACCCACGGCAGACGGGCAGGCAGGTCGCAGTGTGGATCTGGCTGTGTCCACTCACCCACGGCAGACGGTCAGGCAGGGCGCAGTGCGGATCTGGCTGTGTCCACTCACCCACGGCACAAGGGCAGGCAGGGCGCAGTGCGGATCTGGCTGTGTCCACTCGCCCACGGGAGACGGGCAGGCAGGGCGCAGTGCGGATCTGGCTGTGTCCACTCACCCACGGCAGGCGGTCAGGCAGGGCACAGTGCGGATCTGGCTGTGTCCACTCACCCACGGCAGACGGTCAGGCAGGGCGCAGTGCTGATCTGGCTGTGTCCCCTCGCCCACGGCAGACGGGCAGGCAGGGCGCAGTGTGGATCTGGCTGTGTCCACTCACCCACGGCAGACGGTCAGGCAGGGCGCAGTGCGCATCTGGCTGTGTCCACTCACCCACGGCAGACGGTCAGGCAGGGCGCAGTGCGGATCTGGCTGTGTCCACTCACCCACGACAGGCGGTCAGGCAGGGCGCAGTGCGGATCTGGCTGCGTCCACTCACCCACGGCAGACGGTCAGGCAGTGCGCAGTGCGGATCTGGCTGTGTCCGCTCGCCCACGGGAGACGGGCAGGCAGGGCGCAGTGCGGATCTGGCTGTGTCCACTCACCCACGGGAGACGGGCAGGCAGGGCGCAGTGCGGATCTGGCTGTGTCCACTCACCCACGGGACAGGGTCAGGCAGGGCGCAGTGCGGATCTGGCTGTGTCCATTCACCCACGGCAGACGGGGAGGCAGGGCGCAGTGTGGATCTGGCTGTGTCCACTCACCCACAGCATACGGGCAGGCAGGGCGCAGTGCGGATATGGCTGTGTCCACTCGCCCACGACAGACGGGCAGGCAGCGAGCAGTGCGGATCTGGCTGTTTCCACTCGCCCACGGGAGACGGGCAGGCAGAGCGCAGTGTGGATCTGGCTGTGTCCACTCACCCACGGCAGACGGTCAGGCAGGGCGCAGTGCGGATCTGGCTGTGTCCACTCACCCACGGCAGAGGGGCAGGCAGGGCGCAGTGCGGATCTGGCTGTGTCCACTCGCCCACGGGAGACGGGCAGGCAGGGCGCAGTGCGGATCTGGCTGTGTCCACTCACCCACGGCAGGCGGTCAGGCAGGGCGCAGTGCGGATCTGGCTGTGTCCACTCACCCACGGCAGACGGTCAGGCAGCGCGCAGTGCGGATCTGGCTCTGTCCACTCGCCCACGGGAGACGGGCAGGCAGGGCGCAGTGCGGATCTGGCTGTGTCCACTCACCCACGGCAAACGGGCAGGCAGGGCGCAGTGCGGATCTGGCTGTGTCCACTCACCCATGGGAGACGGGCAGGCAGGGCGCAGTGCGGATCTGGCTGTGTCCACTCACTCACGGCAGACGGTCAGGCAGGGCGCAGTGCGCATCTGGCTGTGTCCACTCGCCCACGGCAGACGGACAGGCAGGGCGCAGTGTGGATCTGGCTGTGTCCACTCACCGACGGCAGACGGTCAGGCTGGGCGCAGTGCGGAACTGGCTGTGTCCACTCAGCCACGACAGATGGGCAGGCAGGGCGCAGTGCGGATCTGGCTGTGTCCACTCGCCCACGGGAGACGGGCAGGCAGTGCGCAGTGCGGATCTGGCTGTGTCCACTCACCCACGGAAGACGGGCAGGCAGGGCGCAGTGCGGATCTGGCTGTGTCCACTCACTGACAGGAGACGGGCAGGCAGGGCGAAGTGCGGATCTGGCTGTGTCCACTCTCCCACGGGAGACGGGCAGGCAGGGCGCCGTGCGGATCTGGCGGTGTCCACTCACCCACGAAGGACGGTCAGGCAGGGTGCAGTGCGGATCTGGCTCTGTCCACTCACCCACGGGAGACGGGCAGGTAGGGCGCAGTGCGGATCTGGCTGTGTCCACTCACCCACGGCAGACGGGCAGGCAGGGCGCAGTGCGGATCTGGCTGTGTCCACTCGCCCACGGCAGAGGGGCAGGCAGGGCGCAGAGTGGATCTGGCTGTGTCCACTCACCCACGGCTGACGGTCAGGCAGGGCGCAGTGCGGATCTAGCTGTGTCCACTCACCCACGGCAGGCAGTCAGGCAGGGCGCAGTGCGGATCTGGCTGTGTCCACTCACCCACGGCAGACGGGCAGGCAGGGCGCAGTGCGGATATGGCTGTGTCCACTCGCCCACGACAGACGGGCAGGCAGCGCGCAATGCGGATCTGGCTGTTTCGACTCGCCCACGGGAGACGGGCAGGCAGCGCGCAGTGCGGAATTGGCTGTGTCCACTCACCCACGGGAGACGGGCAGACAGGGCGCAGTGCGGATCTGGCTGTGTCCACTCACCCACAGCAGACGGGCAGGCAGGGCGCAGTGCGGATCTGGCTGTGTCCACTCGCCCAGGGGAGACGGGCAGGCAGGGCGCAGTGCGGATCTGGCTGTGTCCACTCAACCACGGCAGGCGGTTAGGCAGGGCGCAGTGCGGATCTGGCTATGTCCACTCACCCACGGCAGACGGGCAGGCAGGGCGCAGTGCGGATCTGGCTGTGTCCACTCACCCACGGGAGACGGGCAGGCAGGGCGCAGTGTGGATCTGGCGGTGTCCACTCACCGACGGGAGACGGGCAGGCAGGGCGCAGTGTGGACCTGGCTGTGTCCACTCACCCACGGGAGACGGGAAGGCAGGGCGCAGTGCGGATCTGGCGGTGTCCACTCACCCACGAAGGACGGTCAGGCAGGGTGCAGTGCGGAACTGGCTGTGTCCACTCACCCACGGGAGACGGGCAGGTAGGGCGCAGTGCGGATCTTGCTGTGTCCTCTCACCCACGTGAGACGAGCAGGAAAGGCGCAGTGCGGATCTGGCTGTGTCCACTCACCCACAGGAGACGGTCAGGCAGGGCGCAGTGCGGATCTGGCTGTGTCCACTCGCCCACGGGAGACGGGCAGGCAGGGCGCTGTGCGGATCTGGCTGTGTCCACTCGCCCACGGCAGACGGTCAGGCAGGGCGCAGTGCGGATCTGGCTGTGTCCACTCACCCACGGCAGAAGGGCAGGCAAGGCGCAGTGCGGATCTGGCTGTGTCCACTAGCCCACGGGAGACGGTCAGGCAGGGCGCAGTGCGGATCTGGCTGTGTCCACTCACCCACGGCAGACGGTCTGGCAGGGCGCAGTGCGGATCTGGCTGTGTCCACTCACCCACGGCAGACGGTCAGGCAGGGCGCAGTGCGGATCTGGCTGTGTCCACTCGCCTACGCAGACGGGCAGGCAGGGCGCAGTGTGGATCTGGCTGTGTCCACACACCCACGGCTGACGGTCAGGCAGGGCGCAGTGCGGATCTGGCTGTGTCCACTCACCGACGGCAGGCGGTCAGGCAGGGCGCAGTGCGGATCAGGCTGTGTCCACTCACCCACGGCAGACGGGCAGGCAGCGCGCAGTGCGGATCTGGCTGTGTCCACTCACCCACGGGAGACGGGCAGGCAGGGCGCAGTGCGGATCTGGCTGTGTCCACTCACTGACGGGAGACGGGCAGGTAGGGCGCAGTGCGGATCTGGCTGTGTCCACTCACCCACGGGAGACGGGCAGGCAGGGCGCAGTGCGGATCTGGCGGTGTCCACTCACCCACGAAGGACGGTCAGGCAGGGTGCAGTGCGGATCTGGCTGTGTCCACTCACCCACGGGAGACGGACAGCTAGGGTGCAGTGCGGATCAGGCTGTGTGCACTCACCCACGTGAGACGGGCAGGCAAGGCGCAGTGCGGATCTAGCTGTGTCCACTCACCTACGGAACACGGTCAGGCAGGGCGCAGTGCGGATCTGGCAGTGTCCACTCGCCCACGGGAGACGGGCAGGCAGGGCGCAGTGCGGATCTGGCTGTGTCCACTCACCCACGGGAGACGGGCAGGCAGGGCGCAGTGCGGATCAGGCTGTGTCCACTCACCGACTGGAGACGGCAGGCAGGGCGCAGTGCGGATCTGGCTGTGTCCACTCACCCACGGCAGAAGGGCAGGCAGGGCGCAGTGTGGATCTGGCTGTGTCCACTCACCCACGGGAGACGGGCAGGCAGGGCGCAGTGCGGATCTGGCTGTGTCCACTCACCAACGGCAGGCGGTCAGGCAGGGCGCAGTGCGGATCTGGCTGTGTCCACTCACCCACGGCAGACGGTCAGGCAGGGCGCAGTGCGGATCTGGCTGTGTCCACTCGCCCACGGCAGACAGACAGGCAGGGCGCAGTGTGGATCTGGTTGTGTCCACTCACCGACGGCAGACGGTCAGGCAGGGCGCAGTGCGGAATTGGCTGTGTCCACTCAGCCACGACAGACGGGCAGGCAGGGCGCAGTGCGGATCTGGCTGTGTCCACTCGCCCACGGCAGACGGGCAGGCAGGGCACAGTGCGGATCTGGCTGTGTCCACTCACCCACGGCAGACGGTCAGGCAGCGCGCAGTGCGGATCTGGCTCTGTCCACTCGCCCACGGGAGACGGGCAGGCAGGGCGCAGTGTGGATCTGGCTGTGTCCACTCACCCACGGCAAACGGGCAGGCAGGGCGCAGTGCGGATCTGGCTGTGTCCACTCACCCATGGGAGACGGGCAGGCAGGGCGCAGTGCGGATCTGGTTGTGTCCACTCGCCCACGGCAGACGGGCAGGCAGGGCGCAGTGCGGATCTGGCTGTGTCCACTCACCCACGGCAGACGGTCAGGCAGGGGGCAGTGCGGATCGAGCTGTGTCCACTCACCCACGGCAGACGGGCAGGCAGGTCGCAGTGTGGATCTGGCTGTGTCCACTCACCCACGGCAGACGGTCAGGCAGGGCGCAGTGCGGATCTGGCTGTGTCCACTCACCCACGGCACAAGGGCAGGCAGGGCGCAGTGCGGATCTGGCTGTGTCCACTCGCCCACGGGAGACGGGCAGGCAGGGCGCAGTGCGGATCTGGCTGTGTCCACTCACCCACGGCAGGCGGTCAGGCAGGGCACAGTGCGGATCTGGCTGTGTCCACTCACCCACGGCAGACGGTCAGGCAGGGCGCAGTGCTGATCTGGCTGTGTCCCCTCGCCCACGGCAGACGGGCAGGCAGGGCGCAGTGTGGATCTGGCTGTGTCCACTCACCCACGGCAGACGGTCAGGCAGGGCGCAGTGCGCATCTGGCTGTGTCCACTCACCCACGGCAGACGGTCAGGCAGGGCGCAGTGCGGATCTGGCTGTGTCCACTCACCCACGACAGGCGGTCAGGCAGGGCGCAGTGCGGATCTGGCTGCGTCCACTCACCCACGGCAGACGGTCAGGCAGTGCGCAGTGCGGATCTGGCTGTGTCCGCTCGCCCACGGGTGACGGGCAGGCAGGGCGCAGTGCGGATCTGGCTGTGTCCACTCACCCACGGGAGACGGGCAGGCAGGGCGCAGTGCGGATCTGGCTGTGTCCACTCACCCACGGGACAGGGTCAGGCAGGGCGCAGTGCGGATCTGGCTGTGTCCATTCACCCACGGCAGACGGGGAGGCAGGGCGCAGTGTGGATCTGGCTGTGTCCACTCACCCACAGCATACGGGCAGGCAGGGCGCAGTGCGGATATGGCTGTGTCCACTCGCCCACGACAGACGGGCAGGCAGCGAGCAGTGCGGATCTGGCTGTTTCCACTCGCCCACGGGAGACGGGCAGGCAGAGCGCAGTGTGGATCTGGCTGTGTCCACTCACCCACGGCAGACGGTCAGGCAGGGCGCAGTGCGGATCTGGCTGTGTCCACTCACCCACGGCAGAGGGGCAGGCAGGGCGCAGTGCGGATCTGGCTGTGTCCACTCGCCCACGGGAGACGGGCAGGCAGGGCGCAGTGCGGATCTGGCTGTGTCCACTCACCCACGGCAGGCGGTCAGGCAGGGCGCAGTGCGGATCTGGCTGTGTCCACTCACCCACGGCAGACGGTCAGGCAGCGCGCAGTGCGGATCTGGCTCTGTCCACTCGCCCACGGGAGACGGGCAGGCAGGGCGCAGTGCGGATCTGGCTGTGTCCACTCACCCACGGCAAACGGGCAGGCAGGGCGCAGTGCGGATCTGGCTGTGTCCACTCACCCATGGGAGACGGGCAGGCAGGGCGCAGTGCGGATCTGGTTGTGTCCACTCGCCCACGGCAGACGGGCAGGCAGGGCGCAGTGCGGATCTGGCTGTGTCCACTCACCCACGGCAGACGGGCAGGCAGGGCGCAGTGCGGATCGAGCTGTGTCCACTCACCCACGGCAGACGGGCAGGCAGGTCGCAGTGTGGATCTGGCTGTGTCCACTCACCCACGGCAGACGGTCAGGCAGGGCGCAGTGCGGATCTGGCTGTGTCCACTCACCCACGGCACAAGGGCAGGCAGGGCGCAGTGCGGATCTGGCTGTGTCCACTCGCCCACGGGAGACGGGCAGGCAGGGCGCAGTGCGGATCTGGCTGTGTCCACTCACCCACGGCAGGCGGTCAGGCAGGGCACAGTGCGGATCTGGCTATGTCCACTCACCCACGGCAGACGGTCAGGCAGGGCGCAGTGCTGATCTGGCTGTGTCCCCTCGCCCACGGCAGACGGGCAGGCAGGTCGCAGTGTGGATCTGGCTGTGTCCACTCACCCACGGCAGACGGTCAGGCAGGGCGCAGTGCGCATCTGGCTGTGTCCACTCACCCACGGCAGACGGTCAGGCAGGGCGCAGTGCGGATCGGGCTGTGTCCACTCACCCACGGCAGACGGGCAGGCAGAGCGCAGTGTGGATCTGGCTGTGTCCACTCACCCACGGCAGACGGTCAGGCAGGGCGCAGTGCGGATATGGCTGTGTCCACTCACCCACGGCAGAAGGGCAGGCAGGGCGCAGTGCGGATCTGGCTGTGTCCACTCGCCCACGGGAGACGGGCAGGCAGGGCGCAGTGCGGATCTGGCTGTGTCCACTCACCCACGGCAGGCGGTCAGGCAGGGCGCAGTGCGGATCTGGCTGTGTCCACTCACCCACGGCAAACGGTCAGGCAGGGCGCAGTGCGGATCTGGCTGTGTCCACTCGCCCACGGCAGACGGGCAGGCAGGGCGCAGTGTGGATCTGGCTGTGTCCACTCACCCACGGGAGACGGGCAGGCAGGGCGCAGTGCGGATCTGGCTGTTTCCACTCACCCACGGCAAACGGTCAGGCAGGGCGCAGTGCGGATCTGGCTGTGTGCACTCGCCCACGGCAGACGGGCAGGCAGGGCGCAGTGCGGATCTGGCTGTGTCCACTCACCCACGGGAGACGGGCAGGCAGGGCGCCGTGCGGATCTGGCGGTGTCCACTCACCCACGAAGGACGGTCAGGCAGGGTGCAGTGCGGATCTGGCTGTGTCCACTCACCCACGGGAGACGGGCAGGTAGGGCGCAGTGCGGATCTGGCTGTGTCCACTCACCCACGGCAGACGGGCAGGCAGGGCGCAGTGCGGATCTGGCTGTGTCCACTCGCCCACGGCAGAGGGGCAGGCAGGGCGCAGTGTGGATCTGGCTGTGTCCACTCACCCACGGCTGACGGTCAGGCAGGGCGCAGTGCGGATCTAGCTGTGTCCACTCACCCACGGCAGGCGGTTAGGCAGGGCGCAGTGCGGATCTGGCTGTGTCCACTCACCCACGGCAGACGGTCAGGCAGTGCGCAGTGCGGATCTGGCTGTGTCCACTCGCCCACGGCAGACGGGCAGGCAGGGCGCAGTGTGGATCTGGCTGTGTCCACTCACCGACGGCAGACGGGCAGGCAGGGCGCAGTGCGGATATGGCTGTGTCCACTCGCCCACGACAGACGGGCAGGCAGCGCGCAATGCGGATCTGGCTGTTTCCACTCGCCCACGGGAGACGGGCAGGCAGCGCGCAGTGCGGAACTGGCTGTGTCCACTCACCCACGGGAGACGGGCAGGCAGGGCGCAGTGCGGATCTGGCTGTGTCCACTCACCCACGGCAGACGGGCAGGCAGGGCGCAGTGCGGATCTGGCTGTGTCCACTCGCCCAGGGGAGACGGGCAGGCAGGGCGCAGTGCGGATCTGGCTGTGTCCACTCAACCACGGCAGGCGGTTAGGCAGGGCGCAGTGCGGATCTGACTATGTCCACTCACCCACGGCAGACGGGCAGGCAGGGCGCAGTGCGGATCTGGCTGTGTCCACTCACCCACGGGAGTCGGGCAGGCAGGGCGCAGTGTGGATCTGGCGGTGTCCACTCACCGACGGGAGACGGGCAGGCAGGGCGCAGTGCGGATCTGGCTGTGTCCACTCACCCACGGGAGACGGGCAGGCAGGGCGCAGTGCGGATCTGGCTGTGTCCACTCACCCACGGGAGACGGGCAGGTAGGGCGCAGTGCGGATCTGGCTGTGTCCTCTCACCCACGTGAGACGAGCAGGAAAGGCGCAGTGCGGATCTGGCTGTGTCCACTCACCCACGGGAGACGGTCAGGCAGGACGCAGTGCGGATCTGGCTGTGTCCACTCACCCACGACAGACGGGCAGGAAGGGCGCAGTGCGGATCTGGCTGTGTCCACTCGCCCATGGCAGACGGGCAGGCAGGGCGCAGTGTGGATCTGGCTGTGTCCACTCACCGACGGCAGACGGTCAGGCAGGGCGCAGTGCGGATCTAGCTGTGTCCACTCGCCCACGACAGACGGGCAGGCAGGGCGCAGTGCGGATCTGGCTGTGTCCACTCGCCCACGGGAGACGGGCATGCAGCGCGCAGTGCGGATCTGGCTGTGTCCACTCACCCACGGGAGACGAGCAGGCAGGGCGCAGTGCGGATCTGGCTGTGTCCACTCACTGATGGGAGACGGGCAGGCAGGGCGCAGTGCGGATCTGGCTGTGTCCACTCACTGATGGGAGACGGTCATGCAGGGCGCAGTGCGGAACTGGCTGTGTCCATTCGCCCACGGCAGACGGGCAGGCAGGGCGCAGTGCGGATCTGGCTGTGTCCACTCACCCACGGCAGACGGGCAGGCAGGGCGCAGTGTGGATCTGGCTGTGTCCACACACCCACGGCTGACGGTCAGGCAGGGCGCAGTGCGGATCGGGCTGTGTCCACTCACCCACGGCAGACGGGCAGGCAGGGCGCAGTGTGGATCTGGCTGTGTCCACTCACCCACGGCAGACTGTCAGGAAGGGCGCAGTGCGGATCTGGCTGTGTCCACTCACCCACGGCAAAAGGGCAGGCAAGGCGCAGTGCGGATCTGGCTGTGTCCACTCGCCCACGGGAGACGGTCAGGCAGGGCGCAGTGCGGATCTGGCTGTGTCCACTCACCCACGGCAGGCGGTCTGGCAGGGCGCAGTGCGGATCTGGCTGTGTCCACTCGCCCATGGCAGACAGTCAGGCAGGGCGCAGTGCGGATCTGGCTGTGTCCACTCGCCCACGCAGACGGTCAGGCAGTGCGCAGTGCGGATCTGGCTGTGTCCACTCACCCACGAAGGACGGTCAGGCAGGGTGGAGTGCGGATCTGGCTGTGTCCACTCACCCACGGGAGACGGGCAGGCAGGGCGCAGTGCGGATCAGGCTGTGTCCACTCACCGACGGGAGACGGGCAGGCAAGGCGCAGTGCGGATCTGGCTGTGTCCACTCACCCAAGGCAGAAGGGCAGGCAGGGCGCAGTGCGGATCTGGCTGTGTCCACTCGCCCACGGGAGACGGGCAGGCAGGGCGCAGTCCGGATCTGGCTGTGTCCACTCACCCACGGCAGGCGGTCAGGCAGGGCGCAGTGCGGATCTGGCTGTGTCCACTCACTCACGGCAGACGGTCAGGCAGGGCGCAGTGCGCATCTGGCTGTGTCCACTCGCCCACGGCAGACGGACAGGCAGGGCGCAGTGTGGATCTGGCTGTGTCCACTCACCGACGGCAGACGGTCAGGCTGGGCGCAGTGCGGAACTGGCTGTGTCCACTCAGCCACGACAGATGGGCAGGCAGGGCGCAGTGCGGATCTGGCTGTGTCCACTCGCCCACGGGAGACGGGCAGGCAGTGCGCAGTGCGGATCTGGCTGTGTCCACTCACCCACGGAAGACGGGCAGGCAGGGCGCAGTGCGGATCTAGCTGTGTCCACTCACCCATGGCAGGCGGTTAGGCAGGGCGCAGTGCGGATCTGGCTGTGTCCACTCACCCACGGCAGACGGTCAGGCAGTGCGCAGTGCGGATCTGGCTGTGTCCACTCGCCCACGGCAGACGGGCAGGCAGGGCGCAGTGTGGATCTGGCTATGTCCACTCACCGACGGCAGACGGGCAGGCAGGGCGCAGTGCGGATATGGCTGTGTCCACTCGCCCACGACAGACGGGCAGGCAGCGCGCAATGCGGATCTGGCTGTTTCCACTCGCCCACGGGAGACGGGCAGGCAGCGCGCAGTGCGGAACTGGCTGTGTCCACTCACCCACGGGAGACGGGCAGGCAGGGCGCAGTGCGGATCTGGCTGTGTCCACTCACCCACGGCAGACGGGCAGGCAGGGCGCAGTGCGGATCTGGCTGTGTCCACTCGCCCAGGGGAGACGGGCAGGCAGGGCGCAGTGCGGATCTGGCTGCGTCCACTCAACCACGGCAGGCGGTTAGGCAGGGCGCAGTGCGGATCTGACTATATCCACTCACCCATGGCAGACGGGCAGGCAGGGCGCAGTGCGGATCTGGCTGTGTCCACTCACCCACGGGAGACGGGCAGGTAGGGCGCAGTGCGGATCTGGCTGTGTCCTCTCACCCACGTGAGACGAGCAGGAAAGGCGCAGTGCGGATCTGGCTGTGTCCACTCACCCACGGGAGACGGTCAGGCAGGACGCAGTGCGGATCTGGCTGTGTCCACTCACCCACGACAGACGGGCAGGAAGGGCGCAGTGCGGATCTGGCTGTGTCCACTCGCCCATGGCAGACGGGCAGGCAGGGCGCAGTGTGGATCTGGCTGTGTCCACTCACCGACGGCAGACGGTCAGGCAGGGCGCAGTGCGGATCTAGCTGTGTCCACTCGCCCACGACAGACGGGCAGGCAGGGCGCAGTGCGGATCTGGCTGTGTCCACTCGCCCACGGGAGACGGGCAGGCAGCGCGCAGTGCGGATCTGGCTGTGTCCACTCACCCACGGGAGACGAGCAGGCAGGGCGCAGTGCGGATCTGGCTGTGTCCACTCACTGATGGGAGACGGGCAGGCAGGGCGCAGTGTGGATCTGGCTGTGTCCACTCACCCACGGCATACGGGCAGGCAGGGCGCAGTGCGGATATGGCTGTGTCCACTCGCCCACGACAGACGGGCAGGCAGCGAGCAGTGCGGATCTGGCTGTTTCCACTCGCCCACGGGAGACGGGCAGGCAGAGCGCAGTGTGGATCTGGCTGTGTCCACTCACCCACGGGAGACGGTCAGGCAGGGCGCAGTGCGGATCTGGCTGTGTCCACTCACCCACGGCAGAGGGGCAGGCAGGGCGCAGTGCGGATCTGGCTGTGTCCACTCGCCCACGGGAGACGGGCAGGCAGGGCGCAGTGCGGATCTGGCTGTGTCCACTCACCCACGGCAGGCGGTCAGGCAGGGCGCAGTGCGGATCTGGCTGTGTCCACTCACCCACGGCAGACGGTCAGGCAGCGCGCAGTGCGGATCTGGCTCTGTCCACTCGCCCACGGGAGACGGGCAGGCAGGGCGCAGTGCGGATCTGGCTGTGTCCACTCACCCACGGCAAACGGGCAGGCAGGGCGCAGTGCGGATCTGGCTGTGTCCACTCACCCATGGGAGACGGGCAGGCAGGGCGCAGTGCGGATCTGGTTGTGTCCACTCGCCCACGGCAGACGGGCAGGCAGGGCGCAGTGCGGATCTGGCTGTGTCCACTCACCCACGGCAGACGGTCAGGCAGGGGGCAGTGCGGATCGAGCTGTGTCCACTCACCCACGGCAGACGGGCAGGCAGGTCGCAGTGTGGATCTGGCTGTGTCCACTCACCCACGGCAGACGGTCAGGCAGGGCGCAGTGCGGATCTGGCTGTGTCCACTCACCCACGGCACAAGGGCAGGCAGGGCGCAGTGCGGATCTGGCTGTGTCCACTCGCCCACGGGAGACGGGCAGGCAGGGCGCAGTGCGGATCTGGCTGTGTCCACTCACCCACGGCAGGCGGTCAGGCAGGGCACAGTGCGGATCTGGCTGTGTCCACTCACCCACGGCAGACGGTCAGGCAGGGCGCAGTGCTTATCTGGCTGTGTCCCCTCGCCCACGGCAGACGGGCAGGCAGGTCGCAGTGTGGATCTGGCTGTGTCCACTCACCCACGGCAGACGGTCAGGCAGGGCGCAGTGCGCATCTGGCTGTGTCCACTCACCCACGGCAGACGGTCAGGCAGGGCGCAGTGCGGATCGGGCTGTGTCCACTCACCCACGGCAGACGGGCAGGCAGAGCGCAGTGTGGATCTGGCTGTGTCCACTCACCCACGGCAGACGGTCAGGCAGGGCGCAGTGCGGATATGGCTGTGTCCACTCACCCACGGCAGAAGGGCAGGCAGGGCGCAGTGCGGATCTGGCTGTGTCCACTCGCCCACGGGAGACGGGCAGGCAGGGCGTAGTGCGGATCTGGCTGTGTCCACTCACCCACGGCAGGCGGTCAGGCAGGGCGCAGTGCGGATCTGGCTGTGTCCACTCACCCACGGCAAACGGTCAGGCAGGGCGCAGTGCGGATCTGGCTGTGTCCACTCGCCCACGGCAGACGTGCAGGCAGGGCGCAGTGTGGATCTGGCTGTGTCCACTCACCCACGGCAGACGGTCAGGCAGGGCGCAGTGCGGATCTGGCTGTGTCCACTCACCCAAGGCAGGCGGTCAGGCAGGGCGCAGTGCGGATCTGGCTGTGTCCACTCACCCACGGCAGACGGTCAGGCAGTGCGCAGTGCGGATCTGGCTGTGTCCACACGCCCACGGCAGACGGGCAGGCAGGGCTTAGTGTGGATCTGGCTGTGTCCACTCACCGACGGCAGACGGTCAGGCAAGGTGCAGTGCGGATCTGGCTGTGTCCACTCGCCCACGACAGACGGGCAGGCAGGGCGCAGTGCGGATCTGGCTGTGTCCACTCGCCCACTGGAGACGGGCAGGCAGCGCGCAGTGCGGATCTGGCGGTGTCCACTTACCCACGGGACACGGGCAGGCAGGCCGCAGTGCGGATCTGGCTGTGTCCACTCACCCACGGCAGACGGTCAGGCAGGGCGTAGTGTGGATCTGGCTGTGTCCACTCACCCACGGGAGAGGGGCAGGCAGGGCGCAGTGCGGATCTGCATGTGTCCACTCACACACGGCAGGCGGTTAGGCAGGGCGCAGTGCGGATTTGGCTGTGTCCACCCGCCCACGGCATACGGGCAGGAAGGGCGGAGTGCGGATCTGGCTGTGTCCACTCACTTACGGGAGACGGGCAGGCAGGGCGCAGTGCGGATCTGGCTGTGTCCACTCACCCACGGCAGAAGGGCAGGCAGGGCGCAGTGCGGATCTGGCTGTGTGCACTCACCCACGGCAGGCGGTCAGGCAGGGCGCAGTGCGGATCTGGCTGTGTCCACTCGCCCACGGCAGAAGGGCAGGCAGGGCGCAGTGCGGATCTGGCTGTGTCCACTCGCCCACGGGAGACGGGCAGGCAGGGCGCAGTGCGGATCTGGCTGTGTCCACTCACCCACGGGAGAGGGTCAGGCAGGGCGCAGTGCGGATCTGGCTGTGTCCATTCACCCACGGCAGACGGGCAGGCAGGGCGCAGTGTGGATCTGGCTGTGTCCACTCACCCACGGCATACGGGCAGGCAGGGCGCAGTGCGGATCTGGCTCTGTCCACTCGCCCACGGGAGACAGGCAGGCAGGGCGCAGTGCGGATCTGGCTGTGTCCACTCACCCACGGCAAACGGGCAGGCAGGGCGCAGTGCGGATCTGGCTGTGTCCACTCACCCATGGGAGACGGGCAGGCAGGGCGCAGTGCGGATCTGGTTGTGTCCACTCGCCCACGGCAGACGGGCAGGCAGGGCGCAGTGCGGATCTGGCTGTGTCCACTCACCCACGGCAGACGGTCAGGCAGGGGGCAGTGCGGATCGAGCTGTGTCCACTCACCCACGGCAGACGGGCAGGCAGGTCGCAGTGTGGATCTGGCTGTGTCCACTCACCCACGGCAGACGGTCAGGCAGGGCGCAGTGCGGATCTGGCTGTGTCCACTCACCCACGGCACAAGGGCAGGCAGGGCGCAGTGCGGATCTGGCTGTGTCCACTCGCCCACGGGAGACGGGCAGGCAGGGCGCAGTGCGGATCTGGCTGTGTCCACTCACCCACGGCAGGCGGTCAGGCAGGGCACAGTGCGGATCTGGCTGTGTCCACTCACCCACGGCAGACGGTCAGGCAGGGCGCAGTGCTGATCTGGCTGTGTCCCCTCGCCCACGGCAGACGGGCAGGCAGGGCGCAGTGTGGATCTGGCTGTGTCCACTCACCCACGGCAGACGGTCAGGCAGGGCGCAGTGCGCATCTGGCTGTGTCCACTCACCCACGGCAGACGGTCAGGCAGGGCGCAGTGCGGATCTGGCTGTGTCCACTCACCCACGACAGGCGGTCAGGCAGGGCGCAGTGCGGATCTGGCTGTGTCCACTCACCCACGGCAGACGGTCAGGCAGTGCGCAGTGCGGATCTGGCTGTGTCCGCTCGCCCACGGGAGACGGGCAGGCAGGGCGCAGTGCGGATATGGCTGTGTCCACTCGCCCACGACAGACGGGCAGGCAGCGAGCAGTGCGGATCTGGCTGTTTCCACTCGCCCACGGGAGACGGGCAGGCAGAGCGCAGTGTGGATCTGGCTGTGTCCACTCACCCACGGCAGACGGTCAGGCAGGGCGCAGTGCGGATCTGGCTGTGTCCACTCACCCACGGCAGAGGGGCAGGCAGGGCGCAGTGCGGATCTGGCTGTGTCCACTCGCCCACGGGAGACGGGCAGGCAGGGCGCAGTGCGGATCTGGCTGTGTCCACTCACCCACGGCAGGCGGTCAGGCAGGGCGCAGTGCGGATCTGGCTGTGTCCACTCACCCACGGCAGACGGGCAGGCAGCACGCAGTGCGGATCTGGCTCTGTCCACTCGCCCACGGGAGACGGGCAGGCAGGGCGCAGTGCGGATCTGGCTGTGTCCACTCACCCACGGCAAACGGGCAGGCAGGGCGCAGTGCGGATCTGGCTGTGTCCACTCACCCATGGGAGACGGGCAGGCAGGGCGCAGTGCGGATCTGGTTGTGTCCACTCGCCCACGGCAGACGGGCAGGCAGGGCGCAGTGCGGATCTGGCTGTGTCCACTCACCCACGGCAGACGGTCAGGCAGGGGGCAGTGCGGATCGAGCTGTGTCCACTCACCCACGGCAGACGGGCAGGCAGGTCGCAGTGTGGATCTGGCTGTGTCCACTCACCCACGGCAGACGGTCAGGCAGGGCGCAGTGCGGATCTGGCCGTGTCCACTCACCCACGGCACAAGGGCAGGCAGGGCGCAGTGCGGATCTGGCTGTGTCCACTCGCCCACGGGTGACGGGCAGGCAGGGCGCAGTGCGGATCTGGCTGTGTCCACTCACCCACGGCAGGCGGTCAGGCAGGGCACAGTGCGGATCTGGCTGTGTCCACTCACCCACGGCAGACGGTCAGGCAGGGCGCAGTGCTGATCTGGCTGTGTCCCCTCGCCCACGGCAGACGGGCAGGCAGGTCGCAGTGTGGATCTGGCTGTGTCCACTCACCCACGGCAGACGGTCAGGCAGGGCGCAGTGCACATCTGGCTGTGTCCACTCACCCACGGCAGACGGTCAGGCAGGGCGCAGTGCGGATCGGGCTGTGTCCACTCACCCACGGCAGACGGGCAGGCAGAGCGCAGTGTGGATCTGGCTGTGTCCACTCACCCACGGCAGACGGTCAGGCAGGGCGCAGTGCGGATATGGCTGTGTCCACTCACCCACGGCAGAAGGGCAGGCAGGGCGCAGTGCGGATCTGGCTGTGTCCACTCGCCCACGGGAGACGGGCAGGCAGGGCGCAGTGCGGATCTGGCTGTGTCCACTCACCCACGGCAGGCGGTCAGGCAGGGCGCAGTGCGGATCTGGCTGTGTCCACTCACCCACGGCAAACGGTCAGGCAGGGCGCAGTGCGGATCTGGCTGTGTCCACTCGCCCACGGCAGACGGGCAGGCAGGGCGCAGTGCGGATCTGGCTGTGTCCACTCACCCACGGCAGACGGTCAGGTAGGGGGCAGTGCGGATCGAGCTGTGTCCACTCACCCACGGCAGACGGGCAGGCATGTCGCAGTGTGGATCTGGCTGTGTCCACTCACCCACGGCAGACGGTCAGGCAGGGCGCAGTGCGGATCTGGCTGTGTCCACTCACCCACGGCAGAAGGGCAGGCAGGGCGCAGTGCGGATCTGGCTGTGTCCACTCGCCCACGGCAGGCGGTCAGGCAGGGCGCAGTGCGGATCTGGCTGTGTCCACTCACCCACGGCAGACGGTCTGGCAGTGCGCAGTGCGGATCTGGCTGTGTCCACACGCCCACGGCAGACGGGCAGGCAGGGCTTAGTGTGGATCTGGCTGTGTCCACTCACCGACGGCAGACGGTCAGGCAAGGTGCAGTGCGGATCTGGCTGTGTCCACTCGCCCACGACAGACGGGCAGGCAGGGCGCAGTGCGGATCTGGCTGTGTCCACTCGCCCACTGGAGACGTGCAGGCAGCGCGCAGTGCGGATCTGGCGGTGTCCACTTACCCACGGGACACGGGCAGGCAGGCCGCAGTGCGGATCTGGCTGTGTCCACTCACCCACGGCAGACGGTCAGGCAGGGCGTAGTGTGGATCTGGCTGTGTCCACTCACCCACGGGAGAGGGGCAGGCAGGGCGCAGTGCGGATCTGCATGTGTCCACTCACACACGGCAGGCGGTTAGGCAGGGCGCAGTGCGTATTTGGCTGTGTCCACTCGCCCACGGCAGACGGGCAGGCAGGGCACAGTGTGGATCGCACTGTGTCCACTCACCCACGGCAGACGGTCAGGCAGGGCGCAGTGCGGATCTGGCTGTGTCCACTCGCCCACGGGAGACGGGCAGGCAGGGCGCAGTGCGGATCTGGCTGTGTCCACTCACCCACGGGAGACGGGCAGGCAGGGCGCAGTTCGGATCTGGCTGTGTCCACTCACTGACGGGAGACGGGCAGGCAAGGCGCAGTGCGGATCTGGCTGTGTCCACTCACCCACGGGAGACGGGCAGGCAGGGCGCAGTGCGGATCTGGCTGTGTCCACTCACCCACGGCAGACAGTCAGGCAGGGCGCAGTGCCGATCTGGCTGTGTCCACTCACCCACTGGAGACGGGCAGGCAGGGCTAAGTGCGGATCTGGCTGTGTCCACTCACCCAGGGGAGAAGGGCAGGCAGGGCGCAGTGCGGTTCTGGCTGTGTCCACTCACCCACGGCAGACGGGTAGGCAGGGCACAGTGCGGATCTGGCTGTGTCCACCCGCCCACGGCATACGGGCAGGAAGGGCGGAGTGCGGATCTGGCTGTGTCCACTCACTTACGGGAGACGGGCAGGCAGGGCGCAGTGCGGATCTGGCTGTGTCCACTCACCCACGGCAGAAGGGCAGGCAGGGCGCAGTGCGGATCTGGCTGTGTGCACTCACCCACGGCAGGCGGTCCGGCAGGGCGCAGTGCGGATCTGGCTGTGTCCACTCGCCCACGGCAGAAGGGCAGGCAGGGCGCAGTGCGGATCTGGCTGTGTCCACTCGCCCACGGGAGACGGGCAGGCAGGGCGCAGTGCGGATCTGGCTGTGTCCACTCACCCACGGGAGACGGGCAGGCAGGGCGCAGTGCGGATCTGGCTGTGTCCATTCACCCACGGCAGACGGGCAGGCAGGGCGCAGTGTGGATCTGGCTGTGTCCACTCACCCACGGCATACGGGCAGGCAGGACGCAGTGCGGATCTGGCTCTGTCCACTCGCCCACGGGAGACGGGCAGGCAGGGCGCAGTGCGGATCTGGCTGTGTCCACTCACCCACGGCAAACGGGCAGGCAGGGCGCAGTGCGGATCTGGCTGTGTCCACTCACCCATGGGAGACGGGCAGGCAGGGCGCAGTGCGGATCTGGTTGTGTCCACTCGCCCACGGCAGACGGGCAGGCAGGGCGCAGTGCGGATCTGGCTGTGTCCACTCACCCACGGCAGACGGTCAGGCAGGGGGCAGTGCGGATCGAGCTGTGTCCACTCACCCACGGCAGACGGGCAGGCAGGTCGCAGTGTGGATCTGGCTGTGTCCACTCACCCACGGCAGACGGTCAGGCAGGGCGCAGTGCGGATCTGGCTGTGTCCACTCACCCACGGCACAAGGGCAGGCAGGGCGCAGTGCGGATCTGGCTGTGTCCACTCGCCCACGGGAGACGGGCAGGCAGGGCGCAGTGCGGATCTGGCTGTGTCCACTCACCCACGGCAGGCGGTCAGGCAGGGCACAGTGCGGATCTGGCTGTGTCCACTCACCCACGGCAGACGGTCAGGCAGGGCGCAGTGCTGATCTGGCTGTGTCCCCTCGCCCACGGCAGACGGGCAGGCAGGGCGCAGTGTGGATCTGGCTGTGTCCACTCACCCACGGCAGACGGTCAGGCAGGGCGCAGTGCGCATCTGGCTGTGTCCACTCACCCACGGCAGACGGTCAGGCAGGGCGCAGTGCGGATCTGGCTGTGTCCACTCACCCACGACAGGCGGTCAGGCAGGGCGCAGTGCGGATCTGGCTGTGTCCACTCACCCACGGCAGACGGTCAGGCAGTGCGCAGTGCGGATCTGGCTGTGTCCGCTCGCCCACGGGAGACGGGCAGGCAGGGCGCAGTGCGGATCTGGCTGTGTCCACTCACCCACGGGAGACGGGCAGGCAGGGCGCAGTGCGGATCTGGCTGTGTCCACTCACCCACGGGAGAGGGTCAGGCAGGGCGCAGTGCGGATCTGGCTGTGTCCATTCACCCACGGCAGACGGTGAGGCAGGGCGCAGTGTGGATCTGGCTGTGTCCACTCACCCACGGCATACGGGCAGGCAGGGCGCAGTGCGGATATGGCTGTGTCCACTCGCCCACGACAGACGGGCAGGCAGCGAGCAGTGCGGATCTGGCTGTTTCCACTCGCCCACGGGAGACGGGCAGGCAGAGCGCAGTGTGGATCTGGCTGTGTCCACTCACCCACGGCAGACGGTCAGGCAGGGCGCAGTGCGGATCTGGCTGTGTCCACTCACCCACGGCAGAGGGGCAGGCAGGGCGCAGTGCGGATCTGGCTGTGTCCACTCGCCCACGGGAGACGGGCAGGCAGGGCGCAGTGCGGATCTGGCTGTGTCCACTCACCCACGGCAGGCGGTCAGGCAGGGCGCTGTGCGGATCTGGCTGTGTCCACTCACCCACGGCAGACGGTCAGGTAGCGCGCAGTGCGGATCTGGCTCTGTCCACTCGCCCACGGGAGACGGGCAGGCAGGGCGCAGTGCGGATCTGGCTGTGTCCACTCACCCACGGCAAACGGGCAGGCAGGGCGCAGTGCGGATCTGGCTGTGTCCACTCACCCATGGGAGACGGGCAGGCAGGGCGCAGTGCGGATCTGGTTGTGTCCACTCGCCCACGGCAGACGGGCAGGCAAGGCGCAGTGCGGATCTGGCTGTGTCCACTCACCCACGGCAGACGGTCAGGCAGGGGGCAGTGCGGATCGAGCTGTGTCCACTCACCCACGGCAGACGGGCAGGCAGGTCGCAGTGTGGATCTGGCTGTGTCCACTCAACCACGGCAGACGGTCAGGCAGGGCGCAGTGCGGATCTGGCTGTGTCCACTCACCCACGGCACAAGGGCAGGCAGGGCGCAGTGCGGATCTGGCTGTGTCCACTCGCCCACGGGAGACGGGCAGGCAGGGCGCAGTGCGGATCTGGCTGTGTCCACTCACCCACGGCAGGCGGTCAGGCAAAGCACAGTGCGGATCTGGCTGTGTCCACTCACCCACGGCAGACGGTCAGGCAGGGCGCAGTGCTGATCTGGCTGTGTCCCCTCGCCCACGGCAGACGGGCAGGCAGGTCGCAGTGTGGATCTGGCTGTGTCCACTCACCCACGGCAGACGGTCAGGCAGGGCGCAGTGCGCATCTGGCTGTGTCCACTCACCCACGGCAGACGGTCAGACGGGGGCACAGTGCGGATCGGGCTGTGTCCACTCACCCACGGCAGACGGGCAGGCAGAGCGCAGTGTGGATCTGGCTGTGTCCACTCACCCATGGGAGACGGGCAGGCAGGGCGCAGTGCGGATCTGGTTGTGTCCACTCACCCATGGGAGACGGGCAGGCAGGGCGCAGTGCGGATCTGGTTGTGTCCACTCGCCCACGGCAGACGGGCAGGCAGGGCGCTGTGCGGATCTGGCTGTGTCCACTCACCCACGGCAGACGGTCAGGCAGGGGGCAGTGCGGATCGAGCTGTGTCCACTCACCCACGGCAGACGGGCAGGCAGGTCGCAGTGTGGATCTGGCTGTGTCCACTCACCCACGGCAGACGGTCAGGCAGGGCGCAGTGCGGATCTGGCTGTGTCCACTCACCCACGGCACAAGGGCAGGCAGGGCGCAGTGCGGATCTGGCTGTGTCCACTCGCCCACGGGAGACGGGCAGGCAGGGCGCAGTGCGCATCTGGCTGTGTCCACTCACCCACGGCAGACGGTCAGGCAGGGCGCAGTGCTGATCTGGCTGTGTCCCCTCGCCCACGGCAGACGGGCAGGCAGGTCGCAGTGTGGATCTGGCTGTGTCCACTCACCCACGGCAGACGGTCAGGCAGGGCGCAGTGCGGATATGGCTGTGTCCACTCACCCACGACAGAAGGGCAGGCAGGGCGCAGTGCGGATCTGGCTGTGTCCACTCGCCCACGGGAGACGGGCAGGCAGGGCGCAGTGCGGATCTGGCTGTGTCCACTCACCCACGGCAGGCGGTCAGGCAGGGCGCAGTGCGGATCTGGCTGTGTCCACTCACCCACGGCAAACGGTCAGGCAGGGCGCAGTGCGGATCTGGCTGTGTCCACTCGCCCACGGCAGACGGGCAGGCAGGGCGTAGTGTGGATCTGGCTGTGTCCACTCACCCACGGCAGACGGTCAGGCAGGGCGCAGTGCGGATCTGGCTGTGTCCACTCACCCACGGCAGGCGGTCAGGCAGGGCGCAGTGCGGATCTGGCTGTGTCCACTCACCCACGGCAGACGGTCTGGCAGTGCGCAGTGCGGATCTGGCTGTGTCCACACGCCCACGGCAGACGGGCAGGCAGGGCTTAGTGTGGATCTGGCTGTGTCCACTCACCGACGGCAGACGGTCAGGCAAGGTGCAGTGCGGATCTGGCTGTGTCCACTCGCCCACGACAGACGGGCAGGCAGGGCGCAGTGCGGATCTGGCTGTGTCCACTCGCCCACTGGAGACGGGCAGGCAGCGCGCAGTGCGGATCTGGCGGTGTCCACTTACCCACGGGACACGGGCAGGCAGGCCGCAGTGCGGATCTGGCTGTGTCCACTCACCCACGGCAGACGGTCAGGCAGGGCGTAGTGTGGATCTGGCTGTGTCCACTCACCCACGGGAGAGGGGCAGGCAGGGCGAAGTGCGGATCTGCATGTGTCCACTCACACACGGCAGGCGGTTAGGCAGGGCGCAGTGCGGATTTGGCTGTGTCCACTCACCCACGGCAGATGGTCAGGCAGGGCGCAGTGCGGATCTGGCTATGTCCACTCGCCCACGGCAGACGGGCAGGCAGGGCGCAGTGTGGATCGGACTGTGTCCACTCACCCACGGCAGACGGTCAGGCAGGGCGCAGTGCGGATCTGGCTGTGTCCACTCGCCCACGGCAGAAGGGCAGGCAGGGCGCAGTGCGGATCTGGCTGTGTCCACTCACCAACGGGAGACGGGCAGGCAGGGCGCAGTTCGGATCTGGCTGTGTCCACTCACTGACGGGAGACGGGCAGGCAAGGCGCAGTGCGGATCTGGCTGTGTCCACTCACCCACGGGAGACGGGCAGGCAGGGCGCAGTGCGGATCTGGCTGTGTCCACTCACCCACGGCAGACAGTCAGGCAGGGCGCAGTGCCGATCTGGCTGTGTCCACTCACCCACTGGAGACGGGCAGGCAGGGCTAAGTGCGGATCTGGCTGTGTCCACTCACCCAGGGGAGAAGGGCAGGCAGGGCGCAGTGCGGTTCTGGCTGTGTCCACTCACCCACGGCAGACGGGTAGGCAGGGCACAGTGCGGATCTGGCTGTGTCCACCCGCCCACGGCATACGGGCAGGAAGGGCGGAGTGCGGATCTGGCTGTGTCCACTCACTTACGGGAGACGGGCAGGCAGGGCGCAGTGCGGATCTGGCTGTGTCCACTCACCCACGGCAGAAGGGCAGGCAGGGCGCAGTGCGGATCTGGCTGTGTGCACTCACCCACGGCAGGCGGTCAGGCAGGGCGCAGTGCGGATCTGGCTGTGTCCACTCGCCCATGGCAGAAGGGCAGGCAGGGCGCAGTGCGGATCTGGCTGTGTCCACTCGCCCACGGGAGACGGGCAGGCAGGGCGCAGTGCGGATCTGGCTGTTTCCACTCACCCACGGGAGAGGGTCAGGCAGGGCGCAGTGCGGATCTGGCTGTGTCCATTCACCCACGGCAGACGGTCAGGCAGGGCGCAGTGTGGATCTGGCTGTGTCCACTCACCCACGGCATACGGGCAGGCAGGGCGCAGTGCGGATATGGCTGTGTCCACTCGCCCACGACAGACGGGCAGGCAGCGAGCAGTGCGGATCTGGCTGTTTCCACTCGCCCACGGGAGACGGGCAGGCAGAGCGCAGTGTGGATCTGGCTGTGTCCACTCACCCACGGGAGACGGTCAGGCAGGGCGCAGTGCGGATCTGGCTGTGTCCACTCACCCACGGCAGAGGGGCAGGCAGGGCGCAGTGCGGATCTGGCTGTGTCCACTCGCCCACGGGAGACGGGCAGGCAGGGCGCAGTGCGGATCTGGCTGTGTCCACTCACCCACGACAGGCGGTCAGGCAGGGCGCAGTGCGGATCTGGCTCTGTCCACTCGCCCACGGGAGACGGGCAGGCAGGGCGCAGTGCGGATCTGGCTGTGTCCACTCACCCACGGCAAACGGGCAGGCAGGGCGCAGTGCGGATCTGGCTGTGTCCACTCACCCATGGGAGACGGGCAGGCAGGGCGCAGTGCGGATCTGGCTGTGTCCACTCACCCACGGGAGACGGGAAGGCAGGGCGCAGTGCGGATCTGGCTGTGTCCGCTCACCCACGGGAGAGGGTCAGGCAGGGCGCAGTGCGGATCTGGCTGTGTCCATTCACCCACGGCAGACGGGCAGGCAGGGTGCAGTGTGGATCTGGCTGTGTCCACTCACCCACGGCATACGGGCAGGCAGGGAGCAGTGCGGATATGGCTGTGTCCACTCGCCCACGACAGACGGGCAGGCAGCGAGCAGTGCGGATCCGGCTGTTTCCACTCGCCCACGGGAGACGGGCAGGCAGAGCGCGGTGTGGATCTGGCTGTGTCCACTCACCCACGGCAGACGGTCAGGCAGGGCGCAGTGCGGATCTGGCTGTGTCCACTCACCCACGGCAGAGGGGCAGGCAGGGCGCAGTGCGGATCTGGCTGTGTCCACTCGCCCACGGGAGACGGGCAGGCAGGGCGCAGTGCGGATCTGGCTGTGTCCACTCACCCACGGCAGGCGGTCAGGCAGGGCGCAGTGCGGATCTGGCTGTGTCCACTCACCCACGGCAGACGGTCAGGCAGCGCGCAGTGCGGATCTGGCTCTGTCCACTCGCCCACGGGAGACGGGCAGGCAGGGCGCAGTGCGGATCTGGCTGTGTCCACTCACCCACGGCAAACGGGCAGGCAGGGCGCAGTGCGGATCTGGCTGTGTCCACTCACCCATGGGAGACGGGCAGGCAGGGCACAGTGCGGATCTGGTTGTGTCCACTCGCCCACGGCAGACGGGCAGGCAGGGCGCAGTGCGGATCTGGCTGTGTCCACTCACCCAAGGCAGACGGTCAGGCAGGGGGCAGTGCGGATCGAGCTGTGTCCAATCACCCACGGCAGACGGGCAGGCAGGTCGCAGTGTGGATCTGGCTGTGTCCACTCACCCACGGCAGACGGTCAGGCAGGGCGCAGTGCGGATCTGGCTGTGTCCACTCACCCACGGCACAAGGGCAGGCAGGGCGCAGTGCGGATCTGGTTGTGTCCACTCGCCCACGGGAGACGGGCAGGCAGGGCGCAGTGCGGATCTGGCTGTGTCCACTCACCCACGGCAGGCGGTCAGGCAGGGCACAGTGCGGATCTGGCTGTGTCCACTCACCCACGGCAGACGGTCAGGCAGGGCGCATTGCTGATCTGGCTGTTTCCCCTCGCCCACGGCAGACGGGCAGGCAGGGCGCAGTGTGGATCTGGCTGTGTCCACTCACCCACGGCAGACGGTCAGGCAGGGCGCAGTGCGCATCTGGCTGTGTCCACTCACCCACGGCAGACGGTCAGGCAGGGCGCAGTGCGGATATGGCTGTGTCCACTCACCCACGGCAGAAGGGCAGGCAGGGCGCAGTGCGGATCTGGCTGTGTCCACTCGCCCACGGGAGACGGGCAGGCAGGGCGCAGTGCGGATCTGGCTGTGTCCACTCACCCACGGCAGGCGGTCAGGCAGGGCGCAGTGCGGATCTGGCTGTGTCCACTCACCCACGGCAAACGGTCAGGCAGGGCGCAGTGCGGATCTGGCTGTGTCCACTCGCCCACGGCAGACGGGCAGGCAGGGCGTAGTGTGGATCTGGCTGTGTCCACTCACCCACGGCAGACGGTCAGGCAGGGCGCAGTGCGGATCTGGCTGTGTCCACTCACCCACGGCAGGCGGTCAGGCAGGGCGCAGTGCGGATCTGGCTGTGTCCACTCACCCACGGCAGACGGTCTGGCAGTGCGCAGTGCGGATCTGGCTGTGTCCACACGCCCACGGCAGACGGGCAGGCAGGGCTTAGTGTGGATCTGGCTGTGTCCACTCACCGACGGCAGACGGTCAGGCAAGGTGCAGTGCGGATCTGGCTGTGTCCACTCGCCCACGACAGACGGGCAGGCAGGGCGCAGTGCGGATCTGGCTGTGTCCACTCGCCCACTGGAGACGGGCAGGCAGCGCGCAGTGCGGATCTGGCGGTGTCCACTTACCCACGGGACACGGGCAGGCAGGCCGCAGTGCGGATCTGGCTGTGTCCACTCACCCACGGCAGACGGTCAGGCAGGGCGTAGTGTGGATCTGGCTGTGTCCACTCACCCACGGGAGAGGGGCAGGCAGGGCGAAGTGCGGATCTGCATGTGTCCACTCACACACGGCAGGCGGTTAGGCAGGGCGCAGTGCGGATTTGGCTGTGTCCACTCACCCACGGCAGATGGTCAGGCAGGGCGCAGTGCGGATCTGGCTATGTCCACTCGCCCACGGCAGACGGGCAGGCAGGGCGCAGTGTGGATCGGACTGTGTCCACTCACCCACGGCAGACGGTCAGGCAGGGCGCAGTGCGGATCTGGCTGTGTCCACTCGCCCACGGCAGAAGGGCAGGCAGGGCGCAGTGCGGATCTGGCTGTGTCCACTCACCAACGGGAGACGGGCAGGCAGGGCGCAGTTCGGATCTGGCTGTGTCCACTCACTGACGGGAGACGGGCAGGCAAGGCGCAGTGCGGATCTGGCTGTGTCCACTCACCCACGGGAGACGGGCAGGCAGGGCGCAGTGCGGATCTGGCTGTGTCCACTCACCCACGGCAGACAGTCAGGCAGGGCGCAGTGCCGATCTGGCTGTGTCCACTCACCCACTGGAGACGGGCAGGCAGGGCTAAGTGCGGATCTGGCTGTGTCCACTCACCCAGGGGAGAAGGGCAGGCAGGGCGCAGTGCGGTTCTGGCTGTGTCCACTCACCCACGGCAGACGGGTAGGCAGGGCACAGTGCGGATCTGGCTGTGTCCACCCGCCCACGGCATACGGGCAGGAAGGGCGGAGTGCGGATCTGGCTGTGTCCACTCACTTACGGGAGACGGGCAGGCAGGGCGCAGTGCGGATCTGGCTGTGTCCACTCACCCACGGCAGAAGGGCAGGCAGGGCGCAGTGCGGATCTGGCTGTGTGCACTCACCCACGGCAGGCGGTCAGGCAGGGCGCAGTGCGGATCTGGCTGTGTCCACTCGCCCACGGCAGAAGGGCAGGCAGGGCGCAGTGCGGATCTGGCTGTGTCCACTCGCCCACGGGAGACGGGCAGGCAGGGCGCAGTGCGGATCTGGCTGTTTCCACTCACCCACGGGAGAGGGTCAGGCAGGGCGCAGTGCGGATCTGGCTGTGTCCATTCACCCACGGCAGACGGTCAGGCAGGGCGCAGTGTGGATCTGGCTGTGTCCACTCACCCACGGCATACGGGCAGGCAGGGCGCAGTGCGGATATGGCTGTGTCCACTCGCCCACGACAGACGGGCAGGCAGCGAGCAGTGCGGATCTGGCTGTTTCCACTCGCCCACGGGAGACGGGCAGGCAGAGCGCAGTGTGGATCTGGCTGTGTCCACTCACCCACGGGAGACGGTCAGGCAGGGCGCAGTGCGGATCTGGCTGTGTCCACTCACCCACGGCAGAGGGGCAGGCAGGGCGCAGTGCGGATCTGGCTGTGTCCACTCGCCCACGGGAGACGGGCAGGCAGGGCGCAGTGCGGATCTGGCTGTGTCCACTCACCCACGACAGGCGGTCAGGCAGGGCGCAGTGCGGATCTGGCTCTGTCCACTCGCCCACGGGAGACGGGCAGGCAGGGCGCAGTGCGGATCTGGCTGTGTCCACTCACCCACGGCAAACGGGCAGGCAGGGCGCAGTGCGGATCTGGCTGTGTCCACTCACCCATGGGAGACGGGCAGGCAGGGCGCAGTGCGGATCTGGCTGTGTCCACTCACCCACGGGAGACGGGAAGGCAGGGCGCAGTGCGGATCTGGCTGTGTCCGCTCACCCACGGGAGAGGGTCAGGCAGGGCGCAGTGCGGATCTGGCTGTGTCCATTCACCCACGGCAGACGGGCAGGCAGGGTGCAGTGTGGATCTGGCTGTGTCCACTCACCCACGGCATACGGGCAGGCAGGGAGCAGTGCGGATATGGCTGTGTCCACTCGCCCACGACAGACGGGCAGGCAGCGAGCAGTGCGGATCCGGCTGTTTCCACTCGCCCACGGGAGACGGGCAGGCAGAGCGCGGTGTGGATCTGGCTGTGTCCACTCACCCACGGCAGACGGTCAGGCAGGGCGCAGTGCGGATCTGGCTGTGTCCACTCACCCACGGCAGAGGGGCAGGCAGGGCGCAGTGCGGATCTGGCTGTGTCCACTCGCCCACGGGAGACGGGCAGGCAGGGCGCAGTGCGGATCTGGCTGTGTCCACTCACCCACGGCAGGCGGTCAGGCAGGGCGCAGTGCGGATCTGGCTGTGTCCACTCACCCACGGCAGACGGTCAGGCAGCGCGCAGTGCGGATCTGGCTCTGTCCACTCGCCCACGGGAGACGGGCAGGCAGGGCGCAGTGCGGATCTGGCTGTGTCCACTCACCCACGGCAAACGGGCAGGCAGGGCGCAGTGCGGATCTGGCTGTGTCCACTCACCCATGGGAGACGGGCAGGCAGGGCACAGTGCGGATCTGGTTGTGTCCACTCGCCCACGGCAGACGGGCAGGCAGGGCGCAGTGCGGATCTGGCTGTGTCCACTCACCCACGGCAGAAGGGCAGGCAGGGCGCAGTGCGGATCTGGCTGTGTCCACTCGCCCACGGGAGACGGGCAGGCAGGGCGCAGTGCGGATCTGGCTGTGTCCACTCACCCAAGGCAGGCGGTCAGGCAGGGCGCAGTGCGGATCTGGCTGTGTCCACTCACCCACGGCAAACGGTCAGGCAGGGCGCAGTGCGGATCTGGCTGTGTCCACTCGCCCACGGCAGACGGGCAGGCTGGGCGCAGTGTGGATCTGGCTGTGTCCACTCACCCACGGCAGACGGTCAGGCAGGGCGCAGTGCGGATCTGGCTGTGTCCACTCACCCACGGCAGGCGGTCAGGCAGGGCGCAGTGCGGATCTGGCTGTGTCCACTCACCCACGGCAGACGGTCAGGCAGTGCGCAGTGCGGATCTGGCTGTGTCCACACGCCCACGGCAGACGGGCAGGCAGGGCTTAGTGTGGATCTGGCTGTGTCCACTCACCGACGGCAGACGGTCAGGCAAGGTGCAGTGCGGATCTGGCTGTGTCCACTCGCCCACGACAGACGGGCAGGCAGGGCGCAGTGCGGATCTGGCTGTGTCCACTCGCCCACGGCAGACGGGCAGGCAGGGCGCAGTGTGGATCTGGCTGTGTCCACTCACCGACGGCAGACGGGCAGGCAGGGCGCAGTGCGGATATGGCTGTGTCCACTCACCCACGGGAGACGGACAGGTAGGGTGCAGTGCGGATCAGGCTGTGTCCACTCACCCACGTGAGACGGGCAAGCAAGGCGCAGTGCGGATATGGCTGTGTCCACTCACCTACGGGACACGGTCAGGCAGGGCGCAGTGCGGATCTGGCAGTGTCCACTCGCCCACGGGAGACGGGCAGGCAGGGCGCAGTGCGGATCTGGCTGTGTCCACTCACCCACGGCACAAGGGCAGGCAGGGCGCAGTGCGGATCTGGCTGTGTCCACTCACCGACGGGAGACGGCAGGCAGGGAGCAGTGCGGATCTGGCTGTGTCCACTCACCCACGGCAGAAGGGCAGGCAGGGCGCAGTGTGGATCTGGCTGTGTCCACTCACCCACGGGAGACGGGCAGGCAGGGCGCAGTGCGGATCTGGCTGTGTCCACTCACCCACGGCAGGCGGTCAGGCAGGGCGCAGTGCGGATCTGGCTGTGTCCACTCACCCACGGCAGACGGTCAGGCAGGGCGCAGTGCGGATCTGGCTGTGTCCACTCGCCCACGGCAGACGGACAGGCAGGGCGCAGTGTGGATCTGGCTGTGTCCACTCACCGACGGCAGACGGTCAGGCAGGGCGCAGTGCGGAACTGGCTGTGTCCACTCAGCCACGGGAGACGGGCAGGCAGGGCGCAGTGCGGATCTGGCTGTGTCCACTCACCCACGGCAGACAGTCAGGCAGGGCGCAGTGCCGATCTGGCTGTGTCCACTCACCCACTGGAGACGGGCAGGCAGGGCTAAGTGCGGATCTGGCTGTGTCCACTCACCCAGGGGAGAAGGGCAGGCAGGGCGCAGTGCGGTTCTGGCTGTGTCCACTCACCCACGGCAGACGGGTAGGCAGGGCACAGTGTGGATCTGGCTGTGTCCACTCGCCCACGGCATACGGGCAGGAAAGGCGGAGTGCGGATCTGGCTGTGTCCACTCACTTACGGGAGACGGGCAGGCAGGGCGCAGTGCGGATCTGGCTGTGTCCACTCACCCACGGCACAAGGGCAGGCAGGGCGCAGTGCGGATCTGGCTGTGTCCACTCGCCCACGGGAGACGGGCAGGCAGGGCGCAGTGCGGATCTGGCTGTGTCCACTCACCCACGGCACAAGGGCAGGCAGGGCGCAGTGCGGATCTGGCTGTGTCCACTCACCGACGGGAGACGGCAGGCAGGGAGCAGTGCGGATCTGGCTGTGTCCACTCACCCACGGCAGAAGGGCAGGCAGGGCGCAGTGTGGATCTGGCTGTGTCCACTCACCCACGGGAGACGGGCAGGCAGGGCGCAGTGCGGATCTGGCTGTGTCCACTCACCCACGGCAGGCGGTCAGGCAGGGCGCAGTGCGGATCTGGCTGTGTCCACTCACCCACGGCAGACGGTCAGGCAGGGCGCAGTGCGGATCTGGCTGTGTCCACTCGCCCACGGCAGACGGACAGGCAGGGCGCAGTGTGGATCTGGCTGTGTCCACTCACCGACGGCAGACGGTCAGGCAGGGCGCAGTGCGGAACTGGCTGTGTCCACTCAGCCACGGGAGACGGGCAGGCAGGGCGCAGTGCGGATCTGGCTGTGTCCACTCACCCACGGCAGACAGTCAGGCAGGGCGCAGTGCCGATCTGGCTGTGTCCACTCACCCACTGGAGACGGGCAGGCAGGGCTAAGTGCGGATCTGGCTGTGTCCACTCACCCAGGGGAGAAGGGCAGGCAGGGCGCAGTGCGGTTCTGGCTGTGTCCACTCACCCACGGCAGACGGGTAGGCAGGGCACAGTGTGGATCTGGCTGTGTCCACTCGCCCACGGCATACGGGCAGGAAAGGCGGAGTGCGGATCTGGCTGTGTCCACTCACTTACGGGAGACGGGCAGGCAGGGCGCAGTGCGGATCTGGCTGTGTCCACTCACCCACGGCAGAAGGGCAGGAAGGGCGCAGTGCGGATCTGGCTGTGTCCACTCGCCCACGGGAGACGGGCAGGCAGGGCGCGGTGCGGATATGGCTGTGTCCACTCACCCACGGCAGGCGGTCAGGCAGGGCGCAGTGCGGATCTGGCTGTGTCCACTCGCCCATGGGAGACGGGCAGGCAGGGCGCAGTGCGGATCTGGCTGTGTCCACTCACCCACGGCAGGCGGTCAGGCAGGGCGCAGTGCGGATCTGGCTGTGTCCACTCGCCCACGGGAGACGGGCAGGCAGGGCGCAGTGCGGATCTGGCTGTGTCCACTCACCCACGGCAGGCGATCAGCAAGGGCGCAGTGCGGATCTGGCTGTGTCCACTCACCCACGGCAGACGGGCAGGCAGCGCGCAGTGCGGATCTGGCTGTGTCCAATCGCCCACGGCTGACGGGCAGGCAGGGCGCAGTGTGGATCTGGATGTGTCCACTCACCCACGGCAGACGGTCAGGCAGGGCGCAGTGCGGATCTGGCTGTGTCCACTCACCCACGGCAGGCGGTCAGGCAGGGCGCAGTGCGGATCTGGCTGTGTCCACTCGCCCACGGCAGACGGTCAGGCAGTGCGCAGTGTGGATCTGGCTGTGTCCACTCACACACGGGAGACGGTCAGGCACGGCGCAGTGCGGATCTGCTGTGTCCACTTGCCCACGGGAGACGGGCAGGCAGGGCGCAGTGCGGATCTGGCTGTGTCCACTCAACCACGGGAGGCGGGCAGAGAGGGCGCAGTGCGGATCTGGCTGTGTCCACTCACTGACGGGAGACGGGCAGGCAGGGCGCAGTGCGGATCTGGCTGTGTCCACTCACCCACGGCAGAAGGGCAGGCAGGGCGCAGTGCGGATCTGGCTGTGTCCACTCACCCACGGCTGACGGTCAGGCAGGGCGCAGTGCGGATCTGGCTGTGTCCACTCACCCACGGGAGACAGGCAGGCAGGGCGCAGTGCGGATCCGGCTGTGTCCACTCACCCACGGGAGATGGGCAGAGACGGTGCTGTGTGGATCTGGCTATGTCCACTCACCCACGGGAGACGGGCAGGCAGGGCGCAGTACGGATCTGGCTGTGTCCACTCACCCATGGCAGACGGTCAGGCAGGGCGCAGTGCCGATCTGGCTGTGTCCACTCACCCACAGGAGACAGGCAGGCAGGGCGCAGTGCGGATCCGGCTGTGTCCACTCACCCACGGGAGATGGGCAGACGGTGCTGTGTGGATCTGGCTATGTCCACTGACCCACGGCAGACGGGCAGGCAGGGCGCAGTACGCATCTGGCTGTGTCCACTCAGCCACGACAGACGGGCAGGCAGGGCGCAGTGCGGATCTGGCTGTGTCCACTCGCCCACGGGAGACGGGCAGGCAGTGCGCAGTGCGGATCTGGCTGTGTCCACTCGCCCATGGCAGACGGGCAGGCAGGGCGCAGTGTGGATCTGGCTTTGTCCACTCACCGACGGCAGTCGGTCAGGCAGTGCGCAGTGCGGATCTAGCTGTGTCCACTCGCCCATGACAGACGGGCAGGCAGGGCGCAGTGCGGATCTGGCTGTGTCCACTCACCCACGGCAGACGGGCTGGCAGGGCGCCGTGCGGATCTGGCGGTGTCCACTCACCCACGAAGGACGGTCAGGCAGGGCGCAGTGCGGATCTGGCTGTGTCCACTCACCCACGGGAGACGGGCAGGTAGGGCGCAGTGCGGATCTGGCTGTGTCCACTCACCCACGGCAGACGGGCAGGCAGGGCGCAGTGCGGATCTGGCTGTGTCCACTCGCCCACGGCAGAGGGGCAGGCAGGGCGCAGTGTGGATCTGGCTGTGTCCACTCACCCACGGCTGACGGTCAGACAGGGCGCAGTGCGGATCTAGCTGTGTCCACTCACCCACGGCAGGCGGTCAGGCAGGGCGCAGTGCGGATCTGGCTGTGTCCACTCACCCACGGCAGACGGGCAGGCAGGGCGCAGTGCGGATCTGGCTGTGTCCACTCGCCCACGGCAGACGGGCAGGCAGGGCGCAGTGTGGATCTGGCTGTGTCCACTCACCGACGGCAGACGGGCAGGCAGGGCGCAGTGCGGATATGGCTGTGTCCACTCGCCCACGACAGACGGGCAGGCAGCGCGCAATGCGGATCTGGCTGTTTCCACTCGCCCACCGGAGACGGGCAGGCAGCGCGCAGTGCGGAACTGGCTGTGTCCACTCACCCACGAGAGACGGGCAGGCAGGGCGCAGTGCGGATCTGGCTGTGTCCACTCACCCACGGCAGACGGGCAGGCAGGGCGCAGTGCGGACATGGCTGTGTCCACTCACCCACGGCAGACGGTCTGTCAGGGCGCAGTGCGGATCTGGCTGTGTCCACTCACCCACGGCAGACGGTCAGGCAGGGCGCAGTGCGGATCTGGCTGTGTCCACTCGCCTACGCAGACGGGCAGGCAGGGCGCAGTGTGGATCTGGCTGTGTCCACACACCCACGGCTGACGGTCAGGCAGGGCGCAGTGCGGATCTGGCTGTGTCCACTCACCGACGGCAGGCGGTCAGGCAGGGCGCAGTGCGGATCTGGCTGTGTCCACTCACCCACGGCAGACGGTCAGGTAGTGCGCAGTGCGGATCTGGCTGTGTCCACTCACCCACGGCAGAAGGGCAGGCAAGGCGCAGTGCGGATCTGGCTGTGTCCACTAGCAAACGGGAGACGGTCAGGCAGGGCGCAGTGCGGATCTGGCTGTGTCCACTCACCCACGGCAGACGGTCTGGCAGGGCGCAGTGCGGATCTGGCTGTGTCCACTCACCCACGGCAGACGGTCAGGCAGGGCGCAGTGCGGATCTGGCTGTGTCCACTCGCCTACGCAGACGGGCAGGCAGGGCGCAGTGTGGATCTGGCTGTGTCCACACACCCACGGCTGACTGTCAGGCAGGGCGCAGTGCGGATCTGGCTGTGTCCACTCACCGACGGCAGGCGGTCAGGCAGGGCGCAGTGCGGATCTGGCTGTGTCCACTCACCCACGGCAGATGGTCAGGCAGTGCGCAGTGCGGATCTGGCTGTGTCCACTCGCCCATGGCAGACGGGCAGGCAGGGCGCAGTGTGGATCTGGCTGTGTCCACTCACCGACGGCAGACGGTCAGGCAGGGCGTAGTGCGGATCTAGCTGTGTCCACTCGCCCACGACAGAGGGGCTGGCAGGGCGCAGTGCGGATCTGGCTGTGTCCACTCGCCCACGGGAGACGTGCAGGCAGCGCGCAGTGCGATTCTGGCTGTGTCCACTCACCCACGGGAGACGGGCAGGCAGGGCGCAGTGCGGATCTGGCTGTGTCCACTCACTGACGGGAGACGGGCAGGCAGGGCGCAGTGCGGATCTGGCTGTGTCCACTCACCCATGGGAGACGGGCAGGCAGGGCGCAGTGCGGATCTCGCGGTGTCCACTCACCCACGAATGACGGTCAGGCAGGGTGCAGTGCGGATCTGGCTGTGTCCACTCACCCACGGGAAACGGACAGGTAGGGTGCAGTGCGGATCAGGCTGTGTCCACTCACCCACGTGAGACGGGCAAGCAAGGCGCAGTGCGGATATGGCTGTGTCCACTCACCTACGGGACACGGTCAGGCAGGGCGCAGTGCGGATCTGGCAGTGTCCACTCGCCCACGGGAGACGGGCAGGCAGGGCGCAGTGCGGATCTGGCTGTGTCCACTCACCCACGGGAGACGGGCAGGCAGGGCGCAGTGCGGATCTGGCTGTGTCCACTCACCGACGGGAGACGGCAGGCAGGGAGCAGTGCGGATCTGGCTGTGTCCACTCACCCACGGCAGAAGGGCAGGCAGGGCGCAGTGTGGATCTGGCTGTGTCCACTCACCCACGGCAGACGGGCAGGCAGGGCGCAGTGCGGATCTGGCTGTGTCCACTCACCCACGGCAGGCGGTCAGGCAGGGCGCAGTGCGGATCTGGCTGTGTCCACTCACCCACGGCAGACGGTCAGGCAGGGCGCAGTGCGGATCTGGCTGTGTCCACTCGCCCACGGCAGACGGACAGGCAGGGCGCAGTGTGGATCTGGCTGTGTCCACTCACCGACGGCAGACGGTCAGGCAGGGCGCAGTGCGGAACTGGCTGTGTCCACTCACCCACGGCAGACGGTCTGGCAGTGCGCAGTGCGGATCTGGCTGTGTCCACACGCCCACGGCAGACGGGCAGGCAGGGCTTAGTGTGGATCTGGCTGTGTCCACTCACCGACGGCAGACGGTCAGGCAAGGTGCAGTGCGGATCTGGCTGTGTCCACTCGCCCACGACAGACGGGCAGGCAGGGCGCAGTGCGGATCTGGCTGTGTCCACTCGCCCACTGGAGACGGGCAGGCAGCGCGCAGTGCGGATCTGGCGGTGTCCACTTACCCACGGGACACGGGCAGGCAGGCCGCAGTGCGGATCTGGCTGTGTCCACTCACCCACGGCAGACGGTCAGGCAGGGCGTAGTGTGGATCTGGCTGTGTCCACTCACCCACGGGAGAGGGGCAGGCAGGGCGCAGTGCGGATCTGGATGTGTCCACTCACCCACGGCAGAAGGGCAGGCAGGGCGCAGTGCGGATCTGGCTGTGTCCACTCACCCAAGGCAGGCGGTCAGGCAGGGCGCAGTGCGGATCTGGCTGTGTCCACTCACCCACGGCAAACGGTCAGGCAGGGCGCAGTGCGGATCTGGCTGTGTCCACTCGCCCACGGCAGACGGGCAGGCAGGGCGCAGTGTGGATCTGGCTGTGTCCACTCACCCACGGCAGACGGTCAGGCAGGGCGCAGTGCGGATCTGGCTGTGTCCACTCACCCACGGCAGGCGGTCAGGCAGGGCGCAGTGCGGATCTGGCTGTGTCCACTCACCCACGGCAGACGGTCAGGCAGTGCGCAGTGCGGATCTGGCTGTGTCCACACGCCCACGGCAGACGGGCAGGCAGGGCTTAGTGTGGATCTGGCTGTGTCCACTCACCGACGGCAGACGGTCAGGCAAGGTGCAGTGCGGATCTGGCTGTGTCCACTCGCCCACGACAGACGGGCAGGCAGGGCGCAGTGCGGATCTGGCTGTGTCCACTCGCCCACTGGAGACGGGCAGGCAGCGCGCAGTGCGGATCTGGCGGTGTCCACTTACCCACGGGAGACGGGCAGGCAGGCCGCAGTGCGGATCTGGCTGTGTCCACTCACCCACGGCAGACGGTCAGGCAGGGCGTAGTGTGGATCTGGCTGTGTCCACTCACCCACGGGAGAGGGGCAGGCAGGGCGCAGTGCGGATCTGGATGTGTCCACTCACACACGGCAGGCGGTTAGGCAGGGCGCAGTGCGGATCTGGCTGTGTCCACTCACCCACGGCAGACGGGCAGGCAGGGCGCAGTGTGGATCGGACTGTGTCCACTGACCCACGGCAGACGGTCAGGCAGGGCGCAGTGCGGATCTGGCTGTGTCCACTCGCCCACGGCAGAAGGGCAGGCAGGGCGCAGTGCGGATCTGGCTGTGTCCACTCGCCCACGGGAGATGGGCAGGCAGGGCGCAGTGCGGATCTGGCTGTGTCCACTCACCCACGGGAGACGGGCAGGCAGGGCGCAGTTCGGATCTGGCTGTGTCCACTCACTGACGGGAGACGGGCAGGCAAGGCACAGTGCGGATCTGGCTGTGTCCACTCACCCACGGGAGACGGGCATGCAGGGCGCAGTGCGGATCTGGCTGTGTCCACTCACCCACGGCAGACAGTCAGGCAGGGCGCAGTGCCGATCTGGCTGTGTCCACTCACCCACTGGAGACGGGCAGGCAGGGCTAAGTGCGGATCTGGCTGTGTCCACTCACCCAGGGGAGAAGGGCAGGCAGGGCGCAGTGCGGTTCTGGCTGTGTCCACTCACCCACGGCAGACGGGTAGGCAGGGCACAGTGCGGATCTGGCTGTGTCCACCCGCCCACGGCATACGGGCAGGAAGGGCGGAGTGCGGATCTGGCTGTGTCCACTCACTTACGGGAGACGGGCAGGCAGGGCGCAGTGCGGATCTGGCTGTGTCCACTCACCCACGGCAGAAGGGCAGGCAGGGCGCAGTGCGGATCTGGCTGTGTCCACTCGCCCACGGGAGACGGGCAGGCAGGGCGCGATGCGGATATGGCTGTGTCCACTCACCCACGGCAGGCGGTCAGGCAGGGCGCAGTGCGGATCTGGCTGTGTCCACTCGCCCACGGGAGACGGGCAGGCAGGGCGCAGTGCGGATCTGGCTGTGTCCACTCACCCACGGCAGGCGGTCAGGCAGGGCGCAGTGCGGATCTGGCTGTGTCCACTCGCCCACGGGAGACGGGCAGGCAGGGCGCAGTGCGGATCTGGCTGTGTCCACTCACCCACGGCAGGCGATCAGCAAGGGCGCAGTGCGGATCTGGCTGTGTCCACTCACCCACGGCAGACGGGCAGGCAGCGCGCATTGCGGATCTGGCTGTGTCCAATCGCCCACGGCAGACGGGCAGGCAGGGCGCAGTGTGGATCTGGATGTGTCCACTCACCCACGGCAGACGGTCAGGCAGGGCGCAGTGCGGATCTGGCTGTGTCCACTCACCCACGGCAGGCGGTCAGGCAGGGCGCAGTGCGGATCTGGCTGTGTCCACTCGCCCACGGCAGATGGTCAGGCAGTGCGCAGTGTGGATCTGGCTGTGTCCACTCACACACGGGAGACGGTCAGGCACGGCGCAGTGCGGATCTGCTGTGTCCACTTGCCCACGGGAGACGGGAGGGCAGGGCGCAGTGCGGATCTGGCTGTGTCCACTCACCCACGGGAGACGGGCAGACAGGGCGCAGTGCGGATCTGGCTGTGTCCACTCACCCACGGCAGACGGTCAGGCAGGGCGCAGTGCTGATCTGGCTGTGTCCCCTCGCCCACGGCAGACGGGCAGGCAGGTCGCAGTGTGGATCTGGCTGTGTCCACTCACCCACGGCAGACGGTCAGGCAGGGCGCAGTGCACATCTGGCTGTGTCCACTCACCCACGGCAGACGGTCAGGCAGGGCGCAGTGCGGATCGGGCTGTGTCCACTCACCCACGGCAGACGGGCAGGCAGAGCGCAGTGTGGATCTGGCTGTGTCCACTCACCCACGGCAGACGGTCAGGCAGGGCGCAGTGCGGATATGGCTGTGTCCACTCACCCACGGCAGAAGGGCAGGCAGGGCGCAGTGCGGATCTGGCTGTGTCCACTCGCCCACGGGAGACGGGCAGGCAGGGCGCAGTGCGGATCTGGCTGTGTCCACTCACCCACGGCAGGCGGTCAGGCAGGGCGCAGTGCGGATCTGGCTGTGTCCACTCACCCACGGCAAACGGTCAGGCAGGGCGCAGTGCGGATCTGGCTGTGTCCACTCGCCCACGGCAGACGGGCAGGCAGGGCGCAGTGCGGATCTGGCTGTGTCCACTCACCCACGGCAGACGGTCAGGTAGGGGGCAGTGCGGATCGAGCTGTGTCCACTCACCCACGGCAGACGGGCAGGCATGTCGCAGTGTGGATCTGGCTGTGTCCACTCACCCACGGCAGACGGTCAGGCAGGGCGCAGTGCGGATCTGGCTGTGTCCACTCACCCACGGCAGAAGGGCAGGCAGGGCGCAGTGCGGATCTGGCTGTGTCCACTCGCCCACGGCAGGCGGTCAGGCAGGGCGCAGTGCGGATCTGGCTGTGTCCACTCACCCACGGCAGACGGTCTGGCAGTGCGCAGTGCGGATCTGGCTGTGTCCACACGCCCACGGCAGACGGGCAGGCAGGGCTTAGTGTGGATCTGGCTGTGTCCACTCACCGACGGCAGACGGTCAGGCAAGGTGCAGTGCGGATCTGGCTGTGTCCACTCGCCCACGACAGACGGGCAGGCAGGGCGCAGTGCGGATCTGGCTGTGTCCACTCGCCCACTGGAGACGTGCAGGCAGCGCGCAGTGCGGATCTGGCGGTGTCCACTTACCCACGGGACACGGGCAGGCAGGCCGCAGTGCGGATCTGGCTGTGTCCACTCACCCACGGCAGACGGTCAGGCAGGGCGTAGTGTGGATCTGGCTGTGTCCACTCACCCACGGGAGAGGGGCAGGCAGGGCGCAGTGCGGATCTGCATGTGTCCACTCACACACGGCAGGCGGTTAGGCAGGGCGCAGTGCGTATTTGGCTGTGTCCACTCGCCCACGGCAGACGGGCAGGCAGGGCACAGTGTGGATCGCACTGTGTCCACTCACCCACGGCAGACGGTCAGGCAGGGCGCAGTGCGGATCTGGCTGTGTCCACTCGCCCACGGGAGACGGGCAGGCAGGGCGCAGTGCGGATCTGGCTGTGTCCACTCACCCACGGGAGACGGGCAGGCAGGGCGCAGTTCGGATCTGGCTGTGTCCACTCACTGACGGGAGACGGGCAGGCAAGGCGCAGTGCGGATCTGGCTGTGTCCACTCACCCACGGGAGACGGGCAGGCAGGGCGCAGTGCGGATCTGGCTGTGTCCACTCACCCACGGCAGACAGTCAGGCAGGGCGCAGTGCCGATCTGGCTGTGTCCACTCACCCACTGGAGACGGGCAGGCAGGGCTAAGTGCGGATCTGGCTGTGTCCACTCACCCAGGGGAGAAGGGCAGGCAGGGCGCAGTGCGGTTCTGGCTGTGTCCACTCACCCACGGCAGACGGGTAGGCAGGGCACAGTGCGGATCTGGCTGTGTCCACCCGCCCACGGCATACGGGCAGGAAGGGCGGAGTGCGGATCTGGCTGTGTCCACTCACTTACGGGAGACGGGCAGGCAGGGCGCAGTGCGGATCTGGCTGTGTCCACTCACCCACGGCAGAAGGGCAGGCAGGGCGCAGTGCGGATCTGGCTGTGTGCACTCACCCACGGCAGGCGGTCCGGCAAGGCGCAGTGCGGATCTGGCTGTGTCCACTCGCCCACGGCAGAAGGGCAGGCAGGGCGCAGTGCGGATCTGGCTGTGTCCACTCGCCCACGGGAGACGGGCAGGCAGGGCGCAGTGCGGATCTGGCTGTGTCCACTCACCCACGGGAGACGGGCAGGCAGGGCGCAGTGCGGATCTGGCTGTGTCCATTCACCCACGGCAGACGGGCAGGCAGGGCGCAGTGTGGATCTGGCTGTGTCCACTCACCCACGGCATACGGGCAGGCAGGACGCAGTGCGGATCTGGCTCTGTCCACTCGCCCACGGGAGACGGGCAGGCAGGGCGCAGTGCGGATCTGGCTGTGTCCACTCACCCACGGCAAACGGGCAGGCAGGGCGCAGTGCGGATCTGGCTGTGTCCACTCACCCATGGGAGACGGGCAGGCAGGGCGCAGTGCGGATCTGGTTGTGTCCACTCGCCCACGGCAGACGGGCAGGCAGGGCGCAGTGCGGATCTGGCTGTGTCCACTCACCCACGGCAGACGGTCAGGCAGGGGGCAGTGCGGATCGAGCTGTGTCCACTCACCCACGGCAGACGGGCAGGCAGGTCGCAGTGTGGATCTGGCTGTGTCCACTCACCCACGGCAGACGGTCAGGCAGGGCGCAGTGCGGATCTGGCTGTGTCCACTCACCCACGGCACAAGGGCAGGCAGGGCGCAGTGCGGATCTGGCTGTGTCCACTCGCCCACGGGAGACGGGCAGGCAGGGCGCAGTGCGGATCTGGCTGTGTCCACTCACCCACGGCAGGCGGTCAGGCAGGGCACAGTGCGGATCTGGCTGTGTCCACTCACCCACGGCAGACGGTCAGGCAGGGCGCAGTGCTGATCTGGCTGTGTCCCCTCGCCCACGGCAGACGGGCAGGCAGGGCGCAGTGTGGATCTGGCTGTGTCCACTCACCCACGGCAGACGGTCAGGCAGGGCGCAGTGCGCATCTGGCTGTGTCCACTCACCCACGGCAGACGGTCAGGCAGGGCGCAGTGCGGATCTGGCTGTGTCCACTCACCCACGACAGGCGGTCAGGCAGGGCGCAGTGCGGATCTGGCTGTGTCCACTCACCCACGGCAGACGGTCAGGCAGTGCGCAGTGCGGATCTGGCTGTGTCCGCTCGCCCACGGGAGACGGGCAGGCAGGGCGCAGTGCGGATCTGGCTGTGTCCGCTCACCCACGGGAGACGGGCAGGCAGGGCGCAGTGCGGATCTGGCTGTGTCCACTCACCCACGGGAGAGGGTCAGGCAGGGCGCAGTGCGGATCTGGCTGTGTCCATTCACCCACGGCAGACGGTGAGGCAGGGCGCAGTGTGGATCTGGCTGTGTCCACTCACCCACGGCATACGGGCAGGCAGGGCGCAGTGCGGATATGGCTGTGTCCACTCGCCCACGACAGACGGGCAGGCAGCGAGCAGTGCGGATCTGGCTGTTTCCACTCGCCCACGGGAGACGGGCAGGCAGAGCGCAGTGTGGATCTGGCTGTGTCCACTCACCCACGGCAGACGGTCAGGCAGGGCGCAGTGCGGATCTGGCTGTGTCCACTCACCCACGGCAGAGGGGCAGGCAGGGCGCAGTGCGGATCTGGCTGTGTCCACTCGCCCACGGGAGACGGGCAGGCAGGGCGCAGTGCGGATCTGGCTGTGTCCACTCACCCACGGCAGGCGGTCAGGCAGGGCGCTGTGCGGATCTGGCTGTGTCCACTCACCCACGGCAGACGGTCAGGTAGCGCGCAGTGCGGATCTGGCTCTGTCCACTCGCCCACGGGAGACGGGCAGGCAGGGCGCAGTGCGGATCTGGCTGTGTCCACTCACCCACGGCAAACGGGCAGGCAGGGCGCAGTGCGGATCTGGCTGTGTCCACTCACCCACGGCAGACGGGCAGGCAGGTCGCAGTGTGGATCTGGCTGTGTCCACTCAACCACGGCAGACGGTCAGGCAGGGCGCAGTGCGGATCTGGCTGTGTCCACTCACCCACGGCACAAGGGCAGGCAGGGCGCAGTGCGGATCTGGCTGTGTCCACTCGCCCACGGGAGACGGGCAGGCAGGGCGCAGTGCGGATCTGGCTGTGTCCACTCACCCACGGCAGGCGGTCAGGCAAAGCACAGTGCGGATCTGGCTGTGTCCACTCACCCACGGCAGACGGTCAGGCAGGGCGCAGTGCTGATCTGGCTGTGTCCCCTCGCCCACGGCAGACGGGCAGGCAGGTCGCAGTGTGGATCTGGCTGTGTCCACTCACCCACGGCAGACGGTCAGGCAGGGCGCAGTGCGCATCTGGCTGTGTCCACTCACCCACGGCAGACGGTCAGACGGGGGCACAGTGCGGATCGGGCTGTGTCCACTCACCCACGGCAGACGGGCAGGCAGAGCGCAGTGTGGATCTGGCTGTGTCCACTCACCCATGGGAGACGGGCAGGCAGGGCGCAGTGCGGATCTGGTTGTGTCCACTCACCCATGGGAGACGGGCAGGCAGGGCGCAGTGCGGATCTGGTTGTGTCCACTCGCCCACGGCAGACGGGCAGGCAGGGCGCTGTGCGGATCTGGCTGTGTCCACTCACCCACGGCAGACGGTCAGGCAGGGGGCAGTGCGGATCGAGCTGTGTCCACTCACCCACGGCAGACGGGCAGGCAGGTCGCAGTGTGGATCTGGCTGTGTCCACTCACCCACGGCAGACGGTCAGGCAGGGCGCAGTGCGGATCTGGCTGTGTCCACTCACCCACGGCACAAGGGCAGGCAGGGCGCAGTGCGGATCTGGCTGTGTCCACTCGCCCACGGGAGACGGGCAGGCAGGGCGCAGTGCGGATCTGGCTGTGTCCACTCACCCACGGCAGACGGTCAGGCAGGGCGCAGTGCTGATCTGGCTGTGTCCCCTCGCCCACGGCAGACGGGCAGGCAGGTCGCAGTGTGGATCTGGCTGTGTCCACTCACCCACGGCAGACGGTCAGGCAGGGCGCAGTGCGGATATGGCTGTGTCCACTCACCCACGACAGAAGGGCAGGCAGGGCGCAGTGCGGATCTGGCTGTGTCCACTCGCCCACGGGAGACGGGCAGGCAGGGCGCAGTGCGGATCTGGCTGTGTCCACTCACCCACGGCAGGCGGTCAGGCAGGGCGCAGTGCGGATCTGGCTGTGTCCACTCACCCACGGCAAACGGTCAGGCAGGGCGCAGTGCGGATCTGGCTGTGTCCACTCGCCCACGGCAGACGGGCAGGCAGGGCGTAGTGTGGATCTGGCTGTGTCCACTCACCCACGGCAGACGGTCAGGCAGGGCGCAGTGCGGATCTGGCTGTGTCCACTCACCCACGGCAGGCGGTCAGGCAGGGCGCAGTGCGGATCTGGCTGTGTCCACTCACCCACGGCAGACGGTCTGGCAGTGCGCAGTGCGGATCTGGCTGTGTCCACACGCCCACGGCAGACGGGCAGGCAGGGCTTAGTGTGGATCTGGCTGTGTCCACTCACCGACGGCAGACGGTCAGGCAAGGTGCAGTGCGGATCTGGCTGTGTCCACTCGCCCACGACAGACGGGCAGGCAGGGCGCAGTGCGGATCTGGCTGTGTCCACTCGCCCACTGGAGACGGGCAGGCAGCGCGCAGTGCGGATCTGGCGGTGTCCACTTACCCACGGGACACGGGCAGGCAGGCCGCAGTGCGGATCTGGCTGTGTCCACTCACCCACGGCAGACGGTCAGGCAGGGCGTAGTGTGGATCTGGCTGTGTCCACTCACCCACGGGAGAGGGGCAGGCAGGGCGAAGTGCGGATCTGCATGTGTCCACTCACACACGGCAGGCGGTTAGGCAGGGCGCAGTGCGGATTTGGCTGTGTCCACTCACCCACGGCAGATGGTCAGGCAGGGCGCAGTGCGGATCTGGCTATGTCCACTCGCCCACGGCAGACGGGCAGGCAGGGCGCAGTGTGGATCGGACTGTGTCCACTCACCCACGGCAGACGGTCAGGCAGGGCGCAGTGCGGATCTGGCTGTGTCCACTCGCCCACGGCAGAAGGGCAGGCAGGGCGCAGTGCGGATCTGGCTGTGTCCACTCACCAACGGGAGACGGGCAGGCAGGGCGCAGTTCGGATCTGGCTGTGTCCACTCACTGACGGGAGACGGGCAGGCAAGGCGCAGTGCGGATCTGGCTGTGTCCACTCACCCACGGGAGACGGGCAGGCAGGGCGCAGTGCGGATCTGGCTGTGTCCACTCACCCACGGCAGACAGTCAGGCAGGGCGCAGTGCCGATCTGGCTGTGTCCACTCACCCACTGGAGACGGGCAGGCAGGGCTAAGTGCGGATCTGGCTGTGTCCACTCACCCAGGGGAGAAGGGCAGGCAGGGCGCAGTGCGGTTCTGGCTGTGTCCACTCACCCACGGCAGACGGGTAGGCAGGGCACAGTGCGGATCTGGCTGTGTCCACCCGCCCACGGCATACGGGCAGGAAGGGCGGAGTGCGGATCTGGCTGTGTCCACTCACTTACGGGAGACGGGCAGGCAGGGCGCAGTGCGGATCTGGCTGTGTCCACTCACCCACGGCAGAAGGGCAGGCAGGGCGCAGTGCGGATCTGGCTGTGTGCACTCACCCACGGCAGGCGGTCAGGCAGGGCGCAGTGCGGATCTGGCTGTGTCCACTCGCCCACGGCAGAAGGGCAGGCAGGGCGCAGTGCGGATCTGGCTGTGTCCACTCGCCCACGGGAGACGGGCAGGCAGGGCGCAGTGCGGATCTGGCTGTTTCCACTCACCCACGGGAGAGGGTCAGGCAGGGCGCAGTGCGGATCTGGCTGTGTCCATTCACCCACGGCAGACGGTCAGGCAGGGCGCAGTGTGGATCTGGCTGTGTCCACTCACCCACGGCATACGGGCAGGCAGGGCGCAGTGCGGATATGGCTGTGTCCACTCGCCCACGACAGACGGGCAGGCAGCGAGCAGTGCGGATCTGGCTGTTTCCACTCGCCCACGGGAGACGGGCAGGCAGAGCGCAGTGTGGATCTGGCTGTGTCCACTCACCCACGGGAGACGGTCAGGCAGGGCGCAGTGCGGATCTGGCTGTGTCCACTCACCCACGGCAGAGGGGCAGGCAGGGCGCAGTGCGGATCTGGCTGTGTCCACTCGCCCACGGGAGACGGGCAGGCAGGGCGCAGTGCGGATCTGGCTGTGTCCACTCACCCACGACAGGCGGTCAGGCAGGGCGCAGTGCGGATCTGGCTCTGTCCACTCGCCCACGGGAGACGGGCAGGCAGGGCGCAGTGCGGATCTGGCTGTGTCCACTCACCCACGGCAAACGGGCAGGCAGGGCGCAGTGCGGATCTGGCTGTGTCCACTCACCCATGGGAGACGGGCAGGCAGGGCGCAGTGCGGATCTGGCTGTGTCCACTCACCCACGGGAGACGGGAAGGCAGGGCGCAGTGCGGATCTGGCTGTGTCCGCTCACCCACGGGAGAGGGTCAGGCAGGGCGCAGTGCGGATCTGGCTGTGTCCATTCACCCACGGCAGACGGGCAGGCAGGGTGCAGTGTGGATCTGGCTGTGTCCACTCACCCACGGCATACGGGCAGGCAGGGAGCAGTGCGGATATGGCTGTGTCCACTCGCCCACGACAGACGGGCAGGCAGCGAGCAGTGCGGATCCGGCTGTTTCCACTCGCCCACGGGAGACGGGCAGGCAGAGCGCGGTGTGGATCTGGCTGTGTCCACTCACCCACGGCAGACGGTCAGGCAGGGCGCAGTGCGGATCTGGCTGTGTCCACTCACCCACGGCAGAGGGGCAGGCAGGGCGCAGTGCGGATCTGGCTGTGTCCACTCGCCCACGGGAGACGGGCAGGCAGGGCGCAGTGCGGATCTGGCTGTGTCCACTCACCCACGGCAGGCGGTCAGGCAGGGCGCAGTGCGGATCTGGCTGTGTCCACTCACCCACGGCAGACGGTCAGGCAGCGCGCAGTGCGGATCTGGCTCTGTCCACTCGCCCACGGGAGACGGGCAGGCAGGGCGCAGTGCGGATCTGGCTGTGTCCACTCACCCACGGCAAACGGGCAGGCAGGGCGCAGTGCGGATCTGGCTGTGTCCACTCACCCATGGGAGACGGGCAGGCAGGGCACAGTGCGGATCTGGTTGTGTCCACTCGCCCACGGCAGACGGGCAGGCAGGGCGCAGTGCGGATCTGGCTGTGTCCACTCACCCAAGGCAGACGGTCAGGCAGGGGGCAGTGCGGATCGAGCTGTGTCCAATCACCCACGGCAGACGGGCAGGCAGGTCGCAGTGTGGATCTGGCTGTGTCCACTCACCCACGGCAGACGGTCAGGCAGGGCGCAGTGCGGATCTGGCTGTGTCCACTCACCCACGGCACAAGGGCAGGCAGGGCGCAGTGCGGATCTGGTTGTGTCCACTCGCCCACGGGAGACGGGCAGGCAGGGCGCAGTGCGGATCTGGCTGTGTCCACTCACCCACGGCAGGCGGTCAGGCAGGGCACAGTGCGGATCTGGCTGTGTCCACTCACCCACGGCAGACGGTCAGGCAGGGCGCATTGCTGATCTGGCTGTTTCCCCTCGCCCACGGCAGACGGGCAGGCAGGGCGCAGTGTGGATCTGGCTGTGTCCACTCACCCACGGCAGACGGTCAGGCAGGGCGCAGTGCGCATCTGGCTGTGTCCACTCACCCACGGCAGACGGTCAGGCAGGGCGCAGTGCGGATATGGCTGTGTCCACTCACCCACGGCAGAAGGGCAGGCAGGGCGCAGTGCGGATCTGGCTGTGTCCACTCGCCCACGGGAGACGGGCAGGCAGGGCGCAGTGCGGATATGGCTGTGTCCACTCACCCAAGGCAGGCGGTCAGGCAGGGCGCAGTGCGGATCTGGCTGTGTCCACTCACCCACGGCAAACGGTCAGGCAGGGCGCAGTGCGGATCTGGCTGTGTCCACTCGCCCACGGCAGACGGGCAGGCTGGGCGCAGTGTGGATCTGGCTGTGTCCACTCACCCACGGCAGACGGTCAGGCAGGGCGCAGTGCGGATCTGGCTGTGTCCACTCACCCACGGCAGGCGGTCAGGCAGGGCGCAGTGCGGATCTGGCTGTGTCCACTCACCCACGGCAGACGGTCAGGCAGTGCGCAGTGCGGATCTGGCTGTGTCCACACGCCCACGGCAGACGGGCAGGCAGGGCTTAGTGTGGATCTGGCTGTGTCCACTCACCGACGGCAGACGGTCAGGCAAGGTGCAGTGCGGATCTGGCTGTGTCCACTCGCCCACGACAGACGGGCAGGCAGGGCGCAGTGCGGATCTGGCTGTGTCCACTCGCCCACGGCAGACGGGCAGGCAGGGCGCAGTGTGGATCTGGCTGTGTCCACTCACCGACGGCAGACGGGCAGGCAGGGCGCAGTGCGGATATGGCTGTGTCCACTCACCCACGGGAGACGGACAGGTAGGGTGCAGTGCGGATCAGGCTGTGTCCACTCACCCACGTGAGACGGGCAAGCAAGGCGCAGTGCGGATATGGCTGTGTCCACTCACCTACGGGACACGGTCAGGCAGGGCGCAGTGCGGATCTGGCAGTGTCCACTCGCCCACGGGAGACGGGCAGGCAGGGCGCAGTGCGGATCTGGCTGTGTCCACTCACCCACGGCACAAGGGCAGGCAGGGCGCAGTGCGGATCTGGCTGTGTCCACTCACCGACGGGAGACGGCAGGCAGGGAGCAGTGCGGATCTGGCTGTGTCCACTCACCCACGGCAGAAGGGCAGGCAGGGCGCAGTGTGGATCTGGCTGTGTCCACTCACCCACGGGAGACGGGCAGGCAGGGCGCAGTGCGGATCTGGCTGTGTCCACTCACCCACGGCAGGCGGTCAGGCAGGGCGCAGTGCGGATCTGGCTGTGTCCACTCACCCACGGCAGACGGTCAGGCAGGGCGCAGTGCGGATCTGGCTGTGTCCACTCGCCCACGGCAGACGGACAGGCAGGGCGCAGTGTGGATCTGGCTGTGTCCACTCACCGACGGCAGACGGTCAGGCAGGGCGCAGTGCGGAACTGGCTGTGTCCACTCAGCCACGGGAGACGGGCAGGCAGGGCGCAGTGCGGATCTGGCTGTGTCCACTCACCCACGGCAGACAGTCAGGCAGGGCGCAGTGCCGATCTGGCTGTGTCCACTCACCCACTGGACACGGGCAGGCAGGGCTAAGTGCGGATCTGGCTGTGTCCACTCACCCAGGGGAGAAGGGCAGGCAGGGCGCAGTGCGGTTCTGGCTGTGTCCACTCACCCACGGCAGACGGGTAGGCAGGGCACAGTGTGGATCTGGCTGTGTCCACTCGCCCACGGCATACGGGCAGGAAAGGCGGAGTGCGGATCTGGCTGTGTCCACTCACTTACGGGAGACGGGCAGGCAGGGCGCAGTGCGGATCTGGCTGTGTCCACTCACCCACGGCACAAGGGCAGGCAGGGCGCAGTGCGGATCTGGCTGTGTCCACTCGCCCACGGGAGACGGGCAGGCAGGGCGCAGTGCGGATCTGGCTGTGTCCACTCACCCACGGCACAAGGGCAGGCAGGGCGCAGTGCGGATCTGGCTGTGTCCACTCACCGACGGGAGACGGCAGGCAGGGAGCAGTGCGGATCTGGCTGTGTCCACTCACCCACGGCAGAAGGGCAGGCAGGGCGCAGTGTGGATCTGGCTGTGTCCACTCACCCACGGGAGACGGGCAGGCAGGGCGCAGTGCGGATCTGGCTGTGTCCACTCACCCACGGCAGGCGGTCAGGCAGGGCGCAGTGCGGATCTGGCTGTGTCCACTCACCCACGGCAGACGGTCAGGCAGGGCGCAGTGCGGATCTGGCTGTGTCCACTCGCCCACGGCAGACGGACAGGCAGGGCGCAGTGTGGATCTGGCTGTGTCCACTCACCGACGGCAGACGGTCAGGCAGGGCGCAGTGCGGAACTGGCTGTGTCCACTCAGCCACGGGAGACGGGCAGGCAGGGCGCAGTGCGGATCTGGCTGTGTCCACTCACCCACGGCAGACAGTCAGGCAGGGCGCAGTGCCGATCTGGCTGTGTCCACTCACCCACTGGAGACGGGCAGGCAGGGCTAAGTGCGGATCTGGCTGTGTCCACTCACCCAGGGGAGAAGGGCAGGCAGGGCGCAGTGCGGTTCTGGCTGTGTCCACTCACCCACGGCAGACGGGTAGGCAGGGCACAGTGTGGATCTGGCTGTGTCCACTCGCCCACGGCATACGGGCAGGAAAGGCGGAGTGCGGATCTGGCTGTGTCCACTCACTTACGGGAGACGGGCAGGCAGGGCGCAGTGCGGATCTGGCTGTGTCCACTCACCCACGGCAGAAGGGCAGGAAGGGCGCAGTGCGGATCTGGCTGTGTCCACTCGCCCACGGGAGACGGGCAGGCAGGGCGCGGTGCGGATATGGCTGTGTCCACTCACCCACGGCAGGCGGTCAGGCAGGGCGCAGTGCGGATCTGGCTGTGTCCACTCGCCCACGGGAGACGGGCAGGCAGGGCGCAGTGCGGATCTGGCTGTGTCCACTCACCCACGGCAGGCGGTCAGGCAGGGCGCAGTGCGGATCTGGCTGTGTCCACTCGCCCACGGGAGACGGGCAGGCAGGGCGCAGTGCGGATCTGGCTGTGTCCACTCACCCACGGCAGGCGATCAGCAAGGGCGCAGTGCGGATCTGGCTGTGTCCACTCACCCACGGCAGACGGGCAGGCAGCGCGCAGTGCGGATCTGGCTGTGTCCAATCGCCCACGGCTGACGGGCAGGCAGGGCGCAGTGTGGATCTGGATGTGTCCACTCACCCACGGCAGACGGTCAGGCAGGGCGCAGTGCGGATCTGGCTGTGTCCACTCACCCACGGCAGGCGGTCAGGCAGGGCGCAGTGCGGATCTGGCTGTGTCCACTCGCCCACGGCAGACGGTCAGGCAGTGCGCAGTGTGGATCTGGCTGTGTCCACTCACACATGGGAGACGGTCAGGCACGGCGCAGTGCGGATCTGCTGTGTCCACTTGCCCACGGGAGACGGGCAGGCAGGGCGCAGTGCGGATCTGGCTGTGTCCACTCAACCACGGGAGGCGGGCAGAGAGGGCGCAGTGCGGATCTGGCTGTGTCCACTCACTGACGGGAGACGGGCAGGCAGGGCGCAGTGCGGATCTGGCTGTGTCCACTCACCCACGGCAGAAGGGCAGGCAGGGCGCAGTGCGGATCTGGCTGTGTCCACTCACCCACGGCTGACGGTCAGGCAGGGCGCAGTGCGGATCTGGCTGTGTCCACTCACCCACGGGAGACAGGCAGGCAGGGCGCAGTGCGGATCCGGCTGTGTCCACTCACCCACGGGAGATGGGCAGAGACGGTGCTGTGTGGATCTGGCTATGTCCACTCACCCACGGGAGACGGGCAGGCAGGGCGCAGTACGGATCTGGCTGTGTCCACTCACCCATGGCAGACGGTCAGGCAGGGCGCAGTGCCGATCTGGCTGTGTCCACTCACCAACAGGAGACAGGCAGGCAGGGCGCAGTGCGGATCCGGCTGTGTCCACTCACCCACGGGAGATGGGCAGACGGTGCTGTGTGGATCTGGCTATGTCCACTGACCCACGGCAGACGGGCAGGCAGGGCGCAGTACGCATCTGGCTGTGTCCACTCAGCCACGACAGACGGGCAGGCAGGGCGCAGTGCGGATCTGGCTGTGTCCACTCGCCCACGGGAGACGGGCAGGCAGTGCGCAGTGCGGATCTGGCTGTGTCCACTCGCCCATGGCAGACGGGCAGGCAGGGCGCAGTGTGGATCTGGCTTTGTCCACTCACCGACGGCAGTCGGTCAGGCAGTGCGCAGTGCGGATCTAGCTGTGTCCACTCGCCCATGACAGACGGGCAGGCAGGGCGCAGTGCGGATCTGGCTGTGTCCACTCACCCACGGCAGACGGGCTGGCAGGGCGCCGTGCGGATCTGGCGGTGTCCACTCACCCACGAAGGACGGTCAGGCAGGGCGCAGTGCGGATCTGGCTGTGTCCACTCACCCACGGGAGACGGGCAGGTAGGGCGCAGTGCGGATCTGGCTGTGTCCACTCACCCACGGCAGACGGGCAGGCAGGGCGCAGTGCGGATCTGGCTGTGTCCACTCGCCCACGGCAGAGGGGCAGGCAGGGCGCAGTGTGGATCTGGCTGTGTCCACTCACCCACGGCTGACGGTCAGACAGGGCGCAGTGCGGATCTAGCTGTGTCCACTCACCCACGGCAGGCGGTCAGGCAGGGCGCAGTGCGGATCTGGCTGTGTCCACTCACCCACGGCAGACGGGCAGGCAGGGCGCAGTGCGGATCTGGCTGTGTCCACTCGCCCACGGCAGACGGGCAGGCAGGGCGCAGTGTGGATCTGGCTGTGTCCACTCACCGACGGCAGACGGGCAGGCAGGGCGCAGTGCGGATATGGCTGTGTCCACTCGCCCACGACAGACGGGCAGGCAGCGCGCAATGCGGATCTGGCTGTTTCCACTCGCCCACCGGAGACGGGCAGGCAGCGCGCAGTGCGGAACTGGCTGTGTCCACTCACCCACGAGAGACGGGCAGGCAGGGCGCAGTGCGGATCTGGCTGTGTCCACTCACCCACGGCAGACGGGCAGGCAGGGCGCAGTGCGGACATGGCTGTGTCCACTCACCCACGGCAGACGGTCTGTCAGGGCGCAGTGCGGATCTGGCTGTGTCCACTCACCCACGGCAGACGGTCAGGCAGGGCGCAGTGCGGATCTGGCTGTGTCCACTCGCCTACGCAGACGGGCAGGCAGGGCGCAGTGTGGATCTGGCTGTGTCCACACACCCACGGCTGACGGTCAGGCAGGGCGCAGTGCGGATCTGGCTGTGTCCACTCACCGACGGCAGGCGGTCAGGCAGGGCGCAGTGCGGATCTGGCTGTGTCCACTCACCCACGGCAGACGGTCAGGTAGTGCGCAGTGCGGATCTGGCTGTGTCCACTCACCCACGGCAGAAGGGCAGGCAAGGCGCAGTGCGGATCTGGCTGTGTCCACTAGCAAACGGGAGACGGTCAGGCAGGGCGCAGTGCGGATCTGGCTGTGTCCACTCACCCACGGCAGACGGTCTGGCAGGGCGCAGTGCGGATCTGGCTGTGTCCACTCACCCACGGCAGACGGTCAGGCAGGGCGCAGTGCGGATCTGGCTGTGTCCACTCGCCTACGCAGACGGGCAGGCAGGGCGCAGTGTGGATCTGGCTGTGTCCACACACCCACGGCTGACTGTCAGGCAGGGCGCAGTGCGGATCTGGCTGTGTCCACTCACCGACGGCAGGCGGTCAGGCAGGGCGCAGTGCGGATCTGGCTGTGTCCACTCACCCACGGCAGATGGTCAGGCAGTGCGCAGTGCGGATCTGGCTGTGTCCACTCGCCCATGGCAGACGGGCAGGCAGGGCGCAGTGTGGATCTGGCTGTGTCCACTCACCGACGGCAGACGGTCAGGCAGGGCGTAGTGCGGATCTAGCTGTGTCCACTCGCCCACGACAGAGGGGCTGGCAGGGCGCAGTGCGGATCTGGCTGTGTCCACTCGCCCACGGGAGACGTGCAGGCAGCGCGCAGTGCGATTCTGGCTGTGTCCACTCACCCACGGGAGACGGGCAGGCAGGGCGCAGTGCGGATCTGGCTGTGTCCACTCACTGACGGGAGACGGGCAGGCAGGGCGCAGTGCGGATCTGGCTGTGTCCACTCACCCATGGGAGACGGGCAGGCAGGGCGCAGTGCGGATCTCGCGGTGTCCACTCACCCACGAATGACGGTCAGGCAGGGTGCAGTGCGGATCTGGCTGTGTCCACTCACCCACGGGAAACGGACAGGTAGGGTGCAGTGCGGATCAGGCTGTGTCCACTCACCCACGTGAGACGGGCAAGCAAGGCGCAGTGCGGATATGGCTGTGTCCACTCACCTACGGGACACGGTCAGGCAGGGCGCAGTGCGGATCTGGCAGTGTCCACTCGCCCACGGGAGACGGGCAGGCAGGGCGCAGTGCGGATCTGGCTGTGTCCACTCACCCACGGGAGACGGGCAGGCAGGGCGCAGTGCGGATCTGGCTGTGTCCACTCACCGACGGGAGACGGCAGGCAGGGAGCAGTGCGGATCTGGCTGTGTCCACTCACCCACGGCAGAAGGGCAGGCAGGGCGCAGTGTGGATCTGGCTGTGTCCACTCACCCACGGCAGACGGGCAGGCAGGGCGCAGTGCGGATCTGGCTGTGTCCACTCACCCACGGCAGGCGGTCAGGCAGGGCGCAGTGCGGATCTGGCTGTGTCCACTCACCCACGGCAGACGGTCAGGCAGGGCGCAGTGCGGATCTGGCTGTGTCCACTCGCCCACGGCAGACGGACAGGCAGGGCGCAGTGTGGATCTGGCTGTGTCCACTCACCGACGGCAGACGGTCAGGCAGGGCGCAGTGCGGAACTGGCTGTGTCCACTCACCCACGGCAGACGGTCTGGCAGTGCGCAGTGCGGATCTGGCTGTGTCCACACGCCCACGGCAGACGGGCAGGCAGGGCTTAGTGTGGATCTGGCTGTGTCCACTCACCGACGGCAGACGGTCAGGCAAGGTGCAGTGCGGATCTGGCTGTGTCCACTCGCCCACGACAGACGGGCAGGCAGGGCGCAGTGCGGATCTGGCTGTGTCCACTCGCCCACTGGAGACGGGCAGGCAGCGCGCAGTGCGGATCTGGCGGTGTCCACTTACCCACGGGACACGGGCAGGCAGGCCGCAGTGCGGATCTGGCTGTGTCCACTCACCCACGGCAGACGGTCAGGCAGGGCGTAGTGTGGATCTGGCTGTGTCCACTCACCCACGGGAGAGGGGCAGGCAGGGCGCAGTGCGGATCTGGATGTGTCCACTCACCCACGGCAGAAGGGCAGGCAGGGCGCAGTGCGGATCTGGCTGTGTCCACTCACCCAAGGCAGGCGGTCAGGCAGGGCGCAGTGCGGATCTGGCTGTGTCCACTCACCCACGGCAAACGGTCAGGCAGGGCGCAGTGCGGATCTGGCTGTGTCCACTCGCCCACGGCAGACGGGCAGGCAGGGCGCAGTGTGGATCTGGCTGTGTCCACTCACCCACGGCAGACGGTCAGGCAGGGCGCAGTGCGGATCTGGCTGTGTCCACTCACCCACGGCAGGCGGTCAGGCAGGGCGCAGTGCGGATCTGGCTGTGTCCACTCACCCACGGCAGACGGTCAGGCAGTGCGCAGTGCGGATCTGGCTGTGTCCACACGCCCACGGCAGACGGGCAGGCAGGGCTTAGTGTGGATCTGGCTGTGTCCACTCACCGACGGCAGACGGTCAGGCAAGGTGCAGTGCGGATCTGGCTGTGTCCACTCGCCCACGACAGACGGGCAGGCAGGGCGCAGTGCGGATCTGGCTGTGTCCACTCGCCCACTGGAGACGGGCAGGCAGCGCGCAGTGCGGATCTGGCGGTGTCCACTTACCCACGGGAGACGGGCAGGCAGGCCGCAGTGCGGATCTGGCTGTGTCCACTCACCCACGGCAGACGGTCAGGCAGGGCGTAGTGTGGATCTGGCTGTGTCCACTCACCCACGGGAGAGGGGCAGGCAGGGCGCAGTGCGGATCTGGATGTGTCCACTCACACACGGCAGGCGGTTAGGCAGGGCGCAGTGCGGATCTGGCTGTGTCCACTCACCCACGGCAGACGGGCAGGCAGGGCGCAGTGTGGATCGGACTGTGTCCACTGACCCACGGCAGACGGTCAGGCAGGGCGCAGTGCGGATCTGGCTGTGTCCACTCGCCCACGGCAGAAGGGCAGGCAGGGCGCAGTGCGGATCTGGCTGTGTCCACTCGCCCACGGGAGATGGGCAGGCAGGGCGCAGTGCGGATCTGGCTGTGTCCACTCACCCACGGGAGACGGGCAGGCAGGGCGCAGTTCGGATCTGGCTGTGTCCACTCACTGACGGGAGACGGGCAGGCAAGGCACAGTGCGGATCTGGCTGTGTCCACTCACCCACGGGAGACGGGCATGCAGGGCGCAGTGCGGATCTGGCTGTGTCCACTCACCCACGGCAGACAGTCAGGCAGGGCGCAGTGCCGATCTGGCTGTGTCCACTCACCCACTGGAGACGGGCAGGCAGGGCTAAGTGCGGATCTGGCTGTGTCCACTCACCCAGGGGAGAAGGGCAGGCAGGGCGCAGTGCGGTTCTGGCTGTGTCCACTCACCCACGGCAGACGGGTAGGCAGGGCACAGTGCGGATCTGGCTGTGTCCACCCGCCCACGGCATACGGGCAGGAAGGGCGGAGTGCGGATCTGGCTGTGTCCACTCACTTACGGGAGACGGGCAGGCAGGGCGCAGTGCGGATCTGGCTGTGTCCACTCACCCACGGCAGAAGGGCAGGCAGGGCGCAGTGCGGATCTGGCTGTGTCCACTCGCCCACGGGAGACGGGCAGGCAGGGCGCGATGCGGATATGGCTGTGTCCACTCACCCACGGCAGGCGGTCAGGCAGGGCGCAGTGCGGATCTGGCTGTGTCCACTCGCCCACGGGAGACGGGCAGGCAGGGCGCAGTGCGGATCTGGCTGTGTCCACTCACCCACGGCAGGCGGTCAGGCAGGGCGCAGTGCGGATCTGGCTGTGTCCACTCGCCCACGGGAGACGGGCAGGCAGGGCGCAGTGCGGATCTGGCTGTGTCCACTCACCCACGGCAGGCGATCAGCAAGGGCGCAGTGCGGATCTGGCTGTGTCCACTCACCCACGGCAGACGGGCAGGCAGCGCGCATTGCGGATCTGGCTGTGTCCAATCGCCCACGGCAGACGGGCAGGCAGGGCGCAGTGTGGATCTGGATGTGTCCACTCACCCACGGCAGACGGTCAGGCAGGGCGCAGTGCGGATCTGGCTGTGTCCACTCACCCACGGCAGGCGGTCAGGCAGGGCGCAGTGCGGATCTGGCTGTGTCCACTCGCCCACGGCAGACGGTCAGGCAGTGCGCAGTGTGGATCTGGCTGTGTCCACTCACACACGGGAGACGGTCAGGCACGGCGCAGTGCGGATCTGCTGTGTCCACTTGCCCACGGGAGACGGGAGGGCAGGGCGCAGTGCGGATCTGGCTGTGTCCACTCACCCACGGGAGACGGGCAGACAGGGCGCAGTGCGGATCTGGCTGTGTCCACTCACTGACGGGAGACGGGCAGGCAGTGCGCAGTGCGGATCTGGCTGTGTCCACTCACCCACGGCAGAAGGGCAGGCAGGGCGCAGTGCGGATCTGGCTGTGTCCACTCACCCACGGCTGACGGTCAGGCAGGGCGCAGTGCGGATCTGGCTGTGTCCACTCACCCACGGGAGACAGGCAGGCAGGGCGCAGTGCGATTCCGGCTGTGTCCACTCACCCACTTGAGATGGGCAGAGACGGTGCTGTGTGGATCTGGCTATGTCCACTCACCCACGGGAGACGGGCAGGCAGGGCGCAGTACGGATCTGGCTGTGTCCACTCACCCACGGCAGACGGTCAGGCAGGGCGCAGTGCGGATCTGGCTGTGTCCACTCACCCACAGGAGACAGGCAGGCAGGGCGCAGTGCGGATCCGGCTGTGTCCACTCACCCACGGGAGATGGGCAGACGGTGCTGTGTGGATCTGGCTATGTCCACTGACCCACGGCAGACGGGCAGGCAGGGCGCAGTACGCATCTGGCTGTGTCCACTCAGCCACGACAGACGGGCAGGCAGGGCGCAGTGCGGATCTGGCTGTGTCCACTCGCCCACGGGAGACGGGCAGGCAGTGCGCAGTGCGGATCTGGCTGTGTCCACTCGCCCATGGCAGACGGGCAGGCAGGGCGCAGTGTGGATCTGGCTTTGTCCACTCACCGACGGCAGTCGGTCAGGCAGTGCGCAGTGCGGATCTAGCTGTGTCCACTCGCCCACGACAGACGGGCAGGCAGGGCGCAGTGCGGATCTGGCTGTGTCCACTCACCCACGGCAGACGGTCAGGCAGGGCAAAGTGCGGATCTGGCTGTTTCCACTCGCCCACGGCAGAGGGGCAGGCAGGGCGCTGTGTGGATCTGGCTGTGTCCACTCACCCACGTCAGACGGTCAGGCAGGGCGCAGTGCGGATCTGGCTGTGTCCACTCGCCCACGGCAGACGGTCAGGCAGGGCGCAGTGCGGATCTGGCTGTGTCCACTCACCCACGAAGGACGGTCAGGCAGGGTAGAGTGCGGATCTGGCTGTGTCCACTCACCCACGGGAGACGGGCAGGCAGGGTGCAGTGCGGATCAGGCTGTGTCCACTCACCGACGGGAGACCGGCAGGCAAGGCGCAGTGCGGATCTGGCTGTGTCCACTCACCCACGGCAGAAGGGCAGGCAGGGCGCAGTGCGGATCTGGCTGTGTCCTTTCGCCCACGGGAGACGGGCAGGCAGGGCGCAGTGCGGATCTGGCTGTGTCCACTCACCCACGGCAGGAGGTCAGGCAGGGCGCAGTGCGGATCTGGCTGTGTCCACTCACTCACGGCAGACGGTCAGGCAGGACGCAGTGCGGATCTGGCTGTGTCCACTCGCCCACGGCACACGGACAGGCAGGGCGCAGTGTGGATCCGGCTGTGTCCACTCACCGACGGCAGAAGGTCAGGCAGGGCGCAGTGCGGAACTGGCTGTGTCCACTCAGCCACGACAGATGGGCAGGCAGGGCGCAGTGCGGATCTGGCTGTGTCCACTCGCCCACGGGAGACGGGCAGGCAGTGCGCAGTGCGGATCTGGCTGTGTCCACTCACCCACGGAAGACGGGCAGGCAGGGCGCAGTGCGGATCTGGCTGTGTCCACTCACTGACGGGAGACGGGCAGGCAGGGCGAAGTGCGGATCTGGCTGTGTCCACTCACCCACGGGAGACGGGCTGGCAGGGCGCCGTGCGGATCTGGCGGTGTCCACTCACCCACGAAGGACGGTCAGGCAGGGCGCAGTGCGGATCTGGCTGTGTCCACTCACCCACGGGAGACGGGCAGGTAGGGCGCAGTGCGGATCTGGCTGTGTCCACTCACCCACGGCAAACGGGCAGGCAGGGCGCAGTGCGGATCTGGCTGTGTCCACTCGCCCACGGCAGAGGGGCAGGCAGGGCGCAGTGTGGATCTGGCTGTGTCCACTCACCCACGGCTGACGGTCAGGCAGGGCGCAGTGCGGATCTAGCTGTGTCCACTCACCCACGGCAGGCGGTCAGGCAGGGCGCAGTGCGGATCTGGCTGTGTCCACTCACCCACGGCAGACGGGCAGGCAGGGCGCAGTGCGGATCTGGCTGTGTCCACTCGCCCACGGCAGACGGGCAGGCAGGGCGCAGTGTGGATCTGGCTGTGTCCACTCACCGACGGCAGACGGGCAGGCAGGGCGCAGTGCGGATATGGCTGTGACCACTCACCCACGGGAGACGGACAGGTAGGGTGCAGTGCGGATCAGGCTGTGTCCACTCACCCACGTGAGACGGGCAAGCAAGGCGCAGTGCGGATATGGCTGTGTCCACTCACCTACGGGACACGGTCAGGCAGGGCGCAGTGCGGATCTGGCAGTGTCCACTCGCCCACGGGAGACGGGCAGGCAGGGCGCAGTGCGGATCTGGCTGTGTCCACTCACCCACGGGAGACGGGCAGGCAGGGCGCAGTGCGGATCTGGCTGTGTCCACTCACCGACGGGAGACGGCAGGCAGGGAGCAGTGCGGATCTGGCTGTGTCCACTCACCCACGGCAGGCGGTCAGGCAGGGCGCAGTGTGGATCTGGCTGTGTCCACTCACCCACGGGAGACGGGCAGGCAGGGCGCAGTGCGGATCTGGCTGTGTCCACTCACCCACGGGAGGCGGTCAGGCAGGGCGCAGTGCGGATCTGGCTGTGTCCACTCACCCACGGCAGACGGTCAGGCAGGGCGCAGTGCGGATCTGGCTGTGTCCACTCGCCCACGGCAGACGGACAGGCAGGGCGCAGTGTGGATCTGGCTGTGTCCACTCACCGACGGCAGACGGTCAGGCAGGGCGCAGTGCAGAACTGGCTGTGTCCACTCAGGCACGGGAGACGGGCAGGCAGGGCGCAGTGCAGATCTGGCTGTGTCCACTCACCCACGGCAGACAGTCAGGCAGGGCGCAGTGCCGATCTGGCTGTGTCCACTCACCCACTGGAGACGGGCAGGCAGGGCTAAGTGCGGATCTGGCTGTGTCCACTCACCCAGGGGAGAAGGGCAGGCAGGGCGCAGTGCGGTTCTGGCTGTGTCCACTCACCCACGGCAGACGGGTAGGCAGGGCACAGTGTGGATCTGGCTGTGTCCACTCGCCCACGGCATACGGGCAGGAAAGGCGGAGTGCGGATCTGGCTGTGTCCACTCACTTACGGGAGACGGGCAGGCAGGGCGCAGTGCGGATCTGGCTGTGTCCACTCACCCACGGCAGAAGGGCAGGAAGGGCGCAGTGCGGATCTGGCTGTGTCCACTCGCCCACGGGAGACGGGCAGGCAGGGCGCGGTGCGGATATGGCTGTGTCCACTCACCCACGGCAGGCGGTCAGGCAGGGCGCAGTGCGGATCTGGCTGTGTCCACTCGCCCACGGGAGACGGGCAGGCAGGGCGCAGTGCGGATCTGGCTGTGTCCACTCACCCACGGCAGGCGGTCAGGCAGGGCGCAGTGCGGATCTGGCTGTGTCCACTCGCCCACGGGAGACGGGCAGGCAGGGCGCAGTGCGGATCTGGCTGTGTCCACTCACCCACGGCAGGCGATCAGCAAGGGCGCAGTGCGGATCTGGCTGTGTCCACTCACCCACGGCAGATGGGCAGGCAGCGCGCAGTGCGGATCTGGCTGTTTCCAATCGCCCACGGCAGACGGGCAGGCAGGGCGCAGTGTGGATCTGGATGTGTCCACTCACCCACGGCAGACGGTCAGGCAGGGCGCAGTGCGGATCTGGCTGTGTCCACTCACCCACGGCAGGCGGTCAGGCAGGGCGCAGTGCGGATCTGGCTGTGTCCACTCGCCCACGGCAGACGGTCAGGCAGTGCGCAGTGTGGATCTGGCTGTGTCCACTCACACACGGGAGACGGTCAGGCACGGCGCAGTGCGGATCTGCTGTGTCCACTTGCCCACGGGAGACGGGCAGGCAGGGCGCAGTGCGGATCTGGCTGTGTCCACTCAACCACGGGAGGCGGGCAGACAGGGCGCAGTGCGGATCTGGCTGTGTCCACTCACTGACGGGAGACGGGCAGGCAGGGCGCAGTGCGGATCTGGCTGTGTCCACTCACCCACGGCAGAAGGGCAGGCAGGGCGCAGTGCGGATCTGGCTGTGTCCACTCACCCACGGCAGACGGTCAGGCAGGGCGCAGTGCCGATCTGGCTGTGTCCACTCACCCACAGGAGACAGGCAGGCAGGGCGCAGTGCGGATCCGGCTGTGTCCACTCACCCACGGGAGATGGGCAGACGGTGCTGTGTGGATCTGGCTATGTCCACTGACCCACGGCAGACGGGCAGGCAGGGCGCAGTACGCATCTGGCTGTGTCCACTCAGCCACGACAGACGGGCAGGCAGGGCGCAGTGCGGATCTGGCTGTGTCCACTCGCCCACGGGAGACGGGCAGGCAGTGCGCAGTGCGGATCTGGCTGTGTCCACTCGCCCATGGCAGACGGGCAGGCAGGGCGCAGTGTGGATCTGGCTTTGTCCACTCACCGACGGCAGTCGGTCAGGCAGTGCGCAGTGCGGATCTAGCTGTGTCCACTCGCCCACGACAGACGGGCAGGCAGGGCGCAGTGCGGATCTGGCTGTGTCCACTCACCCACGGCAGACGGTCAGGCAGGGCAAAGTGCGGATCTGGCTGTTTCCACTCGCCCACGGCAGAGGGGCAGGCAGGGCGCTGTGTGGATCTGGCTGTGTCCACTCACCCACGTCAGACGGTCAGGCAGGGCGCAGTGCGGATCTGGCTGTGTCCACTCGCCCACGGCAGACGGTCAGGCAGGGCGCAGTGCGGATCTGGCTGTGTCCACTCACCCACGAAGGACGGTCAGGCAAGGTAGAGTGCGGATCTGGCTGTGTCCACTCACCCACGGGAGACCGGCAGGCAAGGCGCAGTGCGGATCTGGCTGTGTCCACTCACCCACGGCAGAAGGGCAGGCAGGGCGCAGTGCGGATCTGGCTGTGTCCTCTCGCCCACAGGAGACGGGCAGGCAGGGCGCAGTGCGGATCTGGCTGTGTCCACTCACCCACGGCAGGAGGTCAGGCAGGGCGCAGTGCGGATCTGGCTGTGTCCACTCACTCACGGCAGACGGTCAGGCAGGACGCAGTGCGGATCTGGCTGTGTCCACTCGCCCACGGCACACGGACAGGCAGGGCGCAGTGTGGATCCGGCTGTGTCCACTCACCGACGGCAGACGGTCAGGCAGGGCGCAGTGCGGAACTGGCTGTGTCCACTCAGCCACGACAGATGGGCAGGCAGGGCGCAGTGCGGATCTGGCTGTGTCCACTCGCCCACGGGAGACGGGCAGGCAGTGCGCAGTGCGGATCTGGCTGTGTCCACTCACCCACGGAAGACGGGCAGGCAGGGCGCAGTGCGGATCTGGCTGTGTCCACTCACTGACGGGAGACGGGCAGGCAGGGCGAAGTGCGGATCTGGCTGTGTCCACTCACCCACGGGAGACGGTCTGGCAGGGCGCCGTGCGGATCTGGCGGTGTCCACTCACCCACGAAGGACGGTCAGGCAGGGCGCAGTGCGGATCTGGCTGTGTCCACTCACCCACGGGAGACGGGCAGGTAGGGCGCAGTGCGGATCTGGCTGTGTCCACTCACCCACGGCAGACGGGCAGGCAGGGCGCAGTGCGGATCTGGCTGTGTCCACTCGCCCACGGCAGAGGGGCAGGCAGGGCGCAGTGTGGATCTGGCTGTGTCCACTCACCCACGGCTGACGGTCAGGCAGGGCGCAGTGCGGATCTAGCTGTGTCCACTCACCCACGGCAGGCGGTCAGGCAGGGCGCAGTGCGGATCTGGCTGTGTCCACTCACCCACGGCAGACGGGCAGGCAGGGCGCAGTGCGGATCTGGCTGTGTCCACTCGCCCACGGCAGACGGGCAGGCAGGGCGCAGTGTGGATCTGGCTGTGTCCACTCACCGACGGCAGACGGGCAGGCAGGGCGCAGTGCGGATATGGCTGTGTCCACTCGCCCACGACAGACGGGCAGGCAGCGCGCAATGCGGATCTGGCTGTTTCCACTCGCCCACCGGAGACGGGCAGGCAGCGCGCAGTGCGGAACTGGCTGTGTCCACTCACCCACGAGAGACGGGCAGGCAGGGCGCAGTGCGGATCTGGCTGTGTCCACTCACCCACGGCAGACGGGCAGGCAGGGCGCAGTGCGGACATGGCTGTGTCCACTCACCCACGGCAGACGGTCTGGCAGGGCGCAGTGCGGATCTGGCTGTGTCCACTCACCCACGGCAGACGGTCAGGCAGGGCGCAGTGCGGATCTGGCTGTGTCCACTCGCCTACGCAGACGGGCAGGCAGGGCGCAGTGTGGATCTGGCTGTGTCCACACACCCACGGCTGACGGTCAGGCAGGGCGCAGTGCGGATCTGGCTGTGTCCACTCACCGACGGCAGGCGGTCAGGCAGGGCGCAGTGCGGATCTGGCTGTGTCCACTCACCCACGGCAGACGGTCAGGCAGGGCGCAGTGCGGATCTGGCTGTGTCCACTCACCCACGGCTGAAGGGCAGGCAGGGCACAGTGCGGATCTGGCTGTGTCCACTCGCCCACGGGAGACGGGCAGGCAGGGCGCAGTGCGGATCTGGCTGTGTCCACTCACCCACGGCAGGCGGTCAGGCAGGGCGCAGTGCGGATCTGGCTGTGTCCACACACCCACGGCTGACGGTCAGGCAGGGCGCAGTGCGGATCTGGCTGTGTCCACTCACCTACGGGAGATGGCAGGCAGGGCGCCGTGCAGATCTGGCTGTGTCCACTCACCCATGGGAGACGGGCAGGCAGGGCGCAGTGCGGATCTCGTTGTGTCCACTCGCCCACGGCAGACGGGCAGGCAGGGCGCAGTGCGGATCTGGCTGTGTCCACTCACCCACGGCAGACGGTCAGGCAGGGGGCAGTGCGGATCGAGCTGTGTCCACTCACCCACGGCAGACGGGCAGGCAGGTCGCAGTGTGGATCTGGCTGTGTCCACTCACCCACGGCAGACGGTCAGGCAGGGCGCAGTGCGGATCTGGCTGTGTCCACTCACCCACGGCTGAAGGGCAGGCAGGGCACAGTGCGGATCTGGCTGTGTCCACTCGCCCACGGGAGACGGGCAGGCAGGGCGCAGTGCGGATCTGGCTGTGTCCACTCACCCACGGCAGGCGGTCAGGCAGGGCGCAGTGCGGATCTGGCTGTGTCCACTCACACACGGCAGACGGTCAGGCAGGGCGCAGTGCTGATCTGGCTGTGTCCACTCGCCCACGGCAGACAGGCAGGCAGGGCGCAGTGTGGATCTGGCTGTGTCCACTCACCCACGGCAGACGGTCAGGCAGGGCGCAGTCCGGATCTGGCTGTGTCCACTCACCCACAGCAGACGGTCAGGCAGGGCGCAGTGCGGATCGGGCTGTGTCCACTCACCCACGGCATATGGGCAGGCAGAGCGCAGTGTGGATCTGGCTGTGTCCACTCACCCACGGCAGACGGTCAGGCAGGGCGCAGTGCGGATCTGGCTGTGTCCACTCACCCACGGCAGAGGGGCAGGCAGGGCGCAGTGCGGATCTGGCTGAGTCCACTCGCCCACGGGAGACGGGCAGGCAGGGCGCAGTGCGGATCTGGCTGTGTCCACTCACCCACGGCAGGCGGTCAGGCAGGGCGCAGTGCGGATCTGGCTGTGTCCACTCACCCACGGCAGACGGTCAGGCAGGGCGCAGTGCGGATCTGGCTGTGTCCACTCGCCCACGGGAGACGGGCAGGCAGGGCGCAGTGCGGATCTGGCTGTGTCCACTCGCCCACGGCAGACGGGCAGGCAGGGCGCAGTGCGGATCTGGCTGTGTCCACTCACCCATTGGAGACGGGTAGGCAGGTCGCAGTGCGGATCTGGTTGTGTCCACTCGCCCACGGCAGACGGGCAGGCAGGGCGCAGTGCGGATCTGGCTGTGTCCACTCACCCACGGCAGACGGTCAGGTAGGGGGCAGTGCGGATCGAGCTGTGTCCACTCACCCACGGCAGACGGGCAGGCATGTCGCAGTGTGGATCTGGCTGTGTCCACTCACCCACGGGAGACGGGCAGGCAGGGCGCAGTGCAGATCTGGCTATGTCCACTCACCCACGGGAGATGGGCAGAGACGGTGCTGTGTGGATCTGGCTATGTCCACTCACCCACGGGAGACGGGCAGGCAGGGCGCAGTGCGGATCTGGCTGTGTTCACTCACCCACGGCAGAAGGTCAGGCAGGGCGCAGTGCCGATCTGGCTGTGTCCACTCACCCACGGGAGATGGGCAGAGACGGTGCTGTGTGGATCTGGCTATGTCCACTGACCCACGGCAGACGGGCAGGCAGGGCGCAGTACGGATCTGGCTGTGACCACTCACCCACGACAGGCGGTAAGGCAGGGCGCAGTGCGGATCTGGCTGTGTCCACTCACCCACGGCAGACTGTCAGGCAGGGCGAAGTGCGGATCTGGCTGTGTCCACTCACCACGGCAGACGGGCAGGCAGGGCGCAGTGTGGATCTGGCTGTGTCCACTCACCCACGGCAGACGGTCAGGCAGGGCGCAGTGCGGATCTGGCTGTGTCCACTCGCCCACGGCAGACGGGCATTCAGGGCGCAGTGAGGATCTGGATGTGTCCACTCACCCACGGCAGACGGTAAGGCAGGGTGCGGTGCAGTTCTGGCTGTGTACACTCACCCACGGCAGGCGGTCAGGCAGGGCGCAGGGCGGATATTGCTGTGTCCACTCACCCACGGCAGACGGTCAGGCAGTGCGCAGTGCGGATCTGGCTGTTTCCACTCGCCCATGGCAGACGGTCAGGCAGGGTGCAGTGTGTATCTGGCTGTGTCCAATCACCCACGGCAGGCGGTCAGGCAGGGCGCAGTGCGGATCTTGCTGTGTCCACTCACCCACGGCAGACGGTCAGGCAGTGCGCAGTGCGGATCTGGCGGTGTCCACTCGCCCACGGGAGACGGGCAGGCAGGGCGCAGTGCGAATCTGGCTGTGTCCACTCACTGACGGGAGACGGGCAGGCAGGGCGCAGTGCGGATCTGGCTGTGTCCACTCACCCACGGCAGAAGGGCAGGCAGGGCGCAGTGCTGATCTGGCTGTGTCCCCTCGCCCACGGGAGACGGGCAGGCAGGGCGCAGTGCGGATCTGGCTGTGTCCACTCACCCACAGCAGGCGGTGAGGCAGGGCGCAGTGCGGATATGGCTGTGTCCACTCACCCACGGCAGACGGTCAAGCAGGGCGCAGTGCGGATCTGGCTGTGTCCACTCACCCACGGCAGACGGTCAGGCAGGGCGCAGTGCGGATCTGGCTGTGTCCACTCACCCACGGGAGACGGGCAGGCAGGGCTCAGTGCGGATCTGGCTGTTTCCACACGCCCACGGGAGACGGGCAGGCAGCGCGCAGTGCGGATCTGGCTGTGTCCACTCACCCACGGGAGACGGGCAGGCAGGGCGCAGTGCGGATCTGGCTATGTCCACTCACTGACGGGAGATGGGCAGGCAAGGTGCAGTGCGGATCTGGCTGTGTCCACTCACCCACGGGAGACAGGCAGGCAGGGCGCAGTTCGGATCTGGCTGTGTCCACTCACACACGGCAGGCGGTCAAGCAGGGCGCAGTGCGGATCTGGCTGTGTCCCCTCACCCACGGCAGACGGTCAGGCAGTGCGCAGTGCGGATCTGGCTGTGTCCACTCACCCACGGGAGACGGTCAGGCACGGCGCAGTGCGGATCTGGCTGTGTCCACTTGCCCCCGGGAGACGGGCAGGCAGGGCGCAGTGCGGATCTGGCTGTGTCCACTCACCCACGGGAGACGGGCAGGCAGGGCACAGTGCGGATCTGGCTGTGTCCACACACTGACGGGGGACGGGCAGGCAGGGCGCAGTGCGGATCTGGCTGTGTCCACACACCCACGGCAAAAGGGCAGGCAGGGCGCAGTGCGGATCTTGCTGTGTCCACCAAACCACGGCAGGCGGTTAGGCAGGGCGCAGTGCGGATCTGGCTGTGTCCACTCACCCACGGCAGATGGGCAGAGAGGGCGCAGTGCGGATCTGGCTGTGTCCACTCACCCACGGCAGACGGGCAGGCAGGGCGCAGTGCGGATCTGGCTGTGTCCACTCGCCCACGGGAGACGGGCAGGCAGGGCGCAGTGCGGATCTGGCTGTGTCCACTCACTGACGGGAGACGGGCAGGCAGGGCGCAGTGCGGATCTGGCTGTGTCCACTCACCCACGGGAGATGGGCAGGCAGGGCGCAGTGCGGATCTGGCGGTGTCCACTCACCCACGAAGGACGGTCAGGCAGGGTGCAGTGCGGATCTGGCTGTGTCCACTCACCCACGGGAGACGGGCAGGTAGGGTGCAGTGCGGATCTGGCTATGTCCACTCACCCACGTGAGACGGGCAGTCAAGGCGCAGTGCGGATCTGGCTGTGTCCACTCACCCACGGGAGATGGTCAGGCAGGGCGCAGTGCGGATCTGGCTGTGTCCACTCGCCCACGGGAGACGGGCAGGCAGGGCGCAGTGTGGATCTGGCTGTGTGCACTCGCCCACGGCAGACGGGCAGGCCGGGCGCAGTGCGGATCTGGCTGTGTCCGCTCACCCACGGCAGACGGTCAGGCAGTGCTCAATGCGGATCTGGCTGTGTCCACTCACCCACGGGAGACGGGCAGGCAGGGTGCAGTGCGGATCTGGCTATGTCCACTCACTGACGGGAGATGGGCAGGCAAGGTGCAGTGCGGATCTGGCTGTGTCCACTCACCCACGGGAGACGGGCAGGCAGGGCGCATTGCGGATCTGGCTGTGTCCACTCACCCACGGCAGACGGTCAGGCAGGGCGCAGTGCGGATCTGGCTGTGTCCACTCAACCACGGCAGACGGTCAGGCAGTGCGCAGTGCGGATCTGGCTGTGTCCAATCACCCACGGGAGATGGTCAGGCATGGCACAGTGCGGATCTGGCTGTGTCCACTTGCCCACGGGAGACGGGCAGTCAGGGCGCAGTGCGGATCTGGCTGTGTCCACTCACCCACGGCAGAAGGTCAGGCAGGGTGCAGTGCCGATCTGGCTGTGTCCACTCACCCACGGGAGATGGGCAGAGACGGTGCTGTGTGGATCTGGCTATGTCCACTGACCCACGGCAGACGGGCAGGCAGGGCGCAGTACGGATCTGGCTGTGACCACTCACCCACGACAGGCGGTAAGGCAGGGCGCAGTGCGGATCTGGCTGTGTCCACTCACCCACGGCAGACGGTCAGGCAGGGCGCAGTGTGGATCTGGCTGTGTCCACTCACCACAGCAGACGGGCAGGCAGGGCGCAGTGTGGATCTGGCTGTGTCCACTCACCCACGGCAGACGGTCAGGCAGGGTGCAGTGCGGATCTGGCTGTGTCCACTCGCCCACGGCAGACGGGCATTCAGGGCGCAGTGAGGATCTGGATGTTTCCACTCACCCACGGCAGACGGTAAGGCAGGGTGCAGTGCGGTTCTGGCTGTGTCCACTCACCCACGGCAGGCGGTCAGGCAGGGCGCAGTGCGGATATTGCTGTGTCCACTCACCCACGGCAGACGGTCAGGCAGTGCGCAGTGCAGATCTGGCTGTTTCCACTCGCCCATGGCAGACGGTCAGGCAGGGTGCAGTGCGTATCTGGCTGTGTCCAATCACCCACGGCAGGCGGTCAGGCAGGGCGCAGTGCGGATCTTGCTGTGTCCACTCACCCACGGCAGACGGTCAGGCAGTGCGCAGTGCGGATCTGGCTGTGTCCACTCGACTACGGCAGACGGGCAAGCAGGGCGCAGTGTGGATCTGGCTTTGTCCACTCACCGATGGCAAACCATCAGGCAGGGCGCAGTGCGGATCTGGCTGTGTCCACTCGCCCACGGCAGACGGGCAGGCAGGGAGCAGTGCGGATCTGGCGGTGTCCACTCACCCACGAAGGACGGTCAGGCAGGGTGCAGTGCGGATCTGGCTGTGTCCACTCACCCACGGGAGACGGGCAGGTAGGGCGCAGTGCGGATCTGGCTGTGTCCACTCACCCACGACAGACGGGAAGGCAGGGTGCAGTGTGGATCTGGCTGTGTCCACTCACCCACGGCAGACGGTCAGGCAGGGCGCAGTGCGGATCTGGCTTTGTCCACTCACCCACGGCAGACGGTCAGGCAGTGCTCAATGCGGATCTGGCTGTGTCCGCTCGCCCACGGCAGACGGGCAGGCAGGGCGCAGTGTGGATCTGGCTGTGTCCGCTCACCCACGGCAGACGGTCAGGCAGGGCGTAGTGCGGATATGGCTGTGTCCACTCGCCCACGACAGACGGGCATTCAGGGTGCAGTGTGGATCTGGCTGTGTCCACTCACCCACGGCAGACGGTCAGGCAGTGCTCAATGCGGATCTGGCTGTGTCCACTCACCCACTGGAGACGGGCAGGCAGGGTGCAGTGCAGATCTGGCTATGTCCACTCACTGACGGGAGATGGGCAGGCAAGGTGCAGTGCGGATCTGGCTGTGTCCACTCACCCACGGGAGACGGGCAGGCAGGGCGCATTACGGATCTGGCTGTGTCCACTCACCCACGGGAGACGGTCAGGCAGGGCGCAGTGCGGATCTGGCTGTGTCCACTCACCCACGGCAGACGGTCAGGCAGTGCGCAGTGCGGATCTGGCTGTGTCCAATCACCCACGGGAGACGGTCAGGCATGGCGCAGTGCGGATCTGGCTGTGTCCACTTGCCCACGGGAGACGGGCAGGCAGGGCGCAGTGCGGATCTGGCTGTGTCCACTCACCCACGGGAGACGGGCAGGCAGGGCGCAATGCGGATCTGGCTGTGTCCACTCACTGACGGGAGACGGGCAGGCAGGGCGCAGTGCGGATCTGGCTGTGTCCACTCACTGACGGGAGACGGGCAGGCAGGGCGCAGTGCGGATCTTGCTGTGTCCACCCACCCACGGCAGAAGGGCAGGCAGGGCGCAGTGCGGATCTGGCTGTGTCCACTGACCCACGGCAGACGGTCAGACAGGGCGCAGTGCCGATCTGGCTGTGTCCACTCACCCACGGGAGACAGGCAGGCAGGGCGCAGTGCGGATCCGGCTGTGTCCACTCACCCACGGGAGATGGGCAGAGACGGTGCTGTGTGGATCTGGCTATGTCCACTCACCCACGGGAGACGGGCAGGCAGGGCGCAGTGCGGATCTGGCTGTGTCCCCTCACCCACGGGAGACGGGCAGGCAGGGCGCAGTGCGAATCTGGCTGTGTCCACTCACTGACGGGAGACGGGCAGGCAGGGCGCAGTGCGGATCTGGCTGTGTCCACTCACCCACGGCAGAAGGGCAGGCAGGGCGCAGTGCGGATCTGGCTGTGTCCCCTCGCCCAAGGGAGACGGGCAGGCAGGGCGCAGTGCGGATCTGGCTGTGTCCACTCACCCACAGCAGGCGGTGAGGCAGGGCGCAGTGCGGATCTGGCTGTGTCCACTCACCCACGGCAGACGGTCAAGCAGGGCGCAGTGCGGATCTGGCTGTGTCCACTCACCCACGGCAGACGGTCAGGCAGGGCGCAGTGCGGATCTGGCTGTGTCCACTCACCCACGGGAGACGGGCAGGCAGGGCTCAGTGCGGATCTGGCTGTTTCCACTCGCCCACGGGAGACGGGCAGGCAGCGCGCAGTGCGGATCTGGCTGTGTCCACTCACCCACGGGAGACGGGCAGGCAGGGCGCAGTGCGGATCTGGCTATGTCCACTCACTGACGGGAGATGGGCAGGCAAGGTGCAGTGCGGATCTGGCTGTGTCCACTCACCCACGGGAGACGGGCAGGCAGGGCGCAGTGTGGATCTGGATGTGTCCACTCAGCCACGGCAGACGGTCAGGCAGGGCGCAGTGCGGATCTGGCTGTGTCCACTCACCCACGGCAGGCGGTCAAGCAGGGCGCAGTGCGGATCTGGCTGTGTCCCCTCACCCACGGCAGACGGTCAGGCAGTGCGCAGTGCGGATCTGGCTGTGTCCACTCACCCACGGGAGACGGTCAGGCACGGCGCAGTGCGGATCTGGCTGTGTCCACTTGCCCCCGGGAGACGGGCAGGCAGGGCGCAGTGCGGATCTGGCTGTGTCCACACACCCACGGCAGAAGGGCAGGCAGGGCGCAGTGCGGATCTTGCTGTGTCCACCAAACCACGGCAGGCGGTTAGGCAGGGCGCAGTGCGGATCTGGCTGTGTCCACTCACCCACGGCAGACGGGCAGGCAGGGCGCAGTGCGGATCTGGCTGTGTCCACTCACCCACGGCAGACGGGCAGGCAGGGCGCAGTGCGGATCTGGCTGTGTCCACTCGCCCACGGGAGACGGGCAGGCAGGGCGCAGTGCGGATCTGGCTGTGTCCACTCACTGACGGGAGACGGGCAGGCAAGGTGCAGTGCGGATCTGGCTGTGTCCACTCACACACGGGAGACGGGCAGGCAGGGCGCAGTGCGTATCTGGCTGTGTCCACTCACCCACGGCAGACGGTCAGGCAGGGCGCAGTGCGGATCTGGCTGTGTCCACTCGCCCACGTCAGACGGACAGGCAGGGCGCAGTGTGGATCTGGCTGTGTCCACTCACCGAGGGCAGAGGGTCAGGCAGGGCGCAGTGTGGATCTGGCTGTGTCCACTCGCCCACGACAGACGGGCAGGCAGGGCGCAGTGCGGATCTGGCTGTGTCCACTCGCCCACGGGAGACGGGCAGGCAGTGCGCAGTGCGGATCTGGCGCTGTCCACTCGCCCATGGCAGACGGGCAGGAAGGGCGCAGTGTGGATCTGGCTGTGTCCACTCACCGACGGCAGACGGTCAGGCAGGGCGCAGTACGGATCTAGTTGTGTCCACTCGCCCACGACAGACGGGCAGGCAGGGCGCAGTGCGGATCTGGCTGTGTCCACTCGCCCACGGGAGACGGGCAGGCAGCGCGCAGTGCGGATCTGGCTGTGTCCACTCACCCACGGGAGACGGGCAGGCAGGGTGCAGTGCGGATCTGTCTGTGTCCACTCACTGACGGGAGACGGGCAGGCAGGGCGCAGTGCGGATCTGGCTGTGTCCACTCACCCACGGAACACGGGCAGGCAGGGCGCAGTGCGGATCTGGCGGTGTCCACTCACCCACGAAGGACGGTGAGGCAGGGTGCAGTGCGGATCTGGCTGTGTCCACTCACCCACGGGAGACGGGCAGGAAGGGTGCAGTGCGGATCTGGCTGTGTCCACTCATCCACATGAGGCAGGCAGGCAAGGCGCAGTGCGGATCTGGCTGTGTCCACTCACCCACGGGAGACGGTCAGGCAGGGCGCAGTGCGGATCTGGCTGTGTCCACTCGCCCACGGGAGACGGGCAGGCAGGGCGCAGTGCGGATCTGGCTGTGTCCACTCGCACACGGCAGACGGGCAGGCAGGGCGCAGTGCGGATCTGGCTGTGTCCTCTCACCCACGTGAGACGAGCAGGAAATGCGCAGTGCGGATCTGGCTGTGTCCACTCACCCACGGGAGACGGTCAGGCAGGGCGCAGTGCGGATCTGGCTGTGTCCACTCACCCACGGCAGACGGGCAGGAAGGGCGCAGTGCGGATCTGGCTGTGTCCACTCGCCCATGGCAGACGGGCAGGCAGAGCGCAGTGTGGATCTGGCTGTGTCCACTCACCGACGGCAGAAGGTCAGGCAGGGCGCAGTGCGGATCTAGCTGTGTCCACTCGCCCACGACAGACGGGCAGGCAGGGCGCAGTGCGGATCTGGCTGTGTCCACTCGCCCACGGGAGACGGGCAGGCAGCGCGCAGTGCGGATCTGGCTGTGTCCACTCACCCACGGGAGACGGGCAGGCAGGGCGCAGTGCGGATCTGGCTGTGTCCACTCACTGACGGGAGACGGGCAGGCAGGGCGCAGTGCGGATCTGGCTGTGTCCACTCACCCACGGGAGACGGGCAGGGAGGGCGCAGTGCGGATCTGGCGGTGTCCACTCACCCACGAAGGACGGTCAGGCAGGGTGCAGTGCGGATCTGGCTGTGTCCACTCACCCACGGGAGACGGACAGGTAGGGTGCAGTGCGGATCAGGCTGTGTCCACTCACCCACGTGAGACGGGCAGGCAAGGCGCAGTGCGGATCTGGCTGTGTCCACTCACCTACGGGAGACGGTCAGGCAGGGCGCAGTGCGGATCTGGCAGTGTCCACTCGCCCACGGGAGACGGGCAGGCAGGGCGCAGTGCAGATCTGGCTGTGTCCACTCACAAACGGGAGACGGGCAGGCAGGGCGCAGTGCGGATCTGGCTGTGTCCACTCACTGACGGGAGACGGGCAGGCAGGGCGCAGTGTGGATCTGGCTGTGTCCACTCACCGACGGGAGACGGCAGGCAGGGCGCAGTGCGGATCTGGCTGTGTCCACTCACCCACAGCAGAAGGGCAGGCAGGGCGCAGTGCGGATCTGGCTGTGTCCACTCGCCCACGGGAGACGGGCAGGCAGGGCGCAGTGCGGATCTGGCTGTGTCCACTCACCCACGGCAGACGGTCAGGCAGGGCGCAGTGCGGATCTGGCTGTGTTCACTCGCCCACGGCAGACGGACAGGCAGGGCGCAGTGTGGATCTGGCTGTGTCCACTCACCGACGGCAGACGGTCAGGCAGGGCGCAGTGCGGAACTGGCTGTGTCCACTCAGCCACAACAGACGGGCAGGCAGGGCGCAGTGCGGATCTTGTTGTGTCCACTCGCCCATGGGAGACGGGCAGGCAGTGCGCAGTGCGGATCTGGCTGTGTCCACTCGCCATGGCAGACGGGCAGGCAGGGCGCAGTGTGGATCTGGCTGTGTCCACTCACCGACGGCAGATGGTCAGGCAGGGCTCAGTGCGGATCTAGCTGTGTCGACTCGCCCACGACAGAGGGGCTGGCAGGGCGCAGCGCGGATCTGGCTGTGTCCACTCGCCCACGGGAGACGTGCAGGCAGCGCGCAGTGCGGATCTGGCTGTGTCCACTCACCCACGGGAGACGGGCAGGCAGGGCGCAGTGCGGATCTGGCTGTGTCCACTCACTGACGGGAGACGGGCAGGCAGGGCGCAGTGCGGATCTGGCTGTGTCCACTCACCCACGGGAGACGGGCAGGCAGGGCGCAGTGCGGATCTGGCGGTGTCCACTCACCCACGAAGGACGGTCAGGCAGGGTGCAGTGCGGATCTGGCTGTGTCCACTCACCCACGGGAGACGGACAGGTAGGGTGCAGTGCGGATCAGGCTGTGTCCACTCACCCACGTGAGACGGGCAGGCAAGGCGCAGTGCGGATCTGGCTGTGTCCACTCACCTACGGGAGACGGTAAGGCAGGGTGCAGTGCGGATCTGGCAGTGTCCACTCGCCCACGGGAGACGGGCAGGCAGGGCGCAGTGCGGATCTGGCTGTGTCCACTCACCCACGGGAGACGGGCAGGCAGGGCGCAGTGCGGATCTGGCTGTGTCCACTCACTGACGGCAGACCGGTAGGCAGGGCGCAGTGCGGATCTGGCTATGTCCACTCACCGACGGGAGACGGCAGGCAGGGCGCAGTGCGGATCTGGCTGTGTCCACTCACCCACGGCAGAAGGGCAGGCAGGGCGCAGTGCGGATCTGGCTGTGTCCACTCGCCCACGGGAGACGGGCAGGCAGGGCGCAGTGCGGATCTGGCTGTGTCCACTCACCCACGGGAGACGGGCAGGCAGGGCGCAATGCGGATCTGGCTGTGTCCACTCGCCCACGGGAGACGGGCAGGCAGGGCGCAGTGCGGATCTGGCTGTGTCCACTCACCCACGAAGGACGGTCAGGCAGGGTGCAGTGCGGATCTGGCTGTGTCCACTCACCCACGGGAGACGGGCAGGAAGGGTACAGTGCGGATCTGGCTGTGTCCACTCATCCACATGAGACGGGCAGGCAAGGCGCAGTGCGGATCTGGCTGTGTCCACTAACCCACGGGAGACGGTCAGGCAGGGCGCAGTGCGGATCTGGCTTTGTCCACTCGCCCACGGGAGACGGGCAGGCAGGGCGCAGTGCGGATCTGGCTGTGTCCACTCGCACACGGCAGACGGGCAGGCAGGGCGCAGTGCGGATCTGGCTGTGTCCACTCACCCACGGGAGACGCTCAGGCAGGGCGCAGTGCGGATCTGGCTGTGTTCACTCACCCACGGCAGACGGGCAGGAAGGGCGCAGTGCGGATCTGGCTGTGTCCACTCGCCCATGGCAGACGGGCAGGCAGAGCGCAGTGTGGATCTGGCTATGTCCACTCACTGACGGGAGATGGGCAGGCAAGGTGCAGTGCGGATCTGGCTGTGTCCACTCACCCACGGGAGACGGGCAGGCAGGGCGCAGTGTGGATCTGGCTATGTCCACTCACTGACGGGAGATGGGCAGGCAAGGTGCAGTGCGGATCTGGCTGTGTCCACTCACCCACGGGAGACGGGCAGGCAGGGCGCAGTGTGGATCTGGATGTGTCCACTCAGCCACGGCAGACGGTCAGGCAGGGCGCAGTGCGGATCTGGCTGTGTCCACTCACTGACGGGAGATGGGCAGGCAAGGTGCAGTGCGGATCTGGCTGTGTCCACTCACCCACGGGAGACGGGTAGGCAGGGCGCAGTGTGGATCTGGATGTGTCCACTCAGCCACGGCAGACGGTCAGGCAGGGCGCAGTGCGGATCTGGCTGTGTCCACTCACCCACGGCAGGCGGTCAAGCAGGGCGCAGTGCGGATCTGGCTGTGTCCCCTCACCCACGGCAGACGGTCAGGCAGTGCGCAGTGCGGATCTGGCTGTGTCCACTCACCCACGGGAGACGGTCAGGCACGGCGCAGTGCGGATCTGGCTGTGTCCACTTGCCCCCGGGAGACGGGCAGGCAGGGCGCAGTGCGGATCTGGCTGTGTCCACACACCCACGGCAGAAGGGCAGGCAGGGCGCAGTGCGGATCTTGCTGTGTCCACCAAACCACGGCAGGCGGTTAGGCAGGGCGCAGTGCGGATCTGGCTGTGTCCACTCACCCACGGCAGACGGGCAGGCAGGGCGCAGTGCGGATCTGGCTGTGTCCACTCACCCACGGCAGACGGGCAGGCAGGGCGCAGTGCGGATCTGGCTGTGTCCACTCGCCCACGGGAGACGGGCAGGCAGGGTGCAGTGCGGATCTGGCTGTGTCCACTCACTGACGGGAGACGGGCAGGCAAGGTGCAGTGCGGATCTGGCTGTGTCCACTCACACACGGGAGACGGGCAGGCAGGGCGCAGTGCGTATCTGGCTGTGTCCACTCACCCACGGCAGACGGTCAGGCAGGGCGCAGTGCGGATCTGGCTGTGTCCACTCGCCCACGTCAGACGGACAGGCAGGGCGCAGTGTGGATCTGGCTGTGTCCACTCACCGAGGGCAGAGGGTCAGGCAGGGCGCAGTGTGGATCTGGCTGTGTCCACTCGCCCACGACAGACGGGCAGGCAGGGCGCAGTGCGGATCTGGCTGTGTCCACTCGCCCACGGGAGACGGGCAGGCAGTGCGCAGTGCGGATCTGGCGCTGTCCACTCGCCCATGGCAGACGGGCAGGAAGGGCGCAGTGTGGATCTGGCTGTGTCCACTCACCGACGGCAGACGGTCAGGCAGGGCGCAGTACGGATCTAGTTGTGTCCACTCGCCCACGACAGACGGGCAGGCAGGGCGCAGTGCGGATCTGGCTGTGTCCACTCGCCCACGGGAGACGGGCAGGCAGCGCGCAGTGCGGATCTGGCTGTGTCCACTCACCCACGGGAGACGGGCAGGCAGGGTGCAGTGCGGATCTGTCTGTGTCCACTCACTGACGGGAGACGGGCAGGCAGGGCGCAGTGCGGATCTGGCTGTGTCCACTCACCCACGGAACACGGGCAGGCAGGGCGCAGTGCGGATCTGGCGGTGTCCACTCACCCACGAAGGACGGTGAGGCAGGGTGCAGTGCGGATCTGGCTGTGTCCACTCACCCACGGGAGACGGGCAGGAAGGGTGCAGTGCGGATCTGGCTGTGTCCACTCATCCACATGAGGCGGGCAGGCAAGGCGCAGTGCGGATCTGGCTGTGTCCACTCACCCACGGGAGACGGTCAGGCAGGGCGCAGTGCGGATCTGGCTGTGTCCACTCGCCCACGGGAGACGGGCAGGCAGGGCGCAGTGCGGATCTGGCTGTGTCCACTCGCACACGGCAGACGGGCAGGCAGGGCGCAGTGCGGATCTGGCTGTGTCCTCTCACCCACGTGAGACGAGCAGGAAATGCGCAGTGCGGATCTGGCTGTGTCCACTCACCCACGGGAGACGGTCAGGCAGGGCGCAGTGCGGATCTGGCTGTGTCCACTCACCCACGGCAGACGGGCAGGAAGGGCGCAGTGCGGATCTGGCTGTGTCCACTCGCCCATGGCAGACGGGCAGGCAGAGCGCAGTGTGGATCTGGCTGTGTCCACTCACCGACGGCAGAAGGTCAGGCAGGGCGCAGTGCGGATCTAGCTGTGTCCACTCGCCCACGACAGACGGGCAGGCAGGGCGCAGTGCGGATCTGGCTGTGTCCACTCGCCCACGGGAGACGGGCAGGCAGCGTGCAGTGCGGATCTGGCTGTGTCCACTCACCCACGGGAGACGGGCAGGCAGGGCGCAGTGCGGATCTGGCTGTGTCCACTCACTGACGGGAGACGGGCAGGCAGGGCGCAGTGCGGATCTGGCTGTGTCCACTCACCCACGGGAGACGGGCAGGGAGGGCGCAGTGCGGATCTGGCGGTGTCCACTCACCCACGAAGGACGGTCAGGCAGGGTGCAGTGCGGATCTGGCTGTGTCCACTCACCCACGGGAGACGGACAGGTAGGGTGCAGTGCGGATCAGGCTGTGTCCACTCACCCACGTGAGACGGGCAGGCAAGGCGCAGTGCGGATCTGGCTGTGTCCACTCACCTACGGGAGACGGTCAGGCAGGGCGCAGTGCGGATCTGGCAGTGTCCACTCGCCCACGGGAGACGGGCAGGCAGGGCGCAGTGCAGATCTGGCTGTGTCCACTCACAAACGGGAGACGGGCAGGCAGGGCGCAGTGCGGATCTGGCTGTGTCCACTCACTGACGGGAGACGGGCAGGCAGGGCGCAGTGTGGATCTGGCTGTGTCCACTCACCGACGGGAGACGGCAGGCAGGGCGCAGTGCGGATCTGGCTGTGTCCACTCACCCACAGCAGAAGGGCAGGCAGGGCGCAGTGCGGATCTGGCTGTGTCCACTCGCCCACGGGAGACGGGCAGGCAGGGCGCAGTGCGGATCTGGCTGTGTCCACTCACCCACGGCAGACGGTCAGGCAGGGCGCAGTGCGGATCTGGCTGTGTTCACTCGCCCACGGCAGACGGACAGGCAGGGCGCAGTGTGGATCTGGCTGTGTCCACTCACCGACGGCAGACGGTCAGGCAGGGCGCAGTGCGGAACTGGCTGTGTCCACTCAGCCACAACAGACGGGCAGGCAGGGCGCAGTGCGGATCTTGTTGTGTCCACTCGCCCATGGGAGACGGGCAGGCAGTGCGCAGTGCGGATCTGGCTGTGTCCACTCGCCATGGCAGACGGGCAGGCAGGGCGCAGTGTGGATCTGGCTGTGTCCACTCACCGACGGCAGATGGTCAGGCAGGGCTCAGTGCGGATCTAGCTGTGTCGACTCGCCCACGACAGAGGGGCTGGCAGGGCGCAGCGCGGATCTGGCTGTGTCCACTCGCCCACGGGAGACGTGCAGGCAGCGCGCAGTGCGGATCTGGCTGTGTCCACTCACCCACGGGAGACGGGCAGGCAGGGCGCAGTGCGGATCTGGCTGTGTCCACTCACTGACGGGAGACGGGCAGGCAGGGCGCAGTGCGGATCTGGCTGTGTCCACTCACCCACGGGAGACGGGCAGGCAGGGCGCAGTGCGGATCTGGCGGTGTCCACTCACCCACGAAGGACGGTCAGGCAGGGTGCAGTGCGGATCTGGCTGTGTCCACTCACCCACGGGAGACGGACAGGTAGGGTGCAGTGCGGATCAGGCTGTGTCCACTCACCCACGTGAGACGGGCAGGCAAGGCGCAGTGCGGATCTGGCTGTGTCCACTCACCTACGGGAGACGGTAAGGCAGGGTGCAGTGCGGATCTGGCAGTGTCCACTCGCCCACGGGAGACGGGCAGGCAGGGCGCAGTGCGGATCTGGCTGTGTCCACTCACCCACGGGAGACGGGCAGGCAGGGCGCAGTGCGGATCTGGCTGTGTCCACTCACTGACGGCAGACCGGCAGGCAGGGCGCAGTGCGGATCTGGCTATGTCCACTCACCGACGGGAGACGGCAGGCAGGGCGCAGTGCGGATCTGGCTGTGTCCACTCACCCACGGCAGAAGGGCAGGCAGGGCGCAGTGCGGATCTGGATGTGTCCACTCGCCCACGGGAGACGGGCAGGCAGGGCGCAGTGCGGATCTGGCTGTGTCCACTCACCCACGGGAGACGGGCAGGCAGGGCGCAATGCGGATCTGGCTGTGTCCACTCGCCCACGGGAGACGGGCAGGCAGGGCGCAGTGCGGATCTGGCTGTGTCCACTCACCCACGAAGGACGGTCAGGCAGGGTGCAGTGCGGATCTGGCTGTGTCCACTCACCCACGGGAGACGGGCAGGAAGGGTACAGTGCGGATCTGGCTGTGTCCACTCATCCACATGAGACGGGCAGGCAAGGCGCAGTGCGGATCTGGCTGTGTCCACTAACCCACGGGAGACGGTCAGGCAGGGCGCAGTGCGGATCTGGCTTTGTCCACTCGCCCACGGGAGACGGGCAGGCAGGGCGCAGTGCGGATCTGGCTGTGTCCACTCGCACACGGCAGACGGGCAGGCAGGGCGCAGTGCGGATCTGGCTGTGTCCACTCACCCACGGGAGACGCTCAGGCAGGGCGCAGTGCGGATCTGGCTGTGTTCACTCACCCACGGCAGACGGGCAGGAAGGGCGCAGTGCGGATCTGGCTGTGTCCACTCGCCCATGGCAGACGGGCAGGCAGAGCGCAGTGTGGATCTGGCTGTGTCCACTCACCGACGGCAGAAGGTCAGGCAGGGCGCAGTGCGGATCTAGCTGTGTCCACTCGCCCACGACAGACGGGCAGGCAGGGCGCAGTGCGGATCTGGCTGTGTCCACTCGCCCACGGGAGACGGGCAGGCAGCGCGCAGTGCGGATCTGGCTGAGTCCACTCACCCACGGGAGACGGGCAGGCAGGGCGCAGTTCGGATCTGGCTGTGTCCACTCACTGATGGGAGACGGGCAGGCAGGGCGCAGTGCGGATCTGGCTGTGTCCACTCACCCACGGGAGACGGGCAGGCAGGGCGCAGTGCGGATCTGGCGGTGTCCACTCACCCACGAAGGACGGTCAGGCAGAGTGCAGTGCGGATCTGGCTGTGTCCACTCACCCACGGGAGACGGGCAGGAAGGGTGCAGTGTGGATCTGGCTGTGTCCACTCATCCACATGAGACGGGCAGGCAAGGCGCAGTGCGGATCTGGCTGTGTCCACTCACCCACGGGAGACGGTCAGGCAGGGCGTAGTGCGGATCTGGCTGTGTCCACTCACCCACGGGAGACGGGCAGGCAGGGCGCAGTGCGGATCTGGCTGTGTCCACTCGCCCACGGGAGACGGGCAGGCAGGGCGCAGTGCGGATCTGGCTGTGTCCACTCGCACACGGCAGACGGGCAGGCAGGGCGCAGTGCGGATCTGGCTGTGTCCTCTGACCCACGTGAGACGAGCAGGAAAGGCGCAGTGCGGATCTGGCTGTGTCCACTCACCCACGGCAGACGGTCAGGCAGGGCGCAGTGCGAATCGGGCTGTGTCCACTCACCCACGGCAGACGGGCAGGCAGGGCGCAGTGCAGATCTGGCTGTGTCCACTCACCCACGGCAGACGGTCAGGCAGGGCGCAGTGCGGATCTGGCTGTGTCCACTCACCCACGGCAGACGGTCAGGCAGGGCGCAGTGCGGATCTGGCTGTGTCCACTCGCCCACGCAGACGGGCAGGCAGGGCGCAGTGTGGATCTGGCTGTGTCCACACACCCACGGCTGACGGTCAGGCAGGGCGCAGTGCGGATCTGGCTGTGTCCACTCACCGACGGCAGGCGGTCAGGCAGGGCGCAGTGCGGATCTGGCTGTGTCCACTCACCCACGGCAGACGGTCAGGCAGTGCGCAGTGCGGATCTGGCTGTGTCCACTCGCCCATGGCAGACGGGTAGGCAGGGCGCAGTGTGGATCTGGCTGTGTCCACTCACCGACGGCAGACGGTCAGGCAGGGCGCAGTGCGGATCTAGCTGTGTCCACTCGCCCACGACAGAGGGGCTGGCAGGGCGCGGTGCGGATCTGGCTGTGTCCACTCGCCCACGGGAGACGTGCAGGCAGCGCGCAGTGCGGATCTGGCTGTGTCCACTCACCTACGGGAGACGGGCAGGCAGGGCGCAGTGCGGATCAGGCTGTGTACACTCACCCACGGCAGAAGGGCAGGCAGGGCGCAGTGCGGATCTGGCTGTGTCCACTCGCCCACGGGAGACGGGCAGGCAGGGCGCAGTGCGGATCTGGCTGTGTTCACTCACCCACGGCAGGCGGTCAGGCAGGGCGCAGTGCGGATCTGGCTGTGTCCACTCACCCACGGCAGACGGTCAGGCAGGGCGCAGTGCGGATCTGGCTGTGTCCACTCGCCCACGGCAGACGGACAGGCAGGGCGCAGTGTGGATCTGGCTGTGTCCACTCACCGACGGCAGACGGTCAGGCAGGGCGCAGTGCGGAACTGGCTGTGTCCACTCAGCCACGACAGACGGGCAGGCAGGGCGCAGTGCGGATCTGGCTGTGTCCACTCACCCACGGGAGACGGGCAGGCAGTGCGCAGTGCGGATCTGGCTGTGTCCACTCGCCATGGCAGACGGGCAGGCAGGGCGCAGTGTGGATCTGGCTGTGTCCACTCACCGACGGCAGACGGTCAGGCAGGGCGCAGTGCGGATCTAGCTGTGTCCACTCGCCCACGACAGAGGGGCTGGCAGGGCGCAGTGCAGATCTGGCTGTGTCCACTCGCCCACGGGAGACGGGCAGGCAGCGCGCAGTGCGGATCTGGCTGTGTCCACTCACCCACGGGAGACGGGCAGGCAGGGCGCAGTGCGGATCTGGCTGTGTCCACTCACTGACGGGAGACGGGCAGGCAGGGCGCAGTGCGGATCTGGCTGTGTCCACTCACCCACGGGAGACGGGCAGGCAGGGCGCAGTGCGGATCTGGCGGTGTCCACTCACCCACGAAGGACGGTCAGGCCGGGTGCAGTGCGGATCTGGCTGTGTCCACTCACCCACGGGAGACGGACAGGTAGGGTGCAGTGTGGATCAGGCTGTGTCCACTCACCCACGTGAGACGGGCATGCAAGGCGCAGTGCGGATCTGTCTGTGTCCACTCACCTACGGGAGACGGTCAGGCAGGGCGCAGTGCGGATCTGGCAGTGTCCACTCGCCCACGGGAGACGGGCAGGCAGGGCGCAGTGCGGATCTGGCTGTGTCCACTCACCCACGGGAGACGGGCAGGCAGGGCGCAGTGCGGATCTGGCTGTGTCCACTCACTGACGGCAGACCGGCAGGCAGGGCGCAGTGCGGATCTGGCTGTGTCCACTCACCGACGGGAGACGGCAGGCAGGGCGCAGTGCGGATCTGGCTGTGTCCACTCACCCACGGCAGAAGGGCAGGCAGGGCGCAGTGCGGATCTGGCTGTGTCCACTCGCCCACGGGAGACGGGCAGGCAGGGCGCAGTGCGGATCTGGCTGTGTCCACTCACCCACGGCAGGCGGTCAGGCAGGGCGCAGTGCGGATCTGGCTGTGTCCTCTGACCCACGTGAGACGAGCAGGAAAGGCGCAGTGCGGATCTGGCTGTGTCCACTCACCCACGGCAGACGGTCAGGCAGGGCGCAGTGCGAATCGGGCTGTGTCCACTCACCCACGGCAGACGGGCAGGCAGGGCGCAGTGCAGATCTGGCTGTGTCCACTCACCCACGGCAGACGGTCAGGCAGGGCGCAGTGCGGATCTGGCTGTGTCCACTCACCCACGGCAGACGGTCAGGCAGGGCGCAGTGCGGATCTGGCTGTGTCCACTCGCCCACGCAGACGGGCAGGCAGGGCGCAGTGTGGATCTGGCTGTGTCCACACACCCACGGCTGACGGTCAGGCAGGGCGCAGTGCGGATCTGGCTGTGTCCACTCACCGACGGCAGGCGGTCAGGCAGGGCGCAGTGCGGATCTGGCTGTGTCCACTCACCCACGGCAGACGGTCAGGCAGTGCGCAGTGCGGATCTGGCTGTGTCCACTCGCCCACGGGAGACGTGCAGGCAGCGCGCAGTGCGGATCTGGCTGTGTCCACTCACCTACGGGAGACGGGCAGGCAGGGCGCAGTGCGGATCAGGCTGTGTACACTCACCCACGGCAGAAGGGCAGGCAGGGCGCAGTGCGGATCTGGCTGTGTCCACTCGCCCACGGGAGACGGGCAGGCAGGGCGCAGTGCGGATCTGGCTGTGTTCACTCACCCACGGCAGGCGGTCAGGCAGGGCGCAGTGCGGATCTGGCTGTGTCCACTCACCCACGGCAGACGGTCAGGCAGGGCGCAGTGCGGATCTGGCTGTGTCCACTCGCCCACGGCAGACGGACAGGCAGGGCGCAGTGTGGATCTGGCTGTGTCCACTCACCGACGGCAGACGGTCAGGCAGGGCGCAGTGCGGAACTGGCTGTGTCCACTCAGCCACGACAGACGGGCAGGCAGGGCGCAGTGCGGATCTGGCTGTGTCCACTCACCCACGGGAGACGGGCAGGCAGTGCGCAGTGCGGATCTGGCTGTGTCCACTCGCCATGGCAGACGGGCAGGCAGGGCGCAGTGTGGATCTGGCTGTGTCCACTCACCGACGGCAGACGGTCAGGCAGGGCGCAGTGCGGATCTAGCTGTGTCCACTCGCCCACGACAGACGGGCTGGCAGGGCGCAGTGCAGATCTGGCTGTGTCCACTCGCCCACGGGAGACGGGCAGGCAGCGCGCAGTGCGGATCTGGCTGTGTCCACTCACCCACGGGAGACGGGCAGGCAGGGCGCAGTGCGGATCTGGCTGTGTCCACTCACTGACGGGAGACGGGCAGGCAGGGCACAGTGCGGATCTGGCTGTGTCCACTCACCCACGGGAGACGGGCAGGCAGGGCGCAGTGCGGATCTGGCGGTGTCCACTCACCCACGAAGGACGGTCAGGCAGGGTGCAGTGCGGATCTGGCTGTGTCCACTCACCCACGGGAGACGGACAGGTAGGGTGCAGTGCGGATCAGGCTGTGTCCACACACCCACGTGAGACGGGCATGCAAGGCGCAGTGCGGATCTGTCTGTGTCCACTCACCTACGGGAGACGGTCAGGCAGGGCGCAGTGCGGATCTGGCAGTGTCCACTCGCCCACGGGAGACGGGCAGGCAGGGCGCAGTGCGGATCTGGCTGTGTCCACTCACCCACGGGAGACGGGCAGGCAGGGCGCAGTGCGGATCTGGCTGTGTCCACTCACTGACGGCAGACCGGCAGGCAGGGCGCAGTGCGGATCTGGCTGTGTCCACTCACCGACGGGAGACGGCAGGCAGGGCGCAGTGCGGATCTGGCTGTGTCCACTCACCCACGGCAGAAGGGCAGGCAGGGCGCAGTGCGGATCTGGCTGTGTCCACTCACCCACGGGAGACGGGCAGGCAGGGCGCAGTGCGGATCTGGCTGTGTCCACTCACCCACGGCAGGCGGTCAGGCAGGGCGCAGTGCGGATCTGGCTGTGTCCACTCACCCACGGCAGACGGTCAGGCAGGGCGCAGTGCGGATCTGGCTGTGTCCACTCGCCCACGGCAGACGGACAGGCAGGGCGCAGTGTGGATCTGGCTGTGTCCACTCACCGACGGCAGACGGTCAGGCAGGGCGCAGTGCGGAACTGGCTGTGTCCACTCAGCCACGACAGACGGGCAGGCAGGGCGCAGTGCGGATCTGGCTGTGTCCACTCGCCCACGGGAGACGGGCAGGCAGTGCGCAGTGCGGATATGGCTGTGTCCACTCGCCCTCGACAGACGGGCAGGCAGCGAGCAGTGCGGATCTGGCTGTTTCCACTCGCCCACGGGAGACGGGCAGGCAGCGCGCAGCGCGGATCTGGCGGTGTCCACTCACCCATGGGAGACGGGCAGGCAGGGCGCAGTGCGGATCTGGCTGTGTACACTCGCACACGGCAGACGGGCAGGCAGGGCGCAGTGCGGATCTGGCTGTGTCCACTCACCCACGGCAGTCGGTCAGGCAGGGCGCAGTGCGGATCGGGCTGTGTCCACTCACCCACGGCAGACGGGCAGGCAGGGCGCATTGCAGATCTGGCTGTGTCCACTCACCCACGGCAGACGGTCAGGCAGGGCGCAGTGCGGATCTGGCTGTGTCCACTCACCCACGGCAGACGGTCAGGCAGGGCGCAGTGCGGATCTGGCTGTTTCCACTCGCCCACGCAGACGGGCAGGCAGTTCGCAGTGTGGATCTGGCTGTGTCCACACACCCACGGCTGACGGTCAGGCAGGGCGCAGTGCGGATCTGGCTGTGTCCACTCACCGACGGCAGGCGGTCAGGCAGGGCGCAGTGCGGATCTGGCTGTGTCCACTCACCCACGGCAGACGGTCAGGCAGTGCGCAGTGCGGATCTGGCTGTGTCCACTCGCCCATGGCAGACGGGCAGGCAGGGCGCAGTGTGGATCTGGCTGTGTCCACTCACCGACGGCAGACGGTCAGGCAGGGCGCAGTGCGGATCTAGCTGTGTCCACTCGCCCACGACAGAGGGGCTGGCAGGGCGCAGTGCGGATCTGGCTGTGTCCACTCGCCCACGGGAGACGTGCAGGCAGCGCGCAGTGCGGATCTGGCTGTGTCCACTCACCCACGGGAGACGGGCAGGCAGGGCGCAGTGCGGATCTGGCTGTGTCCACTCACTGACGGGAGACGGGCAGGCAGGGCGCAGTGCGGATCTGGCTGTGTCCACTCACCCACGGGAGACGGGCAGGCAGGGCGCAGTGCGGATCTGGCGGTGTCCACTCACCCACGAAGGACGGTCAGGCAGGGTGCAGTGCGGATCTGGCTGTGTCCACTCACCCACGGGAGACGGACAGGTAGGGTGCAGTGCGGATCAGGCTGTGTCCACTCACCTACGTGAGACGGGCAGGCAAGGCGCAGTGCGGATCTGGCTGTGTCCACTCACCTACGGGAGACGGTCAGGCAGGGCGCAGTGCGGATCTGGCAGTGTCCACTCGCCCACGGGAGACGGGCAGGCAGGGCGCAGTGCAGATCTGGCTGTGTCCACTAACAAACGGGAGACGGGCAGGCAGGGCGCAGTGCGGATCTGGCTGTGTCCACTCACTGACGGGAGACGGGCAGGCAGGGCGCAGTGCGGATCTGGCTGTGTCCACTCACCGACGGGAGACGGCAGGCAGGGCGCAGTGCGGATCTGGCTGTGTCCACTCACCCACGGCAGAAGGGCAGGCAGGGCGCAGTGCGGATCTGGCTGTGTCCACTCGCCCACGGGAGACGGGCAGGCAGGGCGCAGTGCGGATCTGGCTGTGTCCACTCACCCACGGCAGGCGGTCAGGCAGGGCGCAGTGCGGATCTGGCTGTGTCCACTCACCTACGGCAGACGGTCAGGCAGGGCGCAGTGCGGATCTGGCTGTGTCCACTCGCCCACGGCAGACGGACAGGCAGGGCGCAGTGTGGATCTGGCTGTGTCCACTCACCGACGGCAGACGGTCAGGCAGGGCGCAGTGCGGAACTGGCTGTGTCCACTCAGCCACGACAGACGGGCAGGCAGGGCGCAGTGCTGATCTGGCTGTGTCTACTCGCCCACGGGAGACGGGCAGGCTGTGCGCAGTGCGGATCTGGCTGTGTCCACTCGCCATGGCAGACGGGCAGGCAGGGCGCAGTGTGGATCTGGCTGTGTCCACTCACCGACGGCAGATGGTCAGGCAGGGCGCAGTGCGGATCTAGCTGTGTCCACTCGCCCACGACAGAGGGGCTGGCAGGGCGCAGTGCGGATCTGGCTGTGTCCACTCGCCCACGGGAGACGTGCAGGCAGCGCGCAGTGCAGATCTGGCTGTGTCCACTCACCCACGGGAGACGGGCAGGCAGGGCGCAGTGCGGATCTGGCTGTGTCCACTCACTGACGGGAGATGGGCAGGCAGGGCGCAGTGCGGATCTGGCTGTGTCCACTCACCCACGGGAGACGGGCAGGCAGGGCGCAGTGCGGATCTGGCGGTGTCCACTCACCCACGAAGGACGGTCAGGCAGGGTGCAGTGCGGATCTGGCTGTGTCCACTCACCCACGGGAGACAGACAGGTAGGGTGCAGTGCGGATCAGGCTGTGTCCACTCACCCACGTGAGACGGGCATGCAAGGCGCAGTGCGGATCTGTCTGTGTCCACTCACCTACGGGAGACGGTCAGGCAGGGCGCAGTGCGGATCTGGCAGTGTCCACTCGCCCACGGGAGACGGGCAGGCAGGGCGCAGTGCGGATCTGGCTGTGTCCACTCACCCACGGGAGACGGGCAGGCAGGGCGCAGTGCGGATCTGGCTGTGTCCACTCACTGACGGCAGACCGGCAGGCAGGGCGCAGTGCGGATCTGGCTGTGTCCACTCACCGACGGGAGACGGCAGGCAGGGCGCAGTGCGGATCTGGCTGTGTCCACTCACCCACGGCAGAAGGGCCGGCAGGGCGCAGTGCGGATCTGGCTGTGTCCACTCGCCCACGGGAGACGGGCAGGCAGGGCGCAGTGCGGATCTGGCTGTGTCCACTCACTGACGGGAGACGGGCAGGCAGGGCGCAGTGCGGATCTGGCTGTGTCCACTCACCGACGGGAGACGGCAGGCAGGGCGCAGTGCGGATCTGGCTGTGTCCACTCACCCACGGCAGAAGGGCAGGCAGGGCGCAGTGCGGATCTGGCTGTGTCCACTCGCCCACGGGAGACGGGCAGGCAGGGCGCAGTGCGGATCTGGCAGTGTCCACTCGCCCACGGGAGACGGGCAGGCAGGGCGCAGTGCGGATCTGGCTGTGTCCACTCACTGACGGGAGACGGGCAGGCAAGGCGCAGTGCGGATCTGGCTGTGTCCACTCACCCACGGGAGACGGGCAGGCAGGGCGCATTGCGGATCTGGCTGTGTCCACTCACCCACGGCAGACGGTCAGGCAGGGCGCAGTGCGGATCTGGCTGTGTCCACTCGCCCACGGGAGACGGGCAGGCAGCGCGCAGTGCGGATCTGGCTGTGTCCACTCACCCACGGGAGACGGGCAGGCAGGGCGCAGTGCGGATCTGGCTGTGTCCACTCACCCACGGGAGACGGGCAGGCAGGGCGCAGTGCGGATCTGGCTGTGTCCACTCACCCACGGGAGACGGGCAGGCAGGGCGCAGTGCGGATCAGGCGGTGTCGACTCACCCACGGGAGACGGGCAGGCAGGGCGCAGTGCGGATCTGGCTGTGTCCACTCACCCACGAAGGACGGTCAGGCAGGGAAAAGTGCGGATCTGGCTGTGTCCATTCACCCACGGGAGACGGGCAGGTATGGCGCAGTGCGGATCTGGCTGTGTCCACTCACCCACGTGAGACAGGCAGGCAAGGCGCAGTGCGGATCTGGCTGTGTCCACTCACCCACGGGAGACGTTCAGGCAGGGCGCAGTGCGGATCTGGCTGTGTCCACTCGCCCACGGGAGACGGGCAGGCAGGGCGCAGTGAGGATCTGGCTGTGTCCACTCACCCACGGCAGGCGGTCAGGCAGAGCGCAGTGCGGATCTGGCTGTGTCCACTCACCAACGGCAGACGGTCAGGCAGGGCGCAGTGCGGATCTGGCTGTGTCTACTCGCCCACGATACACGGGCAGGCAGGGCGCAGTGCGGATCTGGCTGTGTCCACTCGCCCACGGCAGACGGGCAGGCAGGGCCCAGTGCGGATCTGGCGGTGTCCACTCACCCACGAAGGACGGTCAGGCAGGATGCAGTGCGGATATGGCTGTGTCCACTCACCCACGGGAGACGGGCAGGTAGGGCACAGTGCGGATCTGGCTGTGTCCACTCACCCACGTGAGATGGGCAGGCAAGGCGCAGTGCGGATCTGGCTGTGTCCACTCACCCACGGCAGACGGTCAGGCAGGGCGTAGTGCGGATATGGCTGTGTCCACTCGCCCACGACAGGCGGGCAGGCAGCGCGCAGAGCGGATCTGGCTGTGTCCAATCGCCTACGGGAGACAGGCAGGCAGCGCGCAGTGCGGATCTGGCTGTGTCCGCTCACCCACGGGAGACGGGCAGGCAGCGCGCAGTGCGGATCTGGCTGTGTCCACTCACCCACGGGAGACGGGCAGGCAGGGCGCAGTGCGGATCTGGCTGTGTCCACTCGCCCAGGGGAGACGGGCAGGCAGGGCGCAGTGCGGATCTGGCTGTGTCCACTCAACCACGGCAGGCGGTTAGGCAGGGCGCAGTGCGGATCTGGCTATGTCCACTCGCCCACGGCAGACGGGCAGGCAGGGCGCAGTGCGGATCTGGCTGTGTCCACTCACCCACGGGAGACGGGCAGGCAGGGCGCAGTGTGGATCTGGCTGTGTCCACTCACCGACGGCAGACTGTCAGGCAGGGCGCAGTGCGGATCTAGCTGTGTCCACTCGCCCACGACAGACGGGCAGGCAGGGCGCAGTGCGGATCTGGCTGTGTCCACTCGCCCACGGGAGACGGGCAGGCAGCGCGCAGTGCGGATCTGGCTGTGTCCACTCACCCACGGGAGACGGGCAAGCAGGGCGCAGTGCGGATCTGGCTGTGTCCACTCACTGACGGGAGACGGGCAGGCAGGGGGCAGTGCGGATCTGGCGGTGTCCACTCACCCACGAAGGACGGTCAGGCAGGGTGCAGTGCGGATCTGGCTGTGTCCACTCACCCACGGGAGACGGGCAGGTAGGGTGCAGTGCGGATCTGGCTATGTCCACTCACCCACGTGAGACGGGCAGTCAAGGCGCAGTGCGGATCTGGCTGTGTCCACTCACCCACGGGAGATGGTCAGGCAGGGCGCAGTGCGGATCTGGCTGTGTCCACTCGCCCACGGGAGACGGGCAGGCAGGGCGCAGTGTGGATCTGGCTGTGTGCACTCGCCCACGGCAGACGGGCAGGCAGGGCGCAGTGCGGATCTGGCTGTGTCCACTCACCCACGGCAGACGGTCAGGTAGGGGGCAGTGCGGATCGAGCTGTGTCCACTCACCCATGGCAGACGGTCAGGCAGTGCGCAGTGCGGATCTGGCTGTGTCCACTCGACTACGGCAGACGGGCAAGCAGGGCGCAGTGTGGATCTGGCTGTGTCCACTCACCGATGGCAAACCATCAGGCAGGGCGCAGTGCGGATCTGGCTGTGTCCACTCGCCCACGGCAGACGGGCAGGCAGGGAGCAGTGCGGATCTGGCGGTGTCCACTCACCCACGAAGGACGGTCAGGCAGGGTGCAGTGCGGATCTGGCTGTGTCCACTCACCCACGGGAGACGGGCAGGTAGGGCGCAGTGCGGATCTGGCTGTGTTCACTCACCCACGACAGACGGGAAGGCAGGGTGCAGTGTGGATCTGGCTGTGTCCACTCACCCACGGCAGACGGTCAGGCAGGGCGCAGTGCGGATCTGGCTTTGTCCACTCACCCACGGCAGACGGTCAGGCAGTGCTCAATGCGGATCTGGCTGTGTCCGCTCGCCCACGGCAGACGGGCAGGCAGGGCGCAGTGTGGATCTGGCTGTGTCCGCTCACCCACGGCAGACGGTCAGGCAGGGCGTAGTGCGGATATGGCTGTGTCCACTCGCCCACGACAGACGGGCAGTCAGGGTGCAGTGTGGATCTGGCTGTGTCCACTCACCCACGGCAGACGGTCAGGCAGTGCTCAATGCGGATCTGGCTGTGTCCACTCACCCACGGGAGACGGGCAGGCAGGGTGCAGTGCAGATCTGGCTATGTCCACTCACTGACGGGAGATGGGCAGGCAAGGTGCAGTGCGGATCTGGCTGTGTCCACTCACCCACGGGAGACGGGCAGGCAGGGCGCATTACGGATCTGGCTGTGTCCACTCACCCACGGGAGACGGTCAGGCAGGGCGCAGTGCGGATCTGGCTGTGTCCACTCACCCACGGCAGACGGTCAGGCAGTGCGCAGTGCGGATCTGGCTGTGTCCAATCACCCACGGGAGACGGTCAGGCATGGCGCAGTGCGGATCTGGCTGTGTCCACTTGCCCACGGGAGACGGGCAGGCAGGGCGCAGTGCGGATCTGGCTGTGTCCACTCACCCACGGGAGACGGGCAGGCAGGGCGCAATGCGGATCTGGCTGTGTCCACTCACTGACGGGAGACGGGCAGGCAGGGCGCAGTGCAGATCTGGCTGTGTCCACTCACTGACGGGAGACGGGCAGGCAGGGCGCAGTGCGGATCTTGCTGTGTCCACCCATCCACGGCAGAAGGGCAGGCAGGGCGCAGTGCGGATCTGGCTGTGTCCACTGACCCACGGCAGACGGTCAGACAGGGCGCAGTGCCGATCTGGCTGTGTCCACTCACCCACGGGAGACAGGCAGGCAGGGCGCAGTGCGGATCCGGCTGTGTCCACTCACCCACGGGAGATGGGCAGAGACGGTGCTGTGTGGATCTGGCTATGTCCACTCACCCACGGGAGACGGGCAGGCAGGGCGCAGTGCGGATCTGGCTGTGTCCACTCACCCACGGCAGAAGGTCAGGCAGGGTGCAGTGCCGATCTGGCTGTGTCCACTCACCCACGGGAGATGGGCAGAGACGGTGCTGTGTGGATCTGGCTATGTCCACTGACCCACGGCAGACGGGCAGGCAGGGCGCAGTACGGATCTGGCTGTGACCACTCACCCACGACAGGCGGTAAGGCAGGGCGCAGTGCGGATCTGGCTGTGTCCACTCACCCACGGCAGACGGTCAGGCAGGGCGCAGTGCGGATCTGGCTGTGTCCACTCACCACGGCAGACGGGCAGGCAGGGCGCAGTGTGGATCTGGCTGTGTCCACTCACCCACGGCAGACGGTCAGGCAGGGCGCAGTGCGGATCTGGCTGTGTCCACTCGCCCATGGCAGACGGGCATTCAGGGCGCAGTGAGGATCTGGATGTGTCCACTCACCCACGGCAGACGGTAAGGCAGGGTGCAGTGCGGTTCTGGCTGTGTCCACTCACCCACGGCAGGCGGTCAGGCAGGGCGCAGTGCGGATATTTCTGTGTCCACTCACCCACGGCAGACGGTCAGGCAGTGCGCAGTGCAGATCTGGCTGTTTCCACTCGCCCATGGCAGACGGTCAGGCAGGGTGCAGTGCGTATCTGGCTGTGTCCAATCACCCACGGCAGGCGGTCAGGCAGGGCGCAGTGCGGATCTTGCTGTGTCCACTCACCCACGGCAGACAGTCAGGCAGTGCGCAGTACGGATCTGGCTGTGTCCACTCGCCCACGGGAGACGGGCAGGCAGGGCGCAGTGCGGATCTGGCTGTGTCCCCTCACCCACGGGAGACGGGCAGGCAGGGCGCAGTGCGAATCTGGCTGTGTCCACTCACTGACGGGAGACGGGCAGGCAGGGCGCAGTGCGGATCTGGCTGTGTCCACTCACCCACGGCAGAAGGGCAGGCAGGGCGCAGTGCGGATCTGGCTGTGTCCCCTCGCCCAAGGGAGACGGGCAGGCAGGGCGCAGTGCGGATCTGGCTGTGTCCACTCACCCACAGCAGGCGGTGAGGCAGGGCGCAGTGCGGATCTGGCTGTGTCCACTCACCCACGGCAGACGGTCAAGCAGGGCGCAGTGCGGATCTGGCTGTGTCCACTCACCCACGGCAGACGGTCAGGCAGGGCGCAGTGCGGATCTGGCTGTGTCCACTCACCCACGGGAGACGGGCAGGCAGGGCTCAGTGCGGATCTGGCTGTTTCCACTCGCCCACGGGAGACGGGCAGGCAGCGCGCAGTGCGGATCTGGCTGTGTCCACTCACCCACGGGAGACGGGCAGGCAGGGCGCAGTGCGGATCTGGCTATGTCCACTCACTGACGGGAGATGGGCAGGCAAGGTGCAGTGCGGATCTGGCTGTGTCCACTCACCCACGGGAGACGGGCAGGCAGGGCGCAGTGTGGATCTGGATGTGTCCACTCAGCCACGGCAGACGGTCAGGCAGGGCGCAGTGCGGATCTGGCTGTGTCCACTCACCCACGGCAGGCGGTCAAGCAGGGCGCAGTGCGGATCTGGCTGTGTCCCCTCACCCACGGTAGACGGTCAGGCAGTGCGCAGTGCGGATCTGGCTGTGTCCACTCACCCACGGGAGACGGTCAGGCACGGCGCAGTGCGGATCTGGCTGTGTCCACTTGCCCCCGGGAGACGGGCAGGCAGGGCGCAGTGCGGATCTGGCTGTGTCCACACACCCACGGCAGAAGGGCAGGCAGGGCGCAGTGCGGATCTTGCTGTGTCCACCAAACCACGGCAGGCGGTTAGGCAGGGCGCAGTGCGGATCTGGCTGTGTCCACTCACCCACGGCAGACGGTCAGGCAGGGCGCAGTGCGGATCTGGCTGTGTCCACTCGCCCACGGCAGACGGACAGGCAGGGCGCAGTGTGGATCTGGCTGTGTCCACTCACCGAGGGCAGAGGGTCAGGCAGGGCGCAGTGTGGATCTGGCTGTGTCCACTCGCCCACGACAGACGGGCAGGCAGGGCGCAGTGCGGATCTGGCTGTGTCCACTCGCCCACGGGAGACGGGCAGGCAGTGCGCAGTGCGGATCTGGCGCTGTCCACTCGCCCATGGCAGACGGGCAGGAAGGGCGCAGTGTGGATCTGGCTGTGTCCACTCACCGACGGCAGACGGTCAGGCAGGGCGCAGTACGGATCTAGCTGTGTCCACTCGCCCACGACAGACGGGCAGGCAGGGCGCAGTGCGGATCTGGCTGTGTCCACTCGCCCACGGGAGACGGGCAGGCAGCGCGCAGTGCGGATCTGGCTGTGTCCACTCACCCACGGGAGACGGGCAGGCAGGGTGCAGTGCGGATATGTCTGTGTCCACTCACTGACGGGAGACGGGAAGGCAGGGCGCAGTGCGGATCTGGCTGTGTCCACTCACCCACGGAACACGGGCAGGCAGGGCGCAGTGCGGATCTGGCGGTGTCCACTCACCCACGAAGGACGGTGAGGCAGGGTGCAGTGCGGATCTGGCTGTGTCCACTCACCCACGGGAGACGGGCAGGAAGGGTGCAGTGCGGATCTGGCTGTGTCCACTCATCCACATGAGGCGGGCAGGCAAGGCGCAGTGCGGATCTGGCTGTGTCCACTCACCCACGGGAGACGGTCAGGCAGGGCGCAGTGCGGATCTGGCTGTGTCCACTCGCCCACGGGAGACGGGCAGGCAGGGCGCAGTGCGGATCTGGCTGTGTCCACTCGCACACGGCAGACGGGCAGGCAGGGCGCAGTGCGGATCTGGCTGTGTCCTCTCACCCACGTGAGACGAGCAGGAAATGCGCAGTGCGGATCTGGCTGTGTCCACTCACCCACGGGAGACGGTCAGGCAGGGCGCAGTGCGGATCTGGCTGTGTCCACTCACCCACGGCAGACGGGCAGGAAGGGCGCAGTGCGGATCTGGCTGTGTCCACTCGCCCATGGCAGACGGGCAGGCAGAGCGCAGTGTGGATCTGGCTGTGTCCACTCACCGACGGCAGAAGGTCAGGCAGGGCGCAGTGCGGATCTAGCTGTGTCCACTCGCCCACGACAGACGGGCAGGCAGGGCGCAGTGCGGATCTGGCTGTGTCCACTCGCCCACGGGAGACGGGCAGGCAGCGCGCAGTGCGGATCTGGCTGTGTCCACTCACCCACGGGAGACGGGCAGGCAGGGCGCAGTGCGGATCTGGCTGTGTCCACTCACTGACGGGAGACGGGCAGGCAGGGCGCAGTGCGGATCTGGCTGTGTCCACTCACCCACGGGAGACGGGCAGGGAGGGAGCAGTGCGGATCTGGCGGTGTCCACTCACCCACGAAGGACGGTCAGGCAGGGTGCAGTGCGGATCTGGCTGTGTCCACTCACCCACGGGAGACGGACAGGTAGGGTGCAGTGCGGATCAGGCTGTGTCCACTCACCCACGTGAGACGGGCAGGCAAGGCGCAGTGCGGATCTGGCTGTGTCCACTCACCTACGGGAGACGGTCAGGCAGGGCGCAGTGCGGATCTGGCAGTGTCCACTCGCCCACGGGAGACGGGCAGGCAGGGCGCAGTGCAGATCTGGCTGTGTCCACTCACAAACGGGAGACGGGCAGGCAGGGCGCAGTGCGGATCTGGCTGTGTCCACTCACTGACGGGAGACGGGCAGGCAGGGCGCAGTGTGGATCTGGCTGTGTCCACTCACCGACGGGAGACGGCAGGCAGGGCGCAGTGCGGATCTGGCTGTGTCCACTCACCCACAGCAGAAGGGCAGGCAGGGCGCAGTGCGGATCTGGCTGTGTCCACTCGCCCACGGGAGACGGGCAGGCAGGGCGCAGTGCGGATCTGGCTGTGTCCACTCACCCACGGAACACGGGCAGGCAGGGCGCAGTGCGGATCTGGCGGTGTCCACTCACCCACGAAGGACGGTGAGGCAGGGTGCAGTGCGGATCTGGCTGTGTCCACTCACCCACGGGAGACGGGCAGGAAGGGTGCAGTGCGGATCTGGCTGTGTCCACTCATCCACATGAGGCGGGCAGGCAAGGCGCAGTGCGGATCTGGCTGTGTCCACTCACCCACGGGAGACGGTCAGGCAGGGCGCAGTGCGGATCTGGCTGTGTCCACTCGCCCACGGGAGACGGGCAGGCAGGGCGCAGTGCGGATCTGGCTGTGTCCACTCGCACACGGCAGACGGGCAGGCAGGGCGCAGTGCGGATCTGGCTGTGTCCTCTCACCCACGTGAGACGAGCAGGAAATGCGCAGTGCGGATCTGGCTGTGTCCACTCACCCACGGGAGACGGTCAGGCAGGGCGCAGTGCGGATCTGGCTGTGTCCACTCACCCACGGCAGACGGGCAGGAAGGGCGCAGTGCGGATCTGGCTGTGTCCACTCGCCCATGGCAGACGGGCAGGCAGAGCGCAGTGTGGATCTGGCTGTGTCCACTCACCGACGGCAGAAGGTCAGGCAGGGCGCAGTGCGGATCTAGCTGTGTCCACTCGCCCACGACAGACGGGCAGGCAGGGCGCAGTGTGGATCTGGCTGTGTCCACTCGCCCACGGGAGACGGGCAGGCAGCGCGCAGTGCGGATCTGGCTGTGTCCACTCACCCACGGGAGACGGGCAGGCAGGGCGCAGTGCGGATCTGGCTGTGTCCACTCACTGACGGGAGACGGGCAGGCAGGGCGCAGTGCGGATCTGGCTGTGTCCACTCACCCACGGGAGACGGGCAGGGAGGGAGCAGTGCGGATCTGGCGGTGTCCACTCACCCACGAAGGACGGTCAGGCAGGGTGCAGTGCGGATCTGGCTGTGTCCACTCACCCACGGGAGACGGACAGGTAGGGTGCAGTGCGGATCAGGCTGTGTCCACTCACCCACGTGAGACGGGCAGGCAAGGCGCAGTGCGGATCTGGCTGTGTCCACTCACACACGGGAGACGGTCAGGCAGGGCGTAGTGCGGATCTGGCTGTGTCCACTCGCCCACGGGAGACGGGCAGGCAGGGCGCAGTGCGGATCTGGCTGTGTCCACTCGCCCACGGGAGACGGGCAGGCAGGGCGCAGTGCGGATCTGGCTGTGTGCACTCGCACACGGCAGACGGGCAGGCAGGGCGCAGTGCGGATCTGGCTGTGTCCTCTGACCCACGTGAGACGAGCAGGAAAGGCGCAGTGCGGATCTGGCTGTGTCCACTCACCCACGGCAGACGGTCAGGCAGGGCGCAGTGCGAATCGGGCTGTGTCCACTCACCCACGGCAGACGGGCAGGCAGGGCGCAGTGCAGATCTGGCTGTGTCCACTCACCCACGGCAGACGGTCAGGCAGGGCGCAGTGCGGATCTGGCTGTGTCCACTCACCCACAGCAGACGGTCAGGCAGGGCGCAGTGCGGATCTGGCTGTGTCCACTCGCCCACGCAGACGGGCAGGCAGGGCGCAGTGTGGATCTGGCTGTGTCCACACACCCACGGCTGACGGTCAGGCAGGGCGCAGTGCGGATCTGGCTGTGTCCACTCACCGACGGCAGGCGGTCAGGCAGGGCGCAGTGCGGATCTGGCTGTGTCCACTCACCCACGGCAGACGGTCAGGCAGTGCGCAGTGCGGATCTGGCTGTGTCCACTCGCCCATGGCAGACGGGTAGGCAGGGCGCAGTGTGGATCTGGCTGTGTCCACTCACCGACGGCAGACGGTCAGGCAGGGCGCAGTGCGGATCTAGCTGTGTCCACACGCCCACGACAGAGGGGCTGGCAGGGCGCGGTGCGGATCTGGCTGTGTCCACTCGCCCACGGGAGACGTGCAGGCAGCGCGCAGTGCGGATCTGGCTGTGTCCACTCACCTACGGGAGACGGGCAGGCAGGGCGCAGTGCGGATCAGGCTGTGTACACTCACCCACGGCAGAAACGCAGGCAGGGCGCAGTGCGGATCTGGCTGTGTCCACTCGCCCACGGGAGACGGGCAGGCAGGGCGCAGTGCGGATCTGGCTGTGTTCCCTCACCCACGGCAGGCGGTCAGGCAGGGCGCAGTGCGGATCTGGCTGTGTCCACTCACCCACGGCAGACGGTCAGGCAGGGCGCAGTGCGGATCTGGCTGTGTCCACTCGCCCACGGCAGACGGACAGGCAGGGCGCAGTGTGGATCTGGCTGTGTCCACTCACCGACGGCAGACGGTAAGGCAGGGCGCAGTGCGGAACTGGCTGTGTCCACTCAGCCACGACAGACGGGCAGGCAGGGCGCAGTGCGGATCTGGCTGTGTCCACTCACCCACGGGAGACGGGCAGGCAGTGCGCAGTGCGGATCTGGCTGTGTCCACTCGCCATGGCAGACGGGCAGGCAGGGCGCAGTGTGGATCTGGCTGTTTCCACTCACCGACGGCAGACGGTCAGGCAGGGCGCAGTGCGGATCTAGCTGTGTCCCCTCGCCCACGACAGAGGGGCTGGCAGGGCGCAGTGCAGATCTGGCTGTGTCCACTCGCCCACGGGAGACGGGCAGACAGCGCGCAGTGCGGATCTGGCTGTGTCCACTCACCCACGGGAGACGGGCAGGCAGGGCGCAGTGCGGATCTGGCTGTGTCCACTCACTGACGGGAGACGGGCAGGCAGGGCGCAGTGCGGATCTGGCTGTGTCCACTCACTGACGGGAGACGGGCAGGCAGGGCGCAGTGCGGATCTGGCTGTGTCCACTCACCGACGGGAGACGGCAGGCAGGGCGCAGTGCGGATCTGGCTGTGTCCACTCACCCACGGCAGAAGGGCAGGCAGGGCGCAGTGCGGATCTGGCTGTGTCCACTCGCCCACGGGAGACGGGCAGGCAGGGCGCAGTGCGGATCTGGCTGTGTCCACTCACCCACGGCAGGCGGTCAGGCAGGGCGCAGTGCGGATCTGGCTGTGTCCAATCACCCACGGCAGACGGTCAGGCAGGGCGCAGTGCGGATCTGGCTGTGTCCACTCGCCCACGGCAGACGGACAGGCAGGGCGCAGTGTGGATCTGGCTGTGTCCACTCACCGACGGCAGACGGTCAGGCAGGGCGCAGTGCGGAACTGGCTGTGTCCACTCAGCCACGACAGACGGGCAGGCAGGGCGCAGTGCGGATCTGGCTGTGTCTACTCGCCCACGGGAGACGGGCAGGCAGTGCGCAGTGCGGATCTGTCTGTGTCCACTCGCCATGGCAGACGCGCAGGCAGGGCGCAGTGTGCATCTGGCTGTGTCCACTCACCGACGGCAGATGGTCAGGCAGGGCGCAGTGCGGATCTAGCTGTGTCCACTCGCCCACGACAGAGGGGCTGGCAGGGCGCAGTGCGGATCTGGCTGTGTCCACTCGCCCACGGGAGACGTGCAGGCAGCGCGCAGTGCAGACCTGGCTGTGTCCACTCACCCACGGGAGACGGGCAGGCAGGGCGCAGTGCGGATCTGGCTGTGTCCACTCACTGACGGGAGACGGGCAGGCAGGGCGCAGTGCGGATCTGGCTGTGTCCACTCACCCACGGGAGACGGGCAGGCAGGGCGCAGTGCGGATCTGGCGGTGTCCACTCACCCACGAAGGACGGTCAGGCAGGGTGCAGTGCGGATCTGGCTGTGTCCACTCACCCACGGGAGACGGACAGGTAGGGTGCAGTGCGGATCAGGCTGTGTCCACTCACCCACGTGAGACGGGCATGCAAGGCGCAGTGCGGATCTGTCTGTGTCCACTCACCTACGGGAGACGGTCAGGCAGGGCGCAGTGCGGATCTGGCAGTGTCCACTCGCCCACGGGAGACGGGCAGGCAGGGCGCAGTGCGGATCTGGCTGTGTCCACTCACCCACGGGAGACGGGCAGGCAGGGCGCAGTGCGGATCTGGCTGTGTCCACTCACCCACGGCAGACGGACAGGCAGGGCACAGTGTGGATCTGGCTGTGTCCACTCACCGACGGCAGACGGTCAGGCAGGGCGCAGTGCGGAACTGGCTGTGTCCACTCAGCCACGACAGACGGGCAGGCAGGGCGCAGTGCGGATCTGGCTGTGTCCACTCGCCCACGGGAGACGGGCAGGCAGTGCGCAGTGCGGATATGGCTGTGTCCACTCACCCACGGGAGACGGGCAGGCAGGGCGCAGTGCGGATCTGGCTGTGTCCACTCGCACACGGCAGACGGGCAGGCAGGGCGCAGTGCGGATCTGGCTGTGTCCACTCACCCACGGCAGTCGGTCAGGCAGGGCGCAGTGCGGATCGGGCTGTGTCCACTCACCCACGGCAGACGGGCAGGCAGGGCGCAGTGCAGATCTGGCTGTGTCCACTCACCCACGGCAGACGGTCAGGCAGGGCGCAGTGCGGATCTGGCTGTGTCCACTCACCCACGGAAGACGGTCAGGCAGGGCGCAGTGCGGATCTGGCTGTTTCCACTCGCCCACGCAGACGGGCAGGCAGTTCGCAGTGTGGATCTGGCTGTGTCCACACACCCACGGCTGACGGTCAGGCAGGGCGCAGTGCGGATCTGGCTGTGTCCACTCACCGACGGCAGGCAGTCAGGCAGGGCGCAGTGCGGATCTGGCTGTGTCCACTCACCCACGGCAGACGGTCAGGCAGTGCGCAGTGCGGATCTGGCTGTGTCCACTCGCCCATGGCAGACGGGCAGGCAGGGCGCAGTGTGGATCTGGCTGTGTCCACTCACCGACGGCAGACGGTCAGGCAGGGCGCAGTGCGGATCTAGCTGTGTCCACTCGCCCACGACAGAGGGGCTGGCAGGGCGCAGTGCGGATCTGGCTGTGTCCACTCGCCCACGGGAGACGTGCAGGCAGCGCGCAGTGCGGATCTGGCTGTGTCCACTCACCCACGGGAGACGGGCAGGCAGGGCGCAGTGCGGATCTGGCTGTGTCCACTCACTGACGGGAGACGGGCAGGCAGGGCGCAGTGCGTATCTGGCTGTGTCCACTCACCCACGGGAGACGGGCAGGCAGGGCGCAGTGCGGATCTGGCGGTGTCCACTCACCCACGAAGGACGGTCAGGCAGGGTGCAGTGCGGATCTGGCTGTGTCCACTCACCCACGGGAGACGGACAGGTAGGGTGCAGTGCGGATCAGGCTGTGTCCACTCACCCACGTGAGACGGGCAGGCAAGGCGCAGTGCGGATCTGGCTGTGTCCACTCACCTACGGGAGACGGTCAGGCAGGGCGCAGTGCGGATCTGGCAGTGTCCACTCGCCCACGGGAGACGGGTAGGCAGGGCGCAGTGCAGATCTGGCTGTGTCCACTCACAAACGGGAGACGGGCAGGCAGGGCGCAGTGCGGATCTGGCTGTGTCCACTCACTGACGGGAGACGGGCAGGCAGGGCGCAGTGCGGATCTGGCTGTGTCCACTCACCGACGGGAGACGGCAGGCAGGGCGCAGTGCGGATCTGGCTGTGTCCACTCACCCACGGCAGAAGGGCAGGCAGGGCGCAGTGCGGATCTGGCTGTGTCCACTCGCCCACGGGAGACGGGCAGGCAGGGCGCAGTGCGGATCTGGCTGTGTCCACTCACCCACGGCAGGCGGTCAGGCAGGGCGCAGTGCGGATCTGGCTGTGTCCACTCACCCACGGCAGACGGTCAGGCAGGGCGCAGTGCGGATCTGGCTGTGTCCACTCGCCCACGGCAGACGGACAGGCAGGGCGCAGTGTGGATCTGGCTGTGTCCACTCACAGACGGCAGACGGTCAGGCAGGGCGCAGTGCGGAACTGGCTGTGTCCACTCAGCCACGACAGACGGGCAGGCAGGGCGCAGTGCGGATCTGGCTGTGTCTACTCGCCCACGGGAGACGGGCAGGCAGTGCGCAGTGCGGATCTGGCTGTGTCCACTCGCCATGGCAGACGGGCAGGCAGGGCGCAGTGTGGATCTGGCTGTGTCCACTCACCGACGGCAGATGGTCAGGCAGGGCGCAGTGCGGATCTAGCTGTGTCCACTCGCCCACGACAGAGGGGCTGGCAGGGCGCAGTGCGGATCTGGCTGTGTCCACTCGCCCACGGGAGACGTGCAGGCAGCGCGCAGTGCAGATCTGGCTGTGTCCACTCACCCACGGGAGACGGGCAGGCAGGGCGCAGTGCGGATCTGGCTGTGTCCACTCACTGACGGGAGACGGGCAGGCAGGGCGCAGTGCGGATCTGGCTGTGTCCACTCACCCACGGGAGACGGGCAGGCAGGGCGCAGTGCGGATCTGGCGGTGTTCACTCACCCACGAAGGACGGTCAGGCAGGGTGCAGTGCGGATCTGGCTGTGTCCACTCACCCACGGGAGACGGACAGGTAGGGTGCAGTGCGGATCAGGCTGTGTCCACTCACCCACGTGAGACGGGCAGGCAAGGCGCAGTGCGGATCTGGCTGTGTCCACTCACCTACGGGAGACGGTCAGGCAGGGCACAGTGCGGATCTGGCAGTGTCCACTCGCCCACGGGAGACGGGCAGGCAGGGCGCAGTGCGGATCTGGCTGTGTCCACTCACCCACGGCAGGCGGTCAGGCAGGGCGCAGTGCGGATCTGGCTGTGTCCACTCACCCACGGCAGACGGTCAGGCAGGGCGCAGTGCGGATCTGGCTGTGTCCACTCGCCCACGGCAGACGGGCAGGCAGGGCGCAGTGTGGATCTGGCGGTGTCCACTCACCCACGAAGGACGGTCAGGCAGGGTGCAGTGCGGATCTGGCTGTGTCCACTCACCCACGGGAGACGGGCAGGTAGGGCGCAGTGCGGATCTGGCTGTATCCATTCACCCACGTGAGACGGGCAGGCAAAGTGCAGTGCGGATCTGGCTGTGTCCACTCACCCACGGGAGACGGTCAGGCAGGGCGCAGTGCGGATCTTGCTGTGTCCACTCACCCACGGCAGACGGGCAGGCAGGGCGCAGTGTGGATCTGGCTGTGTCCACTCACCCACGGCAGACGGTCAGGCAGGGCGCAGTGCGGATCTGGCTGTGTCCACTCACCAACGACAGGCGGTCAGGCAGGGCGCAGTGCGGATCTGGCTGTGTCCACTCACCCACGGCAGACGGTCAGGCAGTGCGCAGTGCGGATCTGGCTGTGTCCGCTCGCCCACGGCAGACGGGCAGGCAGGGCGCAGTGTGGATCTGGCTGTGTCCACTCACCCACGAAGGACGGTCAGGCAGGGTGCAGTGCGGATCTGGCTGTGTCCACTCACCCACGGGAGACGGGCAGGTAGGGCGCAGTGCGGATTTGGCTGTGTCCACTCACCCACGTGAGACGGGCAGGCAAGGCGCAGTGCGGATCTGGCTGTGTCCACTCACCCACGGGAGACGGTCAGGCAGGGCGCAGTGCGGATCTGGCTGTGTCCACTCACCCACGGCAGACGGGCAGGCAGGGCGCAGTGTGGATCTGGCTGTGTCCACTCACCCACGGCAGACGGTCAGGCAGGGCTCAGTGCGGATCTGGCTGTGTCCACTCACCCACGACAGGCGGTCAGGCAGGGCGCAGTGCGGATCTGGCTGTGTCCACTCACCCACGGCAGACGGTCAGGCAGTGCGCAGTGCGGATCTGGCTGTGTCCGCTCGCCCACGGCAGACGGGCAGGCAGGGCGCAGTGTGGATCTGGCTGTGTCCACTCACCCAGGGCAGACGGTCAGGCAGGGCGCAGTGCGGATCTGGCTGTGTCCACTCACCCACGGCAGACGGGCAGGCAGGGCGCAGTGCGGATCTGGCTGTGTCCACTCACCCACGGCAGATGGGCAGGCAGGGCGCAGTGCGTATATGGCTGTGTCCACTCGCCCACGTCAGACGGGCAGGCAGCGCGCAGTGCAGATCTGGCTGTTTCCACTCGCCCACGGGAGATGGGCAGGCAGCGCGCAGTGCGGATCTGGCTGTGTCCACTCTCCCACGGGAGACGGGCAGGCAGGGCGCAGTGCGGATCTGGCTGTTTCCACTCACTGACGGGAGACGGGCAGGCAAGGTGCAGTGCGGATCTGGCTGTGTCCACTCGCCCACGGCAGACGGGCAGGCAGGGCGCAGTGTGGATCTGGCTGTGTCCACTCGCCCACGGCAGACGGGCAGGCAGGGCGCAGTGTGGATCTGGATTTGTCCTCTCACCCACGGCAGACGGTCAGGCAGGATGCAGTGCGGATCTGGCTGTGTCCACTCGCCCACAGCAGACGGGCAGGCAGGGCGCAGTGCGGATCTGGCTGTGTCCACTCACCCACGGCAGACGGTCAGGCAGTGCGCAGTGCGGATCTGGCTGTGTCCACTCACCCACGGGAGACGGTCAGGCAAGGCGCAGTGCGGATCTGGCTGTGTCCACTCGCCCACGGGAGACGGGCAGGCAGGGCGCAGTGCAGATCTGGCTGTGTCCACTCACCCACGGGAGACGGGCAGGCAGGGCGCAGTGCGGATCTGGCTGTGTCCACTCACCCACGGGAGACAGGCAGGCAGGGTTCAGTGCGGATCCGGCTGTGTCCACTCACCCACGGGTGATGGGCAGAGACGGTGCTGTGTGAATCTGGCTATGTCCACTCACCGACGGCAGATGGTCAGGCAGGGCGCAGTGCGGATCTAGCTGTGTCCACTCGCCCACGACAGAGGGGCTGGCAGGGCGCAGCGCGGATCTGGCTGTGTCCACTCGCCCACGGGAGACGTGCAGGCAGCGCGCAGTGCGGATCTGACTGTGTCCACTCACCCACGGGAGACGGGCAGGCAGGGCGCAGTGCGGATCTGGCTGTGTCCACTCACTGACGGGAGACGGGCAGGCAGGGCGCAGTGCGGATCTGGCTGTGTCCACTCACCCACGGGAGACGGGCAGGCAGGGCGCAGTGCGGATCTGGCGGTGTCCACTCACCCACGAAGGACGGTCAGGCAGGGTGCAGTGCGGATCTGGCTGTGTCCACTCACCCACGGGAGACGGACAGGTAGGGTGCAGTGCGGATCAGGCTGTGTCCACTCACCCACGTGAGACGGGCAGGCAAGGCGCAGTGCGGATCTGGCTGTGTCCACTCACCTACGGGAGACGGTAAGGCAGGGTGCAGTGCGGATCTGGCAGTGTCCACTCGCCCACGGGAGACGGGCAGGCAGGGCGCAGTGCGGATCTGGCTGTGTCCACTCACCCACGGGAGACGGGCAGGCAGGGCGCAGTGCGGATCTGGCTGTGTCCACTCACTGACGGCAGACCGGCAGGCAGGGCGCAGTGCGGATCTGGCTGTGTCCACTCACCGACGGGAGACGGCAGGCAGGGCGCAGTGCGGATCTGGCTGTGTCCACTCACCCACGGCAGAAGGGCAGGCAGGGCGCAGTGCGGATCTGGCTGTGTCCACTCGCCCACGGGAGACGGGTAGGCAGGGCGCAGTGCGGATCTGGCTGTGTCCACTCACCCACGGGAGACGGGCAGGCAGGGCGCAATGCGGATCTGGCTGTGTCCACTCGCCCACGGGAGACGGGCAGGCAGGGCGCAGTGCGGATCTGGCTGTGTCCACTCACCCACGAAGGACGGTCAGGCAGGGTGCAGTGCGGATCTGGCTGTGTCCACTCACCCACGGGAGACGGGCAGGAAGGGTACAGTGCGGATCTGGCTGTGTCCACTCATCCACATGAGACGGGCAGGCAAGACGCAGTGCGGATCTGGCTGTGTCCACTCACCCACGGGAGACGGTCAGGCAGGGCGCAGTGCGGATCTGGCTGTGTCCACTCGCCCACGGGAGACGGGCAGGCAGGGCGCAGTGCGGATCTGGCTGTGTCCACTCGCACACGGCAGACGGGCAGGCAGGGCGCAGTGCGGATCTGGCTGTGTCCACTCACCCACGGCAGACGGTCAGGCAGGGCGCAGTGCGGATCGGGCTGTGTCCACTCACCCACGGCAGACGGGCAGGCAGGGCGCAGTGCAGATCTGGCTGTGTCCACTCACCCACGGCAGACGGTCAGGCAGGGCGCAGGGCGGATCTGGCTGTGTCCACTCACCCACGGCAGACGGGCAGGCAGCGCGCAGTGCGGAACTGGCTGTGTCCACTCACCCACGGGAGACGGGCAGGCAGGGCGCAGTGCGGATCTGGCTGTGTCCACTCACCCTCGGGAGACGGGCAGGCAGCGCGCAGTGCGGATCTGGCTGTGTCCACTCACCCACGGCAGACGGGCAGGCAGCGCGCAGTGCGGATCGGGCTGTGTCCACTCACCCACGGGAGACGGGCAGGCAGGGCGCAGTGCGGATCTGGCTGTGTCCACTCGCCCACGGAAGACGGGCAGGCAGGGCGCAGTGCGGATCTGGCTGTGTCCACTCACCCAGGGGAAACGGGCATGCAAGGCGCAGTGTGGATCTGGCTGTGTCCACTCACCCACGGGACACAGGCAGAGACGGTGCTGTGTGGATATGGCTATGTCCACTGACCCACGGCAGACGGCAGGCAGGGCGCAGGGCGGATCTGGCTGTGTCTACTCGCCCACGGCAGACGGGCAGGCAGGGCGCAGTGTGGATCTGGCTGTGTCCACTCACACACGGCAGACGGTCAGGCAGGGCGCAGTTCGGTTCTGGCTGTGTCCACTCACCCACGGCAGACGGGCAGGCAGGGCGCAGTGCGGATCTGGCTGTGTCCACTCACCCACGGGAGACGGGCAGGCAGGGCACAGTGCGGATCTGGCTGTGTCCACTCACTGACGGGAGACGGGCAGGCAAGGCGCAGTGCGGATCTGGCTGTGTCCACTCACCCACGGCAGACGGGCAGGCAGGGCGCAGTGCGGATTTGGCTGTGTCCACTCACTGACGGGAGACGGGCAGGCAAGGCGCACTGCGGATCTGGCTGTGTCCACTCACCCACGGCAGACGGGCAGGCAGGGCGCAGTGCGGATCTGGCTGTGTCCACTCGCCCACGGAAGACGGGCATGTAGGGCGCAGTGCGGATCTGGCTGTGTCCACTCGCCCACGGGAGACGGGCAGGCAGGGCGCAGTGCGGATCTGGCTGTGTCCACTCACCCACGGGAGACAGGCAGGCAGGGCTCAGTGCGGATCCGGCTGTGTCCACTCACCCACGGGAGATGGGCAGAGACGGTGCTGTGTGGATCTGGCTATGTCCACTCACCCACGGGATATGGGCAGGCAGGGCGCAGTGCGGATCTGGCTGTGTCCACTCACCCACGGCAGACGGTCAGGCAGGGCGCAGTTCCGATCTGGCTGTGTCGACTCACCCACGGGAGACAGGCAGGCAGGGCGCAGTGCGGATCCGACTGTGTCCACTCACCCACGGGAGATGGGCAGAGACGGTGCTGTGTGGATCTGGCTATGTCCACTGTCCCACGGCAGACGGGCAGGCAGGGCGCAGTACGGATCTGGCTGTGACCACTCACCCACGACAGGCGGTAAGGCAGGGCGCAGTGCGGATCTGGCTGTGTCCACTCGCCCACGGCAGACGGGCAGGCAGGGCGCAGTGCGGATCTGGCTGTGTCCACTCGCCCAAGGGTGATGGGCAGGCAGGGCGCAGTGCGGATCTGGCTGTGTCCACTCACCCACGACAGGCGGTCAGGCAGGGCGCAGTGCGGATCTGGCTGTGTCCACTCACCCACGGCAGACGGTCAGGCAGTGCGCAGTGCGGATCTGGCTGTGTCCGCTCGCCCACCGAAGACGGGCAGGAGGGCGCAGTGTGGATCTGGCTGTGTCCACTCGCCCACGGGAGACGGGCAGGCAGGGCGCAGTGCGGATCTGGCTGTGTCCACTCACACACGGCAGGCGGTCAGCAAGTGCGCAGTGCGGATCTGGCTGTGTCCAATCACCCACGGCAGACGGTCAGGCAGGGCGCAGTGCGGATCTGGCTGTGTCCACTCGCCCACGGCAGACGGGCAGGCAGGGCGCAGTGTGGATCTGGATTTGTCCACTCACCCACGGCAGACGGTCAGGCAGGATGCAGTGCGGATCTGGCTGTGTCCACTCACCCACGGCAGGCTGGCAGGCAGTGCGCAGTGCGGATCTGGCTGTGTCCACTCACCCACGGCAGACGGTCAGGCAGTGCGCAGTGCGGATCTGGCTGTGTCCACTCACCCACGGGAGACGGTCAGGCAAGGCGCAGTGCGGATCTGGCTGTGTCCACTCGCCCACGGGAGACGGGCAGGCAGGGCGCAGTGCAGATCTGGCTGTGTCCACTCACCCACGGGAGACGGGCAGGCAGGGCGCAGTGCGGATCTGGCTGTGTCCACTCACCCACGGGAGACAGGCAGGCAGGGTTCAGTGCGGATCCGGCTGTGTCCACTCACCCACGGGTGATGGGCAGAGACGGTGCTGTGTGAATCTGGCTATGTCCACTCACCGACGGCAGATGGTCAGGCAGGGCGCAGTGCGGATCTAGCTGTGTCCACTCGCCCACGACAGAGGGGCTGGCAGGGCGCAGCGCGGATCTGGCTGTGTCCACTCGCCCACGGGAGACGTGCAGGCAGCGCGCAGTGCGGATCTGGCTGTGTCCACTCACCCACGGGAGACGGGCAGGCAGGGCGCAGTGCGGATCTGGCTGTGTCCACTCACTGACGGGAGACGGGCAGGCAGGGCGCAGTGCGGATCTGGCTGTGTCCACTCACCCACGGGAGACGGGCAGGCAGGGCGCAGTGCGGATCTGGCGGTGTCCACTCACCCACGAAGGACGGTCAGGCAGGGTGCAGTGCGGATCTGGCTGTGTCCACTCACCCACGGGAGACGGACAGGTAGGGTGCAGTGCGGATCAGGCTGTGTCCACTCACCCACGTGAGACGGGCAGGCAAGGCGCAGTGCGGATCTGGCTGTGTCCACTCACCTACGGGAGACGGTAAGGCAGGGTGCAGTGCGGATCTGGCAGTGTCCACTCGCCCACGGGAGACGGGCAGGCAGGGCGCAGTGCGGATCTGGCTGTGTCCACTCACCCACGGGAGACGGGCAGGCAGGGCGCAGTGCGGATCTGGCTGTGTCCACTCACTGACGGCAGACCGGCAGGCAGGGCGCAGTGCGGATCTGGCTGTGTCCACTCACCGACGGGAGACGGCAGGCAGGGCGCAGTGCGGATCTGGCTGTGTCCACTCACCCACGGCAGAAGGGCAGGCAGGGCGCAGTGCGGATCTGGCTGTGTCCACTCGCCCACGGGAGACGGGTAGGCAGGGCGCAGTGCGGATCTGGCTGTGTCCACTCACCCACGGGAGACGGGCAGGCAGGGCGCAATGCGGATCTGGCTGTGTCCACTCGCCCACGGGAGACGGGCAGGCAGGGCGCAGTGCGGATCTGGCTGTGTCCACTCACCCACGAAGGACGGTCAGGCAGGGTGCAGTGCGGATCTGGCTGTGTCCACTCACCCACGGGAGACGGGCAGGAAGGGTACAGTGCGGATCTGGCTGTGTCCACTCATCCACATGAGACGGGCAGGCAAGGCGCAGTGCGGATCTGGCTGTGTCCACTCACCCACGGGAGACGGTCAGGCAGGGCGCAGTGCGGATCTGGCTGTGTCCACTCGCCCACGGGAGACGGGCAGGCAGGGCGCAGTGCGGATCTGGCTGTGTCCACTCGCACACGGCAGACGGGCAGGCAGGGCGCAGTGCGGATCTGGCTGTGTCCACTCACCCACGGCAGACGGTCAGGCAGGGCGCAGTGCGGATCGGGCTGTGTCCACTCACCCACGGCAGACGGGCAGGCAGGGCGCAGTGCAGATCTGGCTGTGTCCACTCACCCACGGCAGACGGTCAGGCAGGGCGCAGTGCGGATCTGGCTGTGTCCACTCACCCACGGGAGACGGGCAGGCAGCGCGCAGTGCGGAACTGGCTGTGTCCACTCACCCACGGGAGACGGGCAGGCAGGGCGCAGTGCGGATCTGGCTGTGTCCTCTCACCCACGTGAGACGAGAAGGAAAGGCGCAGTGCGGATCTGGATGTGTCCACTCACCCACGGGAGACGGTCAGGCAGGGCGCAGTGCGGATCTGGCTGTGTTCACTCACCCACGGCAGACGGGCAGGAAGGGCGCAGTGCGGATCTGGCTGTGTCCACTCGCCCATGGCAGACGGGCAGGCAGAGCGCAGTGTGGATCTGGCTGTGTCCACTCACCGACGGCAGAAGGTCAGGCAGGGCGCAGTGCGGATCTAGCTGTGTCCACTCGCCCACGACAGACGGGCAGGCAGGGAGCAGTGCGGATCTGGCTGTGTCCACTCGCCCACGGGAGACGGGCAGGCAGCGCGCAGTGCGGATCTGGCTGAGTCCACTCACCCACGGGAGACGGGCAGGCAGGGCGCAGTGCGGATCTGGCTGTGTCCACTCACTGATGGGAGACGGGCAGGCAGGGCGCAGTGCGGATCTGGCTGTGTCCACTCACCCACGGGAGACGGGCAGGCAGGGCGCAGTGCGGATCTGGCGGTGTCCACTCACCCACGAAGGACGGTCAGGCAGAGTGCAGTGCGGATCTGGCTGTGTCCACTCACCCACGGGAGACGGGCAGGCAAGGCGCAGTGCGGATCTGGCTGTGTCCACTCGCCCACGGGAGACGGGCAGGCAGCGCGCAGTGCGGATCTGGCTGAGTCCACTCACCCACGGGAGACGGGCAGGCAGGGCGCAGTGCGGATCTGGCTGTGTCCACTCACTGATGGGAGACGGGCAGGCAGGGCGCAGTGCGGATCTGGCTGTGTCCACTCACCCACGGGAGACGGGCAGGCAGGGCGCAGTGCGGATCTGGCGGTGTCCACTCACCCACGAAGGACGGTCAGGCAGAGTGCAGTGTGGATCTGGCTGTGTCCACTCATCCACATGAGACGGGCAGGCAAGGCGCAGTGCGGATCTGGCTGTGTCCACTCACACACGGGAGACGGTCAGGCAGGGCGTAGTGCGGATCTGACTGTGTCCACTCGCCCACGGGAGACGGGCAGGCAGGGCGCAGTGCGGATCTGGCTGTGTCCACTCGCCCACGGGAGACGGGCAGGCAGGGCGCAGTGCGGATCTGGCTGTGTCCACTCGCACACGGCAGACGGGCAGGCAGGGCGCAGTGCGGATCTGGCTGTGTCCTCTGACCCACGTGAGACGAGCAGGAAAGGCGCAGTGCGGATCTGGCTGTGTCCACTCACCCACGGGAGACGGTGAGGCAGGGCGCAGTGCGAATCGGGCTGTGTCCACTCACCCACGGCAGACGGGCAGGCAGGGCGCAGTGCAGATCTGGCTGTGTCCACTCACCCACGGCAGACGGTCAGGCAGGGCGCAGTGCGGATCTGGCTGTGTCCACTCACCCACAGCAGACGGTCAGGCAGGGCGCAGTGCGGATCTGGCTGTGTCCACTCGCCCACGCAGACGGGCAGGCAGGGCGCAGTGTGGATCTGGCTGTGTCCACACACCCACGGCTGACGGTCAGGCAGGGCGCAGTGCGGATCTGGCTGTGTCCACTCACCGACGGCAGGCGGTCAGGCAGGGCGCAGTGCGGATCTGGCTGTGTCCACTCACCCACGGCAGACGGTCAGGCAGTGCGCAGTGCGGATCTGGCTGTGTCCACTCGCCCATGGCAGACGGGTAGGCAGGGCGCAGTGTGGATCTGGCTGTGTCCACTCACCGACGGCAGACGGTCAGGCAGGGCGCAGTGCGGATCTAGCTGTGTCCACACGCCCACGACAGAGGGGCTGGCAGGGCGCGGTGCGGATCTGGCTGTGTCCACTCGCCCACGGGAGACGTGCAGGCAGCGCGCAGTGCGGATCTGGCTGTGTCCACTCACCTACGGGAGACGGGCAGGCAGGGCGCAGTGCGGATCAGGCTGTGTACACTCACCCACGGCAGAAGGGCAGGCAGGGCGCAGTGCGGATCTGGCTGTGTCCACTCGCCCACGGGAGACGGGCAGGCAGGGCGCAGTGCGGATCTGGCTGTGTTCACTCACCCACGGCAGGCGGTCAGGCAGGGCGCAGTGCGGATCTGGCTGTGTCCACTCACCCACGGCAGACGGTCAGGCAGGGCGCAGTGCGGATCTGGCTGTGTCCACTCGCCCACGGCAGACGGACAGGCAGGGCGCAGTGTGGATCTGGCTGTGTCCACTCACCGACGGCAGACGGTCAGGCAGGGCGCAGTGCGGAACTGGCTGTGTCCACTCAGCCACGACAGACGGGCAGGCAGGGCGCAGTGCGGATCTGGCTGTGTCCACTCACCCACGGGAGACGGGCAGGCAGTGCGCAGTGCGGATCTGGCTGTGTCCACTCGCCATGGCAGACGGGCAGGCAGGGCGCAGTGTGGATCTGGCTGTTTCCACTCACCGACGGCAGACGGTCAGGCAGGGCGCAGTGCGGATCTAGCTGTGTCCCCTCGCCCACGACAGAGGGGCTGGCAGGGCGCAGTGCAGATCTGGCTGTGTCCACTCGCCCACGGGAGACGGGCAGGCAGCGCGCAGTGCGGATCTGGCTGTGTCCACTCACCCACGGGAGACGGGCAGGCAGGGCGCAGTGCGGATCTGGCTGTGTCCACTCACTGACGGGAGACGGGCAGGCAGGGCGCAGTGCGGATCTGGCTGTGTCCACTCACTGACGGGAGACGGGCAGGCAGGGCGCAGTGCGGATCTGGCTGTGTCCACTCACCGACGGGAGACGGCAGGCAGGGCGCAGTGCGGATCTGGCTGTGTCCACTCACCCACGGCAGAAGGGCAGGCAGGGCGCAGTGCGGATCTGGCTGTGTCCACTCGCCCACGGGAGACGGGCAGGCAGGGCGCAGTGCGGATCTGGCTGTGTCCACTCACCCACGGCAGGCGGTCAGGCAGGGCGCAGTGCGGATCTGGCTGTGTCCAATCACCCACGGCAGACGGTCAGGCAGGGCGCAGTGCGGATCTGGCTGTGTCCACTCGCCCACGGCAGACGGACAGGCAGGGCGCAGTGTGGATCTGGCTGTGTCCACTCACCGACGGCAGACGGTCAGGCAGGGCGCAGTGCGGAACTGGCTGTGTCCACTCAGCCACGACAGACGGGCAGGCAGGGCGCAGTGCGGATCTGGCTGTGTCTACTCGCCCACGGGAGACGGGCAGGCAGTGCGCAGTGCGGATCTGTCTGTGTCCACTCGCCATGGCAGACGGGCAGGCAGGGCGCAGTGTGCATCTGGCTGTGTCCACTCACCGACGGCAGATGGTCAGGCAGGGCGCAGTGCGGATTTAGCTGTGTCCACTCGCCCACGACAGAGGGGCTGGCAGGGCGCAGTGCGGATCTGGCTGTGTCCACTCGCCCACGGGAGACGTGCAGGCAGCGCGCAGTGCAGATCTGGCTGTGTCCACTCACCCACGGGAGACGGGCAGGCAGGGCGCAGTGCGGATCTGGCTGTGTCCACTCACTGACGGGAGACGGGCAGGCAGGGCGCAGTGCGGATCTGGCTGTGTCCACTCACCCACGGGAGACGGGCAGGCAGGGCGCAGTGCGGATCTGGCGGTGTCCACTCACCCACGAAGGACGGTCAGGCAGGGTGCAGTGCGGATCTGGCTGTGTCCACTCACCCACGGGAGACGGACAGGTAGGGTGCAGTGCGGATCAGGCTGTGTCCACTCACCCACGTGAGACGGGCATGCAAGGCGCAGTGCGGATCTGTCTGTGTCCACTCACCTACGGGAGACGGTCAGGCAGGGCGCAGTGCGGATCTGGCAGTGTCCACTCGCCCACGGGAGACGGGCAGGCAGGGCGCAGTGCGGATCTGGCTGTGTCCACTCACCCACGGGAGACGGGCAGGCAGGGCGCAGTGCGGATCTGGCTGTGTCCACTCGCCCACGGCAGACGGACAGGCAGGGCTCAGTGTGGATCTGGCTGTGTCCACTCACCGACGGCAGACGGTCAGGCAGGGCGCAGTGCGGAACTGGCTGTGTCCACTCAGCCACGACAGACGGGCAGGCAGGGCGCAGTGCGGATCTGGCTGTGTCCACTCGCCCACGGGAGACGGGCAGGCAGTGCGCAGTGCGGATATGGCTGTGTCCACTCGCCCTCGACAGACGGGCAGGCAGCGAGCAGTGTGGATCTGGCTGTTTCCACTCGCCCACGGGAGACGGGCAGGCAGCGCGCAGCGCGGATCTGGCGGTGTCCACTCACCCACGGGAGACGGGCAGGCAGGGCGCAGTGCGGATCTGGCTGTGTCCACTCGCACACGGCAGACGGGCAGGCAGGGCGCAGTGCGGATCTGGCTGTGTCCACTCACCCACGGCAGTCGGTCAGGCAGGGCGCAGTGCGGATCGGGCTGTGTCCACTCACCCACGGCAGACGGGCAGGCAGGGCGCAGTGCAGATCTGGCTGTGTCCACTCACCCACGGCAGACGGTCAGGCAGGGCGCAGTGCGGATCTGGCTGTGTCCACTCACCCACGGCAGACGGTCAGGCAGGGCGCAGTGCGGATCTGGCTGTTTCCACTCGCCCACGCAGACGGGCAGGCAGTTCGCAGTGTGGATCTGGCTGTGTCCACACACCCACGGCTGACGGTCAGGCAGGGCGCAGTGCGGATCTGGCTGTGTCCACTCACCGACGGCAGGCAGTCAGGCAGGGCGCAGTGCGGATCTGGCTGTGTCCACTCACCCACGGCAGACGGTCAGGCAGTGCGCAGTGCGGATCTGGCTGTGTCCACTCGCCCATGGCAGACGGGCAGGCAGGGCGCAGTGTGGATCTGGCTGTGTCCACTCACCGACGGCAGACGGTCAGGCAGGGCGCAGTGCGGATCTAGCTGTGTCCACTCGCCCACGACAGAGGGGCTGGCAGGGCGCAGTGCGGATCTGGCAGTGTCCACTCGCCCACGGGAGACGTGCAGGCAGCGCGCAGTGCGGATCTGGCTGTGTCCACTCACCCACGGGAGACGGGCAGGCAGGGCGCAGTGCGGATCTGGCTGTGTCCACTCACTGACGGGAGACGGGCAGGCAGGGCGCAGTGCGTATCTGGCTGTGTCCACTCACCCACGGGAGACGGGCAGGCAGGGCGCAGTGCGGATCTGGCGGTGTCCACTCACCCACGAAGGACGGTCAGGCAGGGTGCAGTGCGGATCTGGCTGTGTCCACTCACCCACGGGAGACGGACAGGTAGGGTGCAGTGCGGATCAGGCTGTGTCCACTCACCCACGTGAGACGGGCAGGCAAGGCGCAGTGCGGATCTGGCTGTGTCCACTCACCTACGGGAGACGGTCAGGCAGGGCGCAGTGCGGATCTGGCAGTGTCCACTCGCCCACGGGAGACGGGCAGGCAGGGCGCAGTGCAGATCTGGCTGTGTCCACTCACAAACGGGAGACGGGCAGGCAGGGCGCAGTGCGGATCTGGCTGTGTCCACTCACTGACGGGAGACGGGCAGGCAGGGCGCAGTGCGGATCTGGCTGTGTCCACTCACCGACGGGAGACGGCAGGCAGGGCGCAGTGCGGATCTGGCTGTGTCCACTCACCCACGGCAGAAGGGCAGGCAGGGCGCAGTGCGGATCTGGCTGTGTCCACTCGCCCACGGGAGACGGGCAGGCAGGGCGCAGTGCGGATCTGGCTGTGTCCACTCACCCACGGCAGGCGGTCAGGCAGGGCGCAGTGCGGATCTGGCTGTGTCCACTCACCCACGGCAGACGGTCAGGCAGGGCGCAGTGCGGATCTGGCTGTGTCCACTCGCCCACGGCAGACGGACAGGCAGGGCGCAGTGCGGATCTTGCTGTGTCCACTCACCCATGGCAGACGGGCAGGCAGGGCGCAGTGCGGATCTGGCTGTGTCCACTCACCCACGGCAGACGGTCAGGCAGTGCGCAGTGCGGATCTGGCTGTGTCCGCTCGCCCACGGCAGACGGGCAGGCAGGGCGCAGTGTGGATCTGGCTGTGTCCACTCACCCACGAAGGACGGTCAGGCAGGGTGCAGTGCGGATCTGGCTGTGTCCACTCACCCACGGGAGACGGGCAGGTAGGGCGCAGTGCGGATTTGGCTGTGTCCACTCACCCACGTGAGACGGGCAGGCAAGGCGCAGTGCGGATCTGGCTGTGTCCACTCACCCACGGGAGACGGTCAGGCAGGGCGCAGTGCGGATCTGGCTGTGTCCACTCACCCACGGCAGACGGGCAGGCAGGGCGCAGTGTGGATCTGGCTGTGTCCACTCACCCACGGCAGACGGTCAGGCAGGGCTCAGTGCGGATCTGGCTGTGTCCACTCACCCACGACAGGCGGTCAGGCAGGGCGCAGTGCGGATCTGGCTGTGTCCACTCACCCACGGCAGACGGTCAGGCAGTGCGCAGTGCGGATCTGGCTGTGTCCGCTCGCCCACGGCAGACGGGCAGGCAGGGCGCAGTGTGGATCTGGCTGTGTCCACTCACCCAGGGCAGACGGTCAGGCAGGGCGCAGTGCGGATCTGGCTGTGTCCACTCACCCACGGCAGACGGGCAGGCAGGGCGCAGTGCGGATCTGGCTGTGTCCACTCACCCACGGCAGATGGGCAGGCAGGGCGCAGTGCGGATATGGCTGTGTCCACTCGCCCACGTCAGACGGGCAGGCAGCGCGCAGTGCAGATCTGGCTGTTTCCACTCGCCCACGGGAGATGGGCAGGCAGCGCGCAGTGCGAATCTGGCTGTGTCCACTCTCCCACGGGAGACGGGCAGGCAGGGCGCAGTGCGGATCTGGCTGTTTCCACTCACTGACGGGAGACGGGCAGGCAAGGTGCAGTGCGGATCTGGCTGTGTCCACTCGCCCACGGCAGACGGGCAGGCAGGGCGCAGTGTGGATCTGGCTGTGTCCACTCACCCACGGCAGAGGGGCAGGCAGGGCGCAGTGTGGATCTGGCTGTGTCCACTCACCCACAGCAGACGGTCAGGCAGGGCGCAGTGCGGATCTGGCTGTGTCCACTCGCCCACAGCAGACGGGCAGGCAGGGCGCAGTGCGGATCTGGCTGTGTCCACTCACCCACGGCAGACGGTCAGGCAGGGCGCAGTGCGGATCGGGCTGTGTCCACTCACCCACGGCAGACGGGCAGGCAGCGCGAGTGCGGATCTGGCTGTGTCCACTCACCCTCGGGAGACGGGCAGGCAGCGCGCAGTGCGGATCTGGCTGTGTCCACTCACCCACGGCAGACGGGCAGGCAGCGCGCAGTGCGGATCGGGCTGTGTCCACTCACCCACGGGAGACGGGCAGGCAGGGCGCAGTGCGGATCTGGCTGTGTCCACTCGCCCACGGAAGACGGGCAGGCAGGGCGCAGTGCGGATCTGGCTGTGTCCACTCACCCAGGGGAAACGGGCATGCAAGGCGCAGTGTGGATCTGGCTGTGTCCACTCACCCACGGGACACAGGCAGAGAGGGTGCTGTGTGGATATGGCTATGTCCACTGACCCACGGCAGACGGCAGGCAGGGCGCAGGGCGGATCTGGCTGTGTCTACTCGCCCACGGCAGACGGGCAGGCAGGGCGCAGTGTGGATCTGGCTGTGTCCACTCACACACGGCAGACGGTCAGGCAGGGCGCAGTTCGGTTCTGGCTGTGTCCACTCACCCACGGCAGACGGGCAGGCAGGGCGCAGTGCGGATCTGGCTGTGTCCACTCACCCACGGGAGACGGGCAGGCAGGGCACAGTGCGGATCTGGCTGTGTCCACTCACTGACGGGAGACGGGCAGGCAAGGCGCAGTGCGGATCTGGCTGTGTCCACTCACCCACGGCAGACGGGCAGGCAGGGCGCAGTGCGGATTTGGCTGTGTCCACTCACTGACGGGAGACGGGCAGGCAAGGCGCACTGCGGATCTGGCTGTGTCCACTCACCCACGGCAGACGGGCAGGCAGGGCGCAGTGCGGATCTGGCTGTGTCCACTCGCCCACGGAAGACGGGCATGTAGGGCGCAGTGCGGATCTGGCTGTGTCCACTCGCCCACGGGAGACGGGCAGGCAGGGCGCAGTGCGGATCTGGCTGTGTCCACTCACCCACGGGAGACAGGCAGGCAGGGCTCAGTGCGGATCCGGCTGTGTCCACTCACCCACGGGAGATGGGCAGAGACGGTGCTGTGTGGATCTGGCTATGTCCACTCACCCACGGGAGACGGGCAGGCAGGGCGCAGTGCGGATCTGGCTGTGTCCACTCACCCACGGCAGACGGTCAGGCAGGGCGCAGTTCCGATCTGGCTGTGTCGACTCACCCACGGGAGACAGGCAGGCAGGGCGCAGTGCGGATCCGACTGTGTCCACTCACCCACGGGAGATGGGCAGAGACGGTGCTGTGTGGATCTGGCTATGTCCACTGTCCCACGGCAGACGGGCAGGCAGGGCGCAGTACGGATCTGGCTGTGACCACTCACCCACGACAGGCGGTAAGGCAGGGCGCAGTGCGGATCTGGCTGTGTCCACTCGCCCACGGCAGACGGGCAGGCAGGGCGCAGTGCGGATCTGGCTGTGTCCACTCGCCCAAGGGTGATGGGCAGGCAGGGCGCAGTGCGGATCTGGCTGTGTCCACTCACCCACGACAGGCGGTCAGGCAGGGCGCAGTGCGGATCTGGCTGTGTCCACTCACCCACGGCAGACGGTCAGGCAGTGCGCAGTGCGGATCTGGCTGTGTCCGCTCGCCCACCGAAGACGGGCAGGAGGGCGCAGTGTGGATCTGGCTGTGTCCACTCGCCCACGGGAGACGGGCAGGCAGGGCGCAGTGCGGATCTGGCTGTGTCCACTCACACACGGCAGGCGGTCAGCAAGTGCGCAGTGCGGATCTGGCTGTGTCCAATCACCCACGGCAGACGGTCAGGCAGGGCGCAGTGCGGATCTGGCTGTGTCCACTCGCCCACGGCAGACGGGCAGGCAGGGCGCAGTGTGGATCTGGATTTGTCCACTCACCCACGGCAGACGGTCAGGCAGGATGCAGTGCGGATCTGGCTGTGTCCACTCACCCACGGCAGGCTGGCAGGCAGTGCGCAGTGCGGATCTGGCTGTGTCCACTCACCCACGGCAGACGGTCAGGCAGTGCGCAGTGCGGATCTGGCTGTGTCCACTCACCCACGGGAGACGGTCAGGCAAGGCGCAGTGCGGATCTGGCTGTGTCCACTCGCCCACGGGAGACGGGCAGGCAGGGCGCAGTGCAGATCTGGCTGTGTCCACTCACCCACGGGAGACGGGCAGGCAGGGCGCAGTGCGGATCTGGCTGTGTCCACTCACCCACGGGAGACAGGCAGGCAGGGTTCAGTGCGGATCCGGCTGTGTCCACTCACCCACGGGTGATGGGCAGAGACGGTGCTGTGTGAATCTGGCTATGTCCACTCACCCACGGGAGACGGGCAGGCAGGGCGCAGTGCGGATCTGGCTGTGTCCACTCACCCACAGCAGGCGGTCTGGCAGGGCGCAGTGCGGATCTGGCTGTGTCCACTCACCCACGGCAGACGGTCAGGCAGGGCGCAGTGCGGATCTGGCTGTGTCCACTTGCCCACGCAGACGGGCAGGCAGGGCGCACTGTGGATCTGGCTGTGTCCACACACCCACGGCTGACGGTCAGGCAGGGCGCAGTGCGGATCTGGCTGTGTCCACTCACCCACGGCAGGCGGTCAGGCAGGGCGCAGTGCGGATCTGGCTGTGTCCACTCACCCACGGCAGACTGTCAGGCAGTGCGCAGTGCGGATCCGGCTGTGTCCACTCACCCACGGGTGATGGGCAGACGGTGCTGTGTGAATCTGGCTATGTCCACTCACCCACGGGAGACGGTCAGGCAGGGCGCAGTGCGGATCTGGCTGTGTCCACTCACCCACAGCAGGCGGTCTGGCAGGGCGCTGTGCGGATCTGGCTGTGTCCACTTGCCCACGCAGACGGGCAGGCAGGGCGCACTGTGGATCTGGCTGTGTCCACACACCCACGGCTGACGGTCAGGCAGGGCGCAGTGCGGATCTGGCTGTGTCCACTTGCCCACGCAGACGGGCAGGCAGGGCGCACTGTGGATCTGGCTGTGTCCACACACCCACGGCTGACGGTCAGGCAGGGCGCAGTGCGGATCTGGCTGTGTCCACTCACCCACGGCAGACGGTCAGGCAGGGCGCAGTGCGGATCTGGCTGTGTCCACTTGCCCACGCAGACGGGCAGGCAGGGCGCACTGTGGATCTGGCTGTGTCCACACACCCACGGCTGACGGTCAGGCAGGGCGCAGTGCGGATCTGGCTGTGTCCACTCACCCACGGCAGGCGGTCAGGCAGGGCGCAGTGCGGATCTGGCTGTGTCCACTCACCCACGGCAGACTGTCAGGCAGTGCGCAGTGCGGATCTGGCTGTGTCCACTCGCCCATGGCAGACGGGAAGGCAGGGCGCAGTGTGGATCTGGCTGTGTCCACTCACCGACGGCAGACGGTCAGGCAGGGCGCAGTGCGGATCTAGCTGTGTCCACTCGCCCACGACAGACGGGCATGCAGGGCGCAGTGCGGATCTGGCTGTGTCCACTCGTCAACGGGAGACGGGCAGGCAGCACGCAGTGCGGATCTGGCTGTGTCCAATCACCCACGGGAGACGGGCAGGCAGGACGCAGTGCGGATCTGGCTGTGTCCACTCACTGACGGGAGACGGGCAGGCAGGGCGCAGTGCGGATCTGGCTGTGTCCACTCACCCACGAAAGACGGGCAGGCAGGGCGCAGTGCGGATCTGGCGGTGTCCACTCACCCACGAAGGACGGTCAGGCAGGGTGCAGTGCGGATCTGGCTGTGTCCACTCACCCACGGCAGACGGTCAGGAAGGGTGCAGTGCGGATCTGGCTATGTCCACTCACCCACGTGAGACGGGCAGTCAAGGCGCAGTGCGGATCTGGCTGTGTCCACTCACCCACGGGAGACGGTCAGGCAGGGCGCAGTGCGGATCTGGCTGTGTCCACTCGCCCACGGGAGACGGGCAGGCAGGGCGCAGTGCGGATCTGGCTGTGTCCACTCGCCCACGGCAGACGGGCAGGCAGGGCGCAGTGCGGATCTGGCTGTGTCCACTCCCCCACGGCAGACGGTCAGGCAGGGCGCAGTGCGGATCGGGCTGTGTCCACTCACCCACGGCTGACGGTCAGGCATGGCGCAGTGCGGATCTGGCTGTGTCCACTCACCCACGGCAGAAGGGCAGGCAAGGCGCAGTGCCTATCTGGCTGTGTCCACTCGCCCACGGGAGACAGGCAAGGCGCAGTGCGGATCTGGCTGTGTCCACTCACCCACGGCAGACGGGCAGGCAGGGCGCAGTGCGGATCTGGCTGTGTCCTCTCACCCACGTGAGACGAGAAGGAAAGGCGCAGTGCGGATCTGGATGTGTCCACTCACCCACGGGAGACGGTCAGGCAGGGCGCAGTGCGGATCTGGCTGTGTTCACTCACCCACGGCAGACGGGCAGGAAGGGCGCAGTGCGGATCTGGCTGTGTCCACTCGCCCATGGCAGACGGGCAGGCAGAGCGCAGTGTGGATCTGGCTGTGTCCACTCACCGACGGCAGAAGGTCAGGCAGGGCGCAGTGCGGATCTAGCTGTGTCCACTCGCCCACGACAGACGGGCAGGCAGGGCGCAGTGCGGATCTGGCTGTGTCCACTCGCCCACGGGAGACGGGCAGGCAGCGCGCAGTGCGGATCTGGCTGAGTCCACTCACCCACGGGAGACGGGCAGGCAGGGCGCAGTGCGGATCTGGCTGTGTCCACTCACTGATGGGAGACGGGCAGGCAGGGCGCAGTGCGGATCTGGCTGTGTCCACTCACCCACGGGAGACGGGCAGGCAGGGCGCAGTGCGGATCTGGCGGTGTCCACTCACCCACGAAGGACGGTCAGGCAGAGTGCAGTGCGGATCTGGCAGTGTCCACTCACCCACGGGAGACGGGCAGGAAGGGTGCAGTGTGGATCTGGCTGTGTCCACTCATCCACATGAGACGGGCAGGCAAGGCGCAGTGCGGATCTGGCTGTGTCCACTCACCCACGGGAGACGGTCAGGCAGGGCGTAGTGCGGATCTGGCTGTGTCCACTCGCCCACGGGAGACGGGCAGGCAGGGCGCAGTGCGGATCTGGCTGTGTCCACTCGCCCACGGGAGACGGGCAGGCAGGGCGCAGTGCGGATCTGGCTGTGTCCACTCGCACACGGCAGACGGGCAGGCAGGGCGCAGTGCGGATCTGGCTGTGTCCTCTGACCCACGTGAGACGAGCAGGAAAGGCGCAGTGCGGATCTGGCTGTGTCCACTCACCCACGGCAGACGGTCAGGCAGGGCGCAGTGCGAATCGGGCTGTGTCCACTCACCCACGGCAGACGGGCAGGCAGGGCGCAGTGCAGATCTGGCTGTGTCCACTCACCCACGGCAGACGGTCAGGCAGGGCGCAGTGCGGATCTGGCTGTGTCCACTCACCCACGGCAGACGGTCAGGCAGGGCGCAGTGCGGATCTGGCTGTGTCCACTCGCCCACGCAGACGGGCAGGCAGGGCGCAGTGTGGATCTGGCTGTGTCCACACACCCACGGCTGACGGTCAGGCAGGGCGCAGTGCGGATCTGGCTGTGTCCACTCACCGACGGCAGGCGGTCAGGCAGGGCGCAGTGCGGATCTGGCTGTGTCCACTCACCCACGGCAGACGGTCAGGCAGTGCGCAGTGCGGATCTGGCTGTGTCCACTCGCCCATGGCAGACGGGTAGGCAGGGCGCAGTGTGGATCTGGCTGTGTCCACTCACCGACGGCAGACGGTCAGGCAGGGCGCAGTGCGGATCTAGCTGTGTCCACTCGCCCACGACAGAGGGGCTGGCAGGGCGCGGTGCGGATCTGGCTGTGTCCACTCGCCCACGGGAGACGTGCAGGCAGCGCGCAGTGCGGATCTGGCTGTGTCCACTCACCTACGGGAGACGGGCAGGCAGGGCGCAGTGCGGATCAGGCTGTGTACACTCACCCACGGCAGAAGGGCAGGCAGGGCGCAGTGCGGATCTGGCTGTGTCCACTCGCCCACGGGAGACGGGCAGGCAGGGCGCAGTGAGGATCTGGCTGTGTTCACTCACCCACGGCAGGCGGTCAGGCAGGGCGCAGTGCGGATCTGGCTGTGTCCACTCACCCACGGCAGACGGTCAGGCAGGGCGCAGTGCGGATCTGGCTGTGTCCACTCGCCCACGGCAGACGGACAGGCAGGGCGCAGTGTGGATCTGGCTGTGTCCACTCACCGACGGCAGACGGTCAGGCAGGGCGCAGTGCGGAACTGGCTGTGTCCACTCAGCCACGACAGACGGGCAGGCAGGGCGCAGTGCGGATCTGGCTGTGCCACTCACCCACGGGAGACGGGCGGGCAGTGCACAGTGCGGATCTGGCTGTGTCCACTCGCCATGGCAGACGGGCAGGCAGGGCGCAGTGTGGATCTGGCTGTGTCCACTCACCGACGGCAGACGGTCAGGCAGGGCGCAGTGCGGATCTAGCTGTGTCCACTCGCCCACGACAGAGGGGCTGGCAGGGCGCAGTGCAGATCTGGCTGTGTCCACTCGCCCACGGGAGACGGGCAGGCAGCGCGCAGTGCGGATCTGGCTGTGTCCACTCACCCACGGGAGACGGGCAGGCAGGGCGCAGTGCGGATCTGGCTGTGTCCACTCACTGACAGGAGACGGGCAGGCAGGGCGCAGTGCGGATCTGGCTGTGTCCACTCACCCACGGGAGACGGGCAGGCAGGGCGCAGTGCGGATCTGGCGGTGTCCACTCACCCACGAAGGACGGTCAGGTAGGGTGCAGTGCGGATCTGGCTGTGTCCACTCACCCACGGGAGACGGACAGGTAGGGTGCAGTGCGGATCAGGCTGTGTCCACTCACCCACGTAAGACGGTCAGGCAGGGCGCAGTGTGGATCTGGCTGTGTCCACTCACCGACGGCAGACGGTCAGGCAGGGCGCAGTGCGGAACTGGCTGTGTCCACTCAGCCACGACAGACGGGCAGGCAGGGCGCAGTGCGGATCTGGCTGTGTCCACTCGCCCACGGGAGACGGGCAGGCAGTGCGCAGTGCGGATATGGCTGTGTCCACTCGCCCTCGACAGACGGGCAGGCAGCGAGCAGTGCGGATCTGGCTGTTTCCACTCGCCCACGGGAGACGGGCAGGCAGCGCGCAGCGCGGATCTGGCGGTGTCCACTCACCCACGGGAGACGGGCAGGCAGGGCGCAGTGCGGATCTGGCTGTGTCCACTCGCACACGGCAGACGGGCAGGCAGGGCGCAGTGCGGATCTGGCTGTGTCCACTCACCCACGGCAGTCGGTCAGGCAGGGCGCAGTGCGGATCGGGCTGTGTCCACTCACCCACGGCAGACGGGCAGGCAGGGCGCAGTGCAGATCTGGCTGTGTCCACTCACCCACGGCAGACGGTCAGGCAGGGCGCAGTGCGGATCTGGCTGTGTCCACTCACCCACGGCAGACGGTCAGGCAGGGCGCAGTGCGGATCTGGCTGTTTCCACTCGCCCACGCAGACGGGCAGGCAGTTCGCAGTGTGGATCTGGCTGTGTCCACACACCCACGGCTGACGGTCAGGCAGGGCGCAGTGCGGATCTGGCTGTGTCCACTCACCGACGGCAGGCGGTCAGGCAGGGCGCAGTGCGGATCTGGCTGTGTCCACTCACCCACGGCAGACGGTCAGGCAGTGCGCAGTGCGGATCTGGCTGTGTCCACTCGCCCATGGCAGACGGGCAGGCAGGGCGCAGTGTGGATCTGGCTGTGTCCACTCACCGACGGCAGACGGTCAGGCAGGGCGCAGTGCGGATCTAGCTGTGTCCACTCGCCAACGACAGAGGGGCTGGCAGGGCGCAGTGCGGATCTGGCTGTGTCCACTCGCCCACGGGAGACGTGCAGGCAGCGCGCAGTGCGGATCTGGCTGTGTCCACTCACCCACGGGAGACGGGCAGGCAGGGCGCAGTGCGGATCTGGCTGTGTCCACTCACTGACGGGAGACGGGCAGGCAGGGCGCAGTGCGGATCTGGCTGTGTCCACTCACCCACGGGAGACGGGCAGGCAGGGCGCAGTGCGGATCTGGCGGTGTCCACTCACCCACGAAGGACGGTCAGGCAGGGTGCAGTGCGGATCTGGCTGTGTCCACTCACCCACGGGAGACGGACAGGTAGGGTGCAGTGCGGATCAGGCTGTGTCCACTCACCCACGTGAGACGGGCAGGCAAGGCGCAGTGCGGATCTGGCTGTGTCCACTCACCTACGGGAGACGGTCAGGCAGGGCGCAGTGCGGATCTGGCAGTGTCCACTCGCCCACGGGAGACGGGCAGGCAGGGCGCAGTGCAGATCTGGCTGTGTCCACTCACAAACGGGAGACGGGCAGGCAGGGCGCAGTGCGGATCTGGCTGTGTCCACTCACTGACGGGAGACGGGCAGGCAGGGCGCAGTGCGGATCTGGCTGTGTCCACTCACCGACGGGAGACGGCAGGCAGGGCGCAGTGCGGATCTGGCTGTGTCCACTCACCCACGGCAGAAGGGCAGGCAGGGCGCAGTGCGGATCTGGCTGTGTCCACTCGCCCACGGGAGACGGGCAGGCAGGGCGCAGTGCGGATCTGGCTGTGTCCACTCACCCACGGCAGGCGGTCAGGCAGGGCGCAGTGCGGATCTGGCTGTGTCCACTCACCCACGGCAGACGGTCAGGCAGGGCGCAGTGCGGATCTGGCTGTGTCCACTCGCCCACGGCAGACGGACAGGCAGGGCGCAGTGTGGATCTGGCTGTGTCCACTCACAGACGGCAGACGGTCAGGCAGGGCGCAGTGCGGAACTGGCTGTGTCCACTCAGCCACGACAGACGGGCAGGCAGGGCGCAGTGCGGATCTGGCTGTGTCTACTCGCCCACGGGAGACGGGCAGGCAGGGCGCAGTGCGGATCTGGCTGTGTCCACTCGCCATGGCAGACGGGCAGGCAGGGCGCAGTGTGGATCTGGCTGTGTCCACTCACCGACGGCAGATGGTCAGGCAGGGCGCAGTGCGGATCTAGCTGTGTCCACTCGCCCACGACAGAGGGGCTGGCAGGGCGCAGTGCGGATCTGGCTGTGTCCACTCGCCCACGGGAGACGTGCAGGCAGCGCGCAGTGCAGATCTGGCTGTGTCCACTCACCCACGGGAGACGGGCAGGCAGGGCGCAGTGCGGATCTGGCTGTGTCCACTCACTGACAGGAGACGGGCAGGCAGGGCGCAGTGCGGATCTGGCTGTGTCCACTCACCCACGGGAGACGGGCAGGCAGGGCGCAGTGCGGATCTGGCGGTGTTCACTCACCCACGAAGGACGGTCAGGCAGGGTGCAGTGCGGATCTGGCTGTGTCCACTCACCCACGGGAGACGGACAGGTAGGGTGCAGTGCGGATCAGGCTGTGTCCACTCACCCACGTGAGACGGGCAGGCAAGGCGCAGTGCGGATCTGGCTGTGTCCACTCACCTACGGGAGACGGTCAGGCAGGGCGCAGTGCGGATCTGGCAGTGTCCACTCGCCCACGGGAGACGGGCAGGCTGGGCGCAGTGCGGATCTGGCTGTGTCCACTCACACACGGCAGACGGTCAGGCAGGGCGCAGTGCGGATCTGGCTGTGTCCACTCGCCCAAGGCAGACGGGCAGGCAGGGCGCAGTGTGGATCTGGCGGTGTCCACTCACCCACGAAGGACGGTCAGGCAGGGTGCAGTGCGGATCTGGCTGTGTCCACTCACCCACGGGAGACGGGCAGGTAGGGCGCAGTGCGGATCTGGCTGTATCCATTCACCCACGTGAGACGGGCAGGCAAAGTGCAGTGCGGATCTGGCTGTGTCCACTCACCCACGGGAGACGGTCAGGCAGGGCGCAGTGCGGATCTTGCTGTGTCCACTCACCCACGGCAGACGGGCAGGCAGGGCGCAGTGTGGATCTGGCTGTGTCCACTCACCCACGGCAGACGGTCAGGCAGGGCGCAGTGCGGATCTGGCTGTGTCCACTCACCAACGACAGGCGGTCAGGCAGGGCGCAGTGCGGATCTGGCTGTGTCCACTCACCCACGAAGGACGGTCAGGCAGGGTGCAGTGCGGATCTGGCTGTGTCCACTCACCCACGGGAGACGGGCAGGTAGGGCGCAGTGCGGATTTGGCTGTGTCCACTCACCCACGTGAGACGGGCAGGCAAGGCGCAGTGCGGATCTGGCTGTGTCCACTCACCCACGGGAGACGGTCAGGCAGGGCGCAGTGCGGATCTGGCTGTGTCCACTCACCCACGGCAGACGGGCAGGCAGGGCGCAGTGTGGATCTGGCTGTGTCCACTCACCCATGGCAGACGGTCAGGCAGGGCTCAGTGCGGATCTGGCTGTGTCCACTCACCCACGACAGGCGGTCAGGCAGGGCGCAGTGCGGATCTGGCTGTGTCCACTCACCCACGGCAGACGGTCAGGCAGTGCGCAGTGCGGATCTGGCTGTGTCCGCTCGCCCACGGCAGACGGGCAGGCAGGGCGCAGTGTGGATCTGGCTGTGTCCACTCACCCAGGGCAGACGGTCAGGCAGGGCGCAGTGCGGATCTGGCTGTGTCCACTCACCCACGGGAGATGGGCAGGCAGCGCGCAGTGCGGATCTGGCTGTGTCCACTCGCCCACGTCAGACGGGCAGGCAGCGCGCAGTGCAGATCTGGCTGTTTCCACTCGCCCACGGGAGATGGGCAGGCAGCGCGCAGTGCGGATCTGGCTGTGTCCACTCTCCCACGGGAGACGGGCAGGCAGGGCGCAGTGCGGATCTGGCTGTTTCCACTCACTGACGGGAGACGGGCAGGCAAGGTGCAGTGCGGATCTGGCTGTGTCCACTCGCCCACGGCAGACGGGCAGGCAGGGCGCAGTGTGGATCTGGCTGTGTCCACTCACCCACGGCAGAGGGGCAGGCAGGGCGCAGTGTGGATCTGGCTATGTCCACTCACCCACAGCAGACGGTCAGGCAGGGCGCAGTGCGGATCTGGCTGTGTCCACTCGCCCACAGCAGACGGGCAGGCAGGGCGCAGTGCGGATCTGGCTGTGTCCACTCACCCACGGCAGACGGTCAGGCAGGGCGCAGTGCGGATCGGGCTGTGTCCACTCACCCACGGCAGACGGGCAGGCAGCGCGCAATGCGGATCTGGCTGTGTCCACTCACCCTCGGGAGACGGGCAGGCAGCGCGCAGTGCGGATCTGGCTGTGTCCACTCACCCACGGCAGACGGGCAGGCAGCGCGCAGTGCGGATCGGGCTGTGTCCACTCACCCACGGGAGACGGGCAGGCAGGGCGCAGTGCGGATCTGGCTGTGTCCACTCGCCCACGGAAGACGGGCAGGCAGGGCGCAGTGCGGATCTGGCTGTGTCCACTCACCCAGGGGAAACGGGCATGCAAGGCGCTTGTGGATCTGGCTGTGTCCACTCACCCACGGGACACAGGCAGAGAGGGTGCTGTGTGGATATGGCTATGTCCACTGACCCACGGCAGTCGGCAGGCAGGGCGCAGGGCGGATCTGGCTGTGTCTACTCGCCCACGGCAGACGGGCAGGCAGGGCGCAGTGTGGATCTGGCTGTGTCCACTCACACACGGCAGACGGTCAGGCAGGGCGCAGTTCGGTTCTGGCTGTGTCCACTCACCCACGGCAGACGGGCAGGCAGGGCGCAGTGCGGATCTGGCTGTGTCCACTCACCCACGGGAAACGGGCAGGCAGGGCACAGTGCGGATCTGGCTGTGTCCACTCACTGACGGGAGACGGGCAGGCAGGGCGCAGTGCGGATTTGGCTGTGTCCACTCACTGACGGGAGACGGGCAGGCAAGGCGCACTGCGGATCTGGCTGTGTCCACTCACCCACGGCAGACGGGCAGGCAGGGCGCAGTGCGGATCTGGCTGTGTCCACTCGCCCACGGAAGACGGGCATGTAGGGCGCAGTGCGGATCTGGCTGTGTCCACTCGCCCACGGGAGACGGGCAGGCAGGGCGCAGTGCGGATCTGGCTGTGTCCACTCACCCACGGAAGACAGGCAGGCAGGGCTCAGTGCGGATCCGGCTGTGTCCACTCACCCACGGGAGATGGGCAGAGACGGTGCTGTGTGGATCTGGCTATGTCCACTCACCCACGGGAGACGGGCAGGCAGTTCGCAGTGCGGATCTGGCTGTGTCCACTCACCCACGGCAGACGGTCAGGCAGGGCGCAGTTCCGATCTGGCTGTGTCGACTCACCCACGGGAGACAGGCAGGCAGGGCGCAGTGCGGATCCGACTGTGTCCACTCACCCACGGGAGATGGGCAGAGACGGTGCTGTGTGGATCTGGCTATGTCCACTGTCCCACGGCAGACGGGCAGGCAGGGCGCAGTACGGATCTGGCTGTGACCACTCACCCACGACAGGCGGTAAGGCAGGGCGCAGTGCGGATCTGGCTGTGTCCACTCGCCCACGGCAGACGGGCAGGCAGGGCGCAGTGCGGATCTGGCTGTGTCCACTCGCCCACGGGTGATGGGCAGGCAGGGCGCAGTGCGGATCTGGCTGTGTCCACTCACCCACGACAGGCGGTCAGGCAGGGCGCAGTGCGGATCTGGCTGTGTCCACTCACCCACGGCAGACGGTCAGGCAGTGCGCAGTGCGGATCTGGCTGTGTCCGCTCGCCCACCGAAGACGGGCAGGAGGGCGCAGTGTGGATCTGGCTGTGTCCACTCGCCCACGGGAGACGGGCAGGCAGGGTGCAGTGCGGATCTGGCTGTGTCCACTCACACACGGCAGGCGGTCAGCAAGTGCGCAGTGCGGATCTGGCTGTGTCCAATCACCCACGGCAGACGGTCAGGCAGGGCGCAGTGCGGATCTGGCTGTGTCCACTCGCCCACGGCAGACGGGCAGGCAGGGCGCAGTGTGGATCTGGATTTGTCCACTCACCCACGGCAGACGATCAGGCAGGATGCAGTGCGGATCTGGCTGTGTCCACTCACCCACGGCAGGCTGGCAGGCAGTGCGCAGTGCGGATCTGGCTGTGTCCACTCACCCACGGCAGACGGTCAGGCAGTGCGCAGTGCGGATCTGGCTGTGTCCACTCACCCACGGGAGACGGTCAGGCAAGGCGCAGTGCGGATTTGGCTGTGTCCACTCGCCCACGGGAGACGGGCAGGCAGGGCGCAGTGCAGATCTGGCTGTGTCCACTCACCCACGGGAGACGGGCAGGCAGGGCGCAGTGCGGATCTGGCTGTGTCCACTCACCCACGGGAGACAGGCAGGCAGGGCTCAGTGCGGATCCGGCTGTGTCCACTCACCCACGGGTGATGGGCAGAGACGGTGCTGTGTGAATCTGGCTATGTCCACTCACCCACGGGAGACGGGCAGGCAGGGCGCAGTGCGGATCTGGCTGTGTCCACTCACCCACAGCAGGCGGTCTGGCAGGGCGCAGTGCGGATCTGGCTGTGTCCACTCACCCACGGCAGACGGTCAGGCAGGGCGCAGTGCGGATCTGGCTGTGTCCACTTGCCCACGCAGACGGGCAGGCAGGGCGCACTGTGGATCTGGCTGTGTCCACACACCCACGGCTGTCGGTCAGGCAGGGCGCAGTGCGGATCTGGCTGTGTCCACTCACCCACGGCAGGCGGTCAGGCAGGGCGCAGTGCGGATCTGGCTGTGTCCACTCACCCACGGCAGACTGTCAGGCAGTGCGCAGTGCGGATCCGGCTGTGTCCACTCACCCACGGGTGATGGGCAGACGGTGCTGTGTGAATCTGGCTATGTCCACTCACCCACGGGAGACGGTCAGGCAGGGCGCAGTGCGGATCTGGCTGTGTCCACTCACCCACAGCAGGCGGTCTGGCAGGGCGCTGTGCGGATCTGGCTGTGTCCACTTGCCCACGCAGACGGGCAGGCAGGGCGCACTGTGGATCTGGCTGTGTCCACACACCCACGGCTGACGGTCAGGCAGGGCGCAGTGCGGATCTGGCTGTGTCCACTTGCCCACGCAGACGGGCAGGCAGGGCGCACTGTGGATCTGGCTGTGTCCACACACCCACGGCTGACGGTCAGGCAGGGCGCAGTGCGGATCTGGCTGTGTCCACTCACCCACGGCAGACGGTCAGGCAGGGCGCAGTGCGGATCTGGCTGTGTCCACTTGCCCACGCAGACGGGCAGGCAGGGCGCACTGTGGATCTGGCTGTGTCCACACACCCACGGCTGACGGTCAGGCAGGGCGCAGTGCGGATCTGGCTGTGTCCACTCACCCACGGCAGGCGGTCAGGCAGGGCGCAGTGCGGATCTGGCTGTGTCCACTCACCCACGGCAGACTGTCAGGCAGTGCGCAGTGCGGATCTGGCTGTGTCCACTCGCCCATGGCAGACGGGAAGGCAGGGCGCAGTGTGGATCTGGCTGTGTCCACTCACCGACGGCAGACGGTCAGGCAGGGCTCAGTGCGGATCTAGCTGTGTCCACTCGCCCACGACAGACGGGCATGCAGGGCGCAGTGCGGATCTGGCTGTGTCCACTCGTCAACGGGAGACGGGCAGGCAGCACGCAGTGCGGATCTGGCTGTGTCCAATCACCCACGGGAGACGGGCAGGCAGGACGCAGTGCGGATCTGGCTGTGTCCACTCACTGACGGGAGACGGGCAGGCAGGGCGCAGTGCGGATCTGGCTGTGTCCACTCACCCACGAAAGACGGGCAGGCAGGGCGCAGTGCGGATCTGGCTGTGTCCACTCGCCCACGGGAGACGGGCAGGCAGGGCGCAGTGCGGATCTGGCTGTGTCCACTCGCCCACGGGAGACGGGCAGGCAGGGCGCAGTGCGGATCTGGCTGTGTCCACTCACCCACGGCTGACGGTCAGGCATGGCGCAGTGCGGATCTGGCTGTGTCCACTCACCCACGGCAGAAGGGCAGGCAGGGCGCAGTGCGGATCTGGCTGTGTCCACTCGCCCACGGGAGACGGGCAGGCAGGGCGCAGTGCGGATCTGGCTGTGTCCACTCACCCACGGCTGACGGTCAGGCATGGCGCAGTGCGGATCTGGCTGTGTCCACTCACCCACGGCAGAAGGGCAGGCAAGGCGCAGTGCCTATCTGGCTGTGTCCACTCGCCCACGGGAGACAGGCAAGGCGCAGTGCGGATCTGGCTGTGTCCACTCACCCACGGCAGGCGGTCTGGCAGGGCGCAGTGCGGATCTGGCTGTTTCCACTCACCCACGGCAGACGGTCAGGCAGGGCGCAGTGCGGATCTGGCTGTGTCCACTCGCCCACGCAGACGGGCAGGCAGGGCGCAGTGTGGATCTGGCTGTGTCCACTCACCCACGGCTGACGGTCAGGGAGGGCGCAGTGCGGATCTGGCTGTGTCCACTCACCCACGGCAGGCTGTCAGGCAGGGCGCAGTGCGGATCTGGCTGTGTCCACTCACCCACAGGAGACGGGCAGGCAGGGCGCAGTGCGGATCTGGCTGTGTCCACTCACTGACGGGAGACGGGCAGGCAGGGCGCAGTGCGGATCTGGCTGTGTCCACTCACCCACGGGAGACGGGCAGGCAGGGCGCAGTGCGGATCTGGCGGTGTCCACTCACCCACGAAGGACGGTCAGGCAGGGTGCAGTGCGGATCTGGCTGTGTCCACTCACCCATGGGTACGGACAGGTAGGGTGCAGTGCGGATCAGGCTGTGTCCACTCACCCACGTGATACGGGCAGGCAAGGCGCAGTGCGGATCTGGCTGTGTCCACACACCTACGGGAGACGGTCTGGCAGGGCGCAGTGCGGATCTGGCAGTGTCCACTCGCCCACGGGAGACGGGCAGGCAGGGCGCAGTGCGGATCTGGCTGTTTCCACTCACCCACGGGAGACGGGCAGGCAGGGCACAGTGCGGATCTGGCTGTGTCCACTCACCGACGGGAGACGGCAGGCAGGGCGCAGTGCGGATCTGGCTGTGTCCACTCACCCACGGCAGAAGGGCAGGCAGGGCGCAGTGCGGATCTGGCTGTGTCCACTCGCCCACGGGAGACGGGCAGGCAGGGCGCAGTGCGGATCTGGCTGTGTCCACTCACCCACGGCAGGCGGTCAGGCAGGGCGCAGTGCGGATCTGGCTGTGTCCACTCACCCACGGCAGACGGTCAGGCAGTGCGCAGTGCGGATCTGGCTGTGTCCACTCGCCCACGGCAGACGGACAGTCAGGGCGCAGTGTGGATCTGGCTGTGTCCACTCACCGACGGGAGACGGTCAGGCAGGGCGCAGTGCGGAACTGGCTGTGTCCACTCAGCCACGACAGACGGGCAGGAAGGGCGCAGTGCGGATCTGGCTGTGTCCTCTCCCCCACGGGAGACGGGCAGGCAATGCGCAGTGCGGATCTGGCTGTGTCCACTCGCCCATGGCAGACGGGCAGGCAGGGCGCAGTGTGGATCTGGCTGTGTCCACTCACCGACGGCAGACGGTCAGGCAGGGCGCAGTGCGGATCTAGCTGTGTCCACTCGCCCTCGACAGACGGGCAGGCAGTGCGCAGTGCGGATCTGGCTGTGTCCACTTGCCCACGGGAGACGGGCAGGCAGCGCGCAGTGCGGATCTGGCTGTGTCCAATCACCCACGGGAGACGGGCAGGCAGGGCGCAGTGCGGATCTGGCTGTGTCCACTCACTGACGGGAGACGGGCAGGCAGGGCGCAGTGCGGATCTGGCTGTGTCCACTCACCCACGGGAGACGGGCAGGCAGGGCGCAGTGCGGATCTGGCGGTGTCCACTCACCCACGAAGGACAGTCAGGCAGGGTGCAGTGCGGATCTGGCTGTGTCCACTCACCCACGGGAGACGGGCAGGTAGGGTGCAGTGCGGATCTGGCTATGTCCACTCACCCACGTGAGACGGGCAGTCAAGGCGCAGTGCGGATCTGGCTGTGTCCACTCACCCACGGGAGACGGTCACGCAGGGTGCAGTGCGGATCTGGCTGTGTCCACTCGCCCACGGGAGACGGGCAGGCAGGGCGCAGTGCGGATCTGGCTGTGTCACTCGCCCACGGCAGACGGGCAGGCAGGGCGCAGTGCGGATCTGGCTGTGTCCACTCCCCCACGGCAGACGGTCAGGCAGGGCGCAGTGCGGATCGGGCTGTGTCCACTCACCCACGGCAGACGGGCAGGCAGGGTGCAGTGCGGATCTGGCTGTGTCCACTCACCCACGGCAGGCGGTCTGGCAGGGCGCAGTGCGGATCTGGCTGCTTCCACTCACCCACGGCAGACGGTCAGGCAGGGCGCAGTGCAGATCTGGCTGTGTCCACTCGCCCACGCAGACGGGCAGGCAGGCCGCAGTGTGGATCTGGCTGTGTCCACTCACCCACGGCTGACGGTCAGGGAGGGCGCAGTGCGGATCTGGCTGTGTCCACTCACCCACGGCAGGCGGTCAGGCAGGGCGCAGTGCGGATCTGGCTGTGTCCACTCACCCACGGCAGACGGTCAGGCAGTGCGCAGTGCGGATCTGGATGTGTCCACTCGCCCATGGCAGACGGGCAGGCAGGGCGCAGTGTGGATCTGGCTGTGTCCACTCACCGACGGAGGACGGTCAGGCAGGGCGCAGTGCGGATCTGGCTGTGTCCACTCGCCCACGGGAGACGGGCAGGCAGCGGGCAGTGCGGATCTGGCTGTGTCCACTCACCCACGGGAGACGGGGAGGCAGGGTGCAGTGCGGATCTGTCTGTGTCCACTCACTGACGGGAGACGGGCAGGCAGGGCGCAGTGCGGATCTGGCTGTGTCCACTCACCCACGGGAGACGGGCAGGCAGGGCGCAGTGCGGATCTGGCGGTGTCCACTCACCCACGAAGGACGGTCAGGCAGGGTGCAGTGCGGATCTGGCTGTGTCCACTCACCCACGGGAGACGGGCAGGCAGGGCGCAGTGCGGATCTGGCTGTGTCCACTCGCCCACGGGAGACGGGCAGGCAGCGTGCAGTGCGGATCTGGCTGTGTCCACTCACCCACGGGAGACGGGCAGGCAGGGCGCAGTGCGGATCTGGCTGTGTCCACCCACTGACGTGAGACGGGCAGGCAGGGCGCAGTGCGGATCTGGCTGTGTCCACTCACCCAAGGGAGACGGACAGGTAGGGTGCAGTGCGGATAAGGCTGTGTCCACTCACCCACGTGAGTCGGGCAGGCAAGGCGCAGTGCGGATCTGGCTGTGTCCACTCACTTACAGGAGACGGTCTGGCAGGGCGAAGTGCGGATCTGGCAGTGTCCACCAGCCCACGGGAGACGGGCAGGCAGGGCGCAGTGCGGATCTGGCTGTTTCCACTCACCCACGGGAGACGGGCAGGCAGGGCGCAGTGCGGATCTGGCTGTATCCACTCACCGACGGGAGACGGCAGGCAGGGCGCAGTGCGGATCTGGCTGTGTCCACTCACCCACGGCAGAAGGGCAGGCAGGGCGCAGTGCGGATCTGGCTGTGTCCAATCGCCCCCGGGAGACGGGCAGGCAGGGCGCAGTGCGGATTTGGCTGTGTCCACTCACCCACGGCAGGCGGTTAGGCAGGGCGCAGTGCGGATCTGGCTGTGTCCACTCACCCACGGCAGGCGGTTAGGCAGGGCGCAGTGCGGATCTGGCTGTGTCCACTCACCCACGGCAGACGATCAGGCAGGGCGCAGTGCGGATCGGGCTGTGTCCACTCACCCACGGCAGACGGGCAGGCAGGGCGCAGTGCAGATCTGGCTGTGTCCACTCACCCACGGCAGACGATCAGGCAGGGCGCAGTGCGGATCTGGCTGGGTCCACTCACCCACGGCCGAAGGGCAGGCAAGGAGCAGTGCGGATCTGGCTGTGTCCACTCGCCCACGGAAGACGGTCAGGCAGGGTGCAGTGCGGATCTGGCTGTGTCCACTCACCCACAGCAGGCGGTCTGGCAGGGCGCAGTGCGGATCTGGCTGTGTCCACTCACCCACGGCAGACGGTCAGGCAGGGCGCAGTGCGGATCTGGCTGTGTCCACTCGCCCACGCAGACGGGCAGGCAGGGCGCACTGTGGATCTGGCTGTGTCCACACACCCACGGCTGACGGTCAGGCAGGGCGCAGTGCGGATCTGGCTGTGTCCACTCACCCACGGCAGGCGGTCAGGCAGGGCGCAGTGCGGATCTGGCTGTGTCCACTCACCCACGGCAGACGGTCAGGCAGTGCGCAGTGCGGATCTGGCTCTGTCCACTCGCCCATGGCAGACGGGAAGGCAGGGCGCAGTGTGGATCTGGCTGTGTCCACTCACCGACGGCAGACGGTCAGGCAGGGCGCAGTGCGGATCTAGCTGTGTCCACTCGCCCACGACAGACGGGCAGGCAGGGCGCAGTGCGGATCTGGCTGTGTCCACTCGCCCACGGGAGACGGGCAGGCAGCGCGCAGTGCGGATCTGGCTGTGTCCACTCACCCACGGGAGACGGGCAGGCAGGGCGCAGTGCGGATCTGGCTGTGTCCACCCACTGACGGGAGACGGGCAGGCAGGGCGCAGTGCGGATCTGGCTGTGTCCACTCACCCACGGGAGACGGACAGGTAGGGTGTAGTGCGGATCAGGCTGTGTCCACTCACCCACGTGAGACGGGCAGGCAAGGCGCAGTGCGGATCTGGCTGTGTCCACTCACTTACGGGAGACGGTCTGGCAGGGCGAAGTGCGGATCTGGCAGTGTCCACCAGCCCACGGGAGACGGGCAGGCAGGGCGCAGTGCGGATCTGGCTGTTTCCACTCACCCACGGGAGACGGGCAGGCAGGGCGCAGTGCGGATCTGGCTGTGTCCACTCACCGACGGGAGACGGCAGGCAGGGCGCAGTGCGGATCTGGCTGTGTCCACTCACCCACGGCAGAAGGGCAGGCAGGGCGCAGTGCGGATCTGGCTGTGTCCATTCACCCACGGCAGACGGTCAGGCAGGGCGCAGTGCGGATCTGGCTGTGTCCACGAGCCCACGGCAGACGGTCAGGCAGGGCGCAGTGCGGAACTGGCTGTGTCCACTCAGCCACGACAGACGGGCAGGCAGGGCGCAGTGCGGATCTGGCTGTGTCCACTCGCCCACGGGAGACGGGCAGGCAATGCGCAGTGCGGATCTGGCTGTGTCCACACACCCACGGGAGACGGTCAGGCAGGGCGTAGTGCGGATCTGGCTGTGTTCACTCACCCACGGCAGACGGGCAGGCAGGGCGCAGTGTGGATTTGGCTGTGTCCACACGCCCACTGGAGACGGGCAGGCAGGGCGCAGTGCGGATCTGGCTATGTCCACTCGCCCACTGGAGACGGGCAGGCAGGGCGCAGTGCGGATTTGGCTGTGTCCACTCACCCACGGGAGACGGGCAGGCAGCGCGTAGTGCGGATCTGGCTGTGTCCACTCACTGAGGGGAGACGGGCAGGCATGGCGCAATGCGGATCTGGCTGTGTCCACTCACACACGGCAGACGGGCAGGCATGGCGCAGTGCGTATCTGGCTGTGTCCACTCACTGACGGGAGACGGGCAGGCAAGGCTCAGTGCGGATCTGGCTGTGTCCACAAACCCACGGCAGATGGACAGGTAGGGCGCAGTGCGGATCTGGCTGTGTCCACTCACACACGGCAGAAGGGCAGGCAGGGCGCAGTGCGGATCTGGCTGTGACCTCTCGCCCCCGGGAGACGGGCAGGCAGGGCGCAGTGCGGATCTGGCTGTGTCCACTCACCCACGGCAGGCGGTTAGGCAGGGCGCAGTGCGGATCTGGCTGTGTCCACTCACCCACGGCAGGCGGTTAGGCAGGGCGCAGTGCGGATCTGACTGTGTCCACTCGCCCACTGGAGACGGGCAGGCAGGGCGCAGTGCGGATCTGGCTGTGTCCACTCGCCCACTGGAGACGGGCAGGCAGGGCGCAGTGCGGATCTGGCTGTATCCACTCACCCACGGCAGACGGTCAGGCAGGGCAAAGTGCGGATCTGGCTGTTTCCACTCGCCCACGGCAGAGGGGCAGGCAGGGCGCTGTGTGGATCTGGCTGTGTCCACTCACCCACGTCAGACGGTCAGGCAGGGCGCAGTGCGGATCTGGCTGTGTCCACTCGCCCACGGCAGACGGGCAGGCAGGGCGCAGTGCGGATCTGGCTGTGTCCACTCACCCACGGGAGACGGGCAGGCAGGGCGCAGTGCGGATCTGGCTGTGTCCACTCACCGACGGGAGACGGGCAGGCAAGGCGCAGTGCCGATCTGGCTGTGTCCACTCACCCACGGCAGACGGGCAGGCAGGGCGCAGTGCGGATCTGGCTGTGTCCACTCACTGACGGGAGACGGGCAGGCAAGGCGCAGTGCGGATCTGGCTGTGTCCACTCACCCACGGCAGACGGGCAGGCAGGGAGCAGTGTGGATCTGGCTGTGTCCACTCACCCACAGCAGACGGTCAGGCAGGGCGCAGTGCGGATCTGGCTGTGTCCACTCACCCACGAAGGACTGTCAGGCAGGGTGCAGTGTGGATCTGGCTGTGTCCACTCGCCTACGGGAGACGGGCAGGTAGGGCGCAGTGCGGATCTGGCTGTGTCCACTCACCCACGTGAGACGGGCAGGCAAGGCGCAGTGCGGATCTGGCTGTGTCCACTCACCCACGGGAGACAGTCAGGCAGGGCGCAGTGCGGATCTGGCTGTGTCCACTCACCCACGGCAGACGGGCAGGCAGGGCGCAGTGTGGATCAGGCTGTGTCCGCTCACCCACGGCAGACGGGCGGGCAGGGCGCAGTGCGGATATGGCTGTGTCCACTCGCCCACGACAGACGGGCAGGCAGCGCGCAGTGCGGATCTGGCTGTTTCGACTCGCCCACGGGAGACGGGCAGGCAGCACACAGTGCGGATCTGGCTGTGTCCACTCACCCACGGGAGACGGGTAGGCAGGGCGCAGTGCGGATCTGGCTGTGTCCACTCACCCACTGCAGAAGGGCAGGCAGGGCGCAGTGCGGATCTGGCTGTGTCCACTAGCCCCCGGGAGACGGGCAGGCAGGGCGCAGTGCGTATCTGGCTGTGTCCACTCACCCACGACAGGCGGTCAGGCAGGGCGCAGTGCGGATCTGGCTGTGTCCACTCACCCACGGCAGACGGGCAGGCAGGGCGCAGTGCGGATCTGGCTGTGTCCACTCACCCACATCAGGCGGTCAGGCAGGGCGCAGTGCGGATCTGGCTGTGTCCACTCACCCATGGCAGACGGTCAGGCAGGGCGCAGTGCGGATCTGGCTGTGTCCACTCGCCCACGGCAGACGGACAGGCAGGGCGCAGTGTGGATCTGGCTGTGTCCACTCACTGACGGGAGACGGGCAGGCAAGGTGCAGTGCGGATCTGGCTGTGTCCACTCACCCACGGGAGACGGGCAGGCAGGGCGCAGTGCGGATCTGGCTGTGTCCACACACCCACGGGAGACGGTCAGGCAGGGCGCAGTGCGGATCTAGCTGTGTCCACTCACCCATGGCAGACGGGCAGGCATGGCGCAGTGTGGATCTGGCTGTGTCCACACGCCCACTGGAGACGGGCAGGCAGGGCGCAGTGCGGATCTGGCTATGTCCACTCGCCCACTGGAGACGGGCAGGCAGGGCGCAGTGCGGATCTGGCTGTGTCCACTCACCCACGGGACACGGGCAGGCAGCGCGCAGTGCGGATCTGGCTGTGTCCACTCACTGACGGGAGACGGGCAGGCATGGCGCAATGCGGATCTGGCTGTGTCCACTCACACACGGCAGACGGGCAGACAGGGCGCAGTGCGGATCTGGCTGTGTCCACTCACTGACGGGAGATGGGCAGGCAAAGCGCAGTGCGGATCTGGCTGTGTCCACAAACCCACGGCAGATGGTCAGGTAGGGCGCAGTGCGGATCTGGCTGTGTCCACTCACCCACATCAGGCGGTCAGGCAGGGCGCAGTGCGGATCTGGCTGTGTCCACTCACCCATGGCAGACGGTCAGGCAGGGCGCAGTGCGGATCTGGCTGTGTCCACTCGCCCACGGCAGACGGACAGGCAGGGCGCAGTGTGGATCTGGCTGTGTCCACTCACCGACGGCAGACGGTCAGGCAGGGCGCAGTGCGGATCTGGCTGTGTCCACTCACCCACGGCAGAAGGGCAGGCAGGGCGAAGTGCGGATCTGGCTGTGTCCACTCGCCCCCGGGAGACGGGCAGGCAGTGCGCAGTGCGGATCTGGCTGTGTTCACTCACCCACGGCAGAAGGGCAGGCAGGGCGCAGTGCGGATCTGGCTGTGTCCACTCACCCACGGCAGACGGTCAGGCAGGGCGCAGTGCGGATCTGGCTGTGTCCACTCACCCACGGGAGACGGGGAGGCAGGGCGCAGTGCGGATCTGGCTGTGTCCACTCACCCACGGCAGACGGTCAGGCAGGGCGCAGTGCAGATCTGGCTGTGTCCACTCACCCACGGCAGAAGGGCAGGCAGGGCGCAGTGCGGATCTGGCTGTGTCCACTCGCCCACGGGAGACGGGCAGGCAGGGCGAAGTGCGGATCTGGCTGTGTCCACTCACCCACGGCAGGCGGTCAGGCAGGGCGCAGTGCGGATCTGGCTGTGTCCACTCGCCCACGGGTGACGGGCAGGCAGGGCGCAGTGCGGATCTGGCTGTGTCCACTCACCCACGGCAGGCGGTCAGGCAGGGCGCAGTGCGGATCTGGCTGTGTCCACTCACCCACGGGAGACGGTCAGGCAGGGCGCAGTGCGGATCTGGCTGTGTCCACTCGCCCACGGCAGACGGGCAGGCAGGGCGCAGTGCTGATCTGGCTGTGTCCACTCGCCCCCTGGAGACGGGCAGGCAGGGCGCAGTGCGGATCTGGCTGTGTCCACTCGACACGGCAGACGGTCAGTCAGGGCGCAGTGCGGATCGGGCTGTGTCCACAAGCCCACGGCAGACGGGCAGGCAGGGCGCAGTGTGGATCTGGCTGTGTCCACTCACCCACGGCAGACGGTCAGGCAGGGCGCAGTGCGGATCTGGCTGTGTCCACTCACCCACGGCAGAAGGGCAGGCAGGGCGCAGTGCGGATCTGGCTGTGTCCACTCGCCCACGGGAGACGGGCAGGCAGGGCGCAGTGCGGATCTGTCTGTGTCCACTCACCCACGGCAGGCGGTCAGGCAGGGCGCAGTGCGGATCTGGCTGTGTCCACTCACCCACGGCAGACGGTCAGGCAGGGCGCAGTGCGGATATGGCTGTGTCCACTCGCCCACGGAAGACGGGCAGGCAGGGCGCAGTGTGGATTTGGCTGTGTCCACTCACCCATGGGAGACGGGCAGGCAGGGCGCAGTGCGAATCTGGCTGTGTACACTCACCCACGGCAGGCGGTCAGGCAGGGCGCAGTGCGGATCTGGCTGTGTCGACTCACCCACGGCAGACGGTCAGGTAGTTCGCAGTGCGGATCTGGCTGTGTCCACTCGCCCACGGCAGACGGGCAGGCAGGGCGCAGTGTGGATCTGGCTGTGTCCACTCACCGACGGCAGACGGTCAGGCAGGGCGCAGTGCGAATCTGGCTGTGTCCACTCGCCCATGACAGACGGGCAGACAGGGCGCAGTGCGGATCTGGCTGTGTCCGCTCGCCCACGGGAGACGGGCAGGCAGAGCGCAGTGCGGATCTGGCTGTGTCCACTCACCCACGGGAGACGGGCAGGCAGGGCGCTGTGCGGATCTGGCTGTGTCAACTCACTGACGGGAGACGGGCAGGCAGGGCGCAGTGCGGATCTGGCTGTGTCCACTCACCCACGGGAGACGGGCAGGCAGGGCGCAGTGCGGATCTGGCGGAGTCCACTCACCCACGAAGGACGGTCAGGCAGGGTGCAGTGCGGATCTGGCGGTGTCCACTCACCCACGGGAGACGGGAAGGTAGGGCGCAGTGCGGATCTGGCTGTGTCCACTCACCCACGTGAGACGGGCAGGCAAGGCGCAGTGCGGATCTGGCTGTGTCCACTCACCCACGGGAGACGGTCAGGCAGGGCGCAGTGCGGATCTTGCTGTGTCCACTCACCCACGGCAGACGGGCAGGCAGTGCGCAGTGTGGATCTGGCTGTGTCCACTCACCCACGGCAGACGGTCAGGCAGGGCGCAGTGCGGATCTGGCTGTGTCCACTCACCCACGACAGGCGGTCAGGCAGGGCGCAGTGCGGATCTGGCTGTGTCCACTCACACACGGCAGACGGTCAGGCAGTGCGCAGTGCGGATCTGGCTGTGTCCGCTCGCCCACGGCAGATGGGAAGGCAGGGCGCAGTGTGGATCTGGCTGTGTCCACTCACCCACGGCAGACGGGCAGGCAGAGCGCAGTGCGGATATGGCTGTGTCCACTCGCCCACGATAGACGGGCAGGCAGCGCGCAGTGCGGATATGGCTGTTTCTACTCGCCCACGGGAGACGGGCAGGCAGCGCGCAGTGCGGATCTGGCTGTGTCCACTCATCCACGGGAGACGGGCAGGCAGGGCACAGTGCGGATCTGGCTGTGTCCACTCACTGACGGGAGACGGGCAGGCAAGGTGCAGTGCGGATCTGGCTGTGTCCACTCACCCACGGGAGACGGGCAGGCAGGGTGCAGTGCGGATCTGGCTGTGTCCACACACCCACGGGAGACGGTCAGGCAGGGCGTAGTGCGGATCTGGCTGTGTCCACTCACCCACGGCAGACGGTCAGGCAGGGCAAAGTGCGGATCTGGCTGTTTCCACTCGCCCACGGCAGAGGGGCAGGCAGGGCGCTGTGTGGATCTGGCTGTGTCCACTCACCCACGTCAGACGGTCAGGCAGGGCGCAGTGCGGATCTGGCTGTGTCTACTCGCCCACGGCAGACGGGCAGGCAGGGCGCAGTGCGGATCTGGCTGTGTCCACTCACCCACGGGAGACGGGCAGGCAGGGCGCAGTGCGGATCTGGCTGTGTCCACTCACCGACGGGAGACGGGCAGGCAAGGCGCAGTGCCGATCTGGCTGTGTCCACTCACCCACGGCAGACGGGCAGGCAGGGCGCAGTGCGGATCTGGCTGTGTCCACTCACTGACGGGAGACGGGCAGGCAAGGCGCAGTGCGGATCTGGCTGTGTCCACTCACCACGGGAGACGGGCAGGCAGGGCACAGTGCGGATCTGGCTGTGTCCACTCACTGACGGGAGACGGGCAGGCAAGGTGCAGTGCGGATCTGGCTGTGTCCACTCACTGACGGGAGACGGGCAGGCAAGGTGCAGTGCGGATCTGGCTGTGTCCACTCACCCACGGGAGACGGGCAGGCAGGGCGCAGTGCGGATCTGGCTGTGTCCACTCACCCACGGGAGACGGTCAGGCAGGGCGCAGTGCGGATCTGGCTGTGTCCATTCACCCACGGCAGACGGTCAGGCAGGGCGCAGTGCGGATCTGGCTGTGTCCACTCACCCACGGCAGGCGGTTAGGCAGGGCGCAGTGCGGATCTGGCTGTGTCCACTCACCCACGGCAGGTGGTTAGGCAGGGCGCAGTGCGGATCTGGCTGTGTCCACTCGCCCACTGGAGATGGGCAGGCAGGGCGCAGTGCGGATCTGGCTGTGTCCACTCGCCCACGGGAGACGGGCAGGCAGGGCGCAGTGCGGATCTGGCTGTGTCCACTCACCCACGGCAGACGGTCAGGCAGGGCAAAGTGCGGATCTGGCTGTTTCCACTCGCCCAAGGCAGAGGGGCAGGCAGGGCGCTGTGTGGATCTGGCTGTGTCCACTCACCCACGTCAGACGGTCAGGCAGGGCGCAGTGCGGATCTGGCTGTGTCCACTCGCCCACGGCAGACGGGCAGGCAGGGCGCAGTGCGGATTTGGCTGTGTCCACTCGCCCACGGCAGACGGTCAGGCAGGGCGCAGTGCGGATCGGGCTGTGTCCACAAGCCCACGGCAGACGGGCAGGCAGGGCGCAGTGTGGATCTGGCTGTGTCCACTCACCCACGGCAGACGGTCAGGCAGGGCGCAGTGCGGATCTGGCTGTGTCCACTCACCCACGGCAGAAGGGCAGGCAGTGCGCAGTGCGGATCTGGCTGTGTCCACTCGCCCCCGGGAGACGGGCAGGCAGGGCGCAGTGCGTATCTGGCTGTGTCCACTCACCCACGGCAGGCGGTCAGGCAGGGCGCAGTGCGGATCTGGCTGTGTCCACTCACCCACGGAAGACGGTCAGGCTGGGCGCAGTGCGGATCTGGCTGTGTCCACTCGCCCACGGCAGACGGGCAGGCAGGGCGCAGTGTGGATCTGGCTGTGTCAACTCACCCACGGGAGACGGGCAGGCAAGGCGCAGTGCAGATCTGGCTGTGTACACTCACCCACGGCAGGCGGTCAGGCAGGGCGCAGTGCGGATCTGGCTGTGTCCACTCACTCACGGCAGACGGTCAGGCAGTGCGCAGTGCGGATCTGGCTGTGTCCGCTCGCCCACGGCAGATGGGCAGGCAGGGCGCAGTGTGGATCTGGCTGTGTCCACTCACCCACGGCAGACGGGCAGGCAGGGCGCAGTGCGGATATGGCTGTGTCCACTCACCCACGGGAGACGGGCAGGCAGGGCGCAGTGCGGATCTGGCTGTGTCCACTCACTGACGGGAGACGGGCAGGCAAGGTGCAGTGCGGATCTGGCTGTGTCCACTCACTGACGGGAGACGGGGAGGCAGGGCGCAGTGCGGATCTGGCTGTGTCCACTCACCCACGGCAGGCGGTTAGGCAGGGCGCAGTGCGGATCTGGCTGTGTCCACTCACCCACGGCAGACTGTCAGGAAGGGCGCAGTGAGGATCTGGCTGTGTCCACTCGCCCACGGGAGATGGGCAGGCAGGGCGCAGTGCGGATCTGGCTGTGTCCACTCACTGACAGGAGACGGGCAGGCAAGGCGCAGTGCGGATCTGGCTGTGTCCACTCACCCACGGGAGACGGGCAGGCAGAGCGCAGTGCGGATCTGGCTGTGTCCACTCACCCACGGCAGACGGTCAGGCAGGGCGCAGTGCGGATCTGGCTGTGTCCACTCACCCACGGGAGACGGGCAGGCAGGGCGCAGTGCGGATCTGGCTGTGTCCACTCACCCACGGCAGACGGTCAGGCAGGGCGCAGTGCGGATCTGGCTGTGTCCACTCACCCACGGCAGAAGGGCAGGCAGGGCGCAGTGCGGATCTGGCTGTGTCCACTCGCCCACGGGAGACGGGCAGGCAGGGCGCAGTGCGGATCTGGCTGTGTCCACTCACCCACGGCAGGCGGTCAGGCAGGGCGCAGTGCGGATCTGGCTGTGTCCACTCGCCCACGAGTGACGGGCAGGCAGGGCGCAGTGCGGATCTGGCTGTGTCCACTCACCCACGGCAGACGGTCAGGCAGGGCGCAGTGCGGATCTGGCTGTGTCCACTCACCCACGGCAGACGGTCAGGCAGGGCGCAGTGTGGATCTGGCTGTGTCCACTCACCCATGGGAGACGGGCAGGCAGGGCGCAGTGCGGATCTGGCTGTGTCCACTCACCCACGGAAGACGGGCAGGCAGGGCACAGTGCGGATCTGGCTGTGTCCACTCACTGACGGGAGACGGGCAGGTAAGGTGCAGTGCGGATCTGGCTGTGTCCACTCACCCACGGGAGACGGGCAGGCAGGGCGCAGTGCGGATCTGGCTGTGTCCACACACCCACGGGAGACGGTCAGGCAGGGCGCAGTGCGGATCTGGCTGTGTCCACTCACCCACGGCAGACGGGCAGGCAGGGCTCAGTGTGGATCTGGCTGTGTCCACACGCCCACTGGAGACGGGCAGGCAGGGCGCAGTGCGGATCTGGCTATGTCCACTCGCCCACTGGAGACGGGCAGGCAGGGCGCAGTGCGGATCTGGCTGTGTCCACTCACCCACGGGAGACGGGCAGGCAGCGCGCAGTGCGGATCTGGCTGTGTCCACTCACTGACGGGAGACGGGCAGGCATGGCGCAATGCGGATCTGGCTGTGTCCACTCACACACGGCAGACGGGCAGGCAGGGCGCAGTGCGGATCTGGCTGTGTCCACTCACTGACGGGAGACGGGCAGGCAAGGCGCAGTGCGGATCTGGCTGTGTCCACAAACCCTCGGCAGATGGTCAGGTAGGGCGCAGTGCGGATCTGGCTGTGTCCACTCACCCACGGCAGAAGGGCAGGCAGGGCGCAGTGCGGATCTGGCTGTGTCCACTCGCCCCCGGGAGACGGGCAGGCAGGGCGTAGTGCGGATCTGGCTGTGTCCACTCACCCACGGCAGGCGGTTAGGCAGGGCGCAGTGCGGATCTGGCTGTGTCCACTCACCCACGGCAGGCGGTTAGGCAGGGCGCAGTGCGGATCTGGCTGTGTCCGCTCGCCTACTGGAGACGGGCAGGCAGGGCGCAGTGCGGATCTGGCTGTGTCCACTCGCCCACGGGAGACGGGCAGGCAGGGCACAGTGTGGATCTGGCTGTGTCCACTCACCCACGGCAGACGGTCAGGCCGGGCAAAGTGCGGATCTGGCTGTTTCCACTCACCCACGGCAGAGGGGCAGGCAGGGCGCAGTGTGGATCTGGCTGTGTCCACTCACCCACGTCAGACGGTCAGGCAGGGCGCAGTGCGGATCTGGCTGTGTCCACTCGCCCACGGCAGACGGGCAGGCAGGGCGCAGTGCGGATCTGGCTGTGTCCACTCGCCCACGGCAGACGGTCAGGCAGGGCGCAGTGCGGATCGGGCTGTGTCCACAAGCCCACGGCAGACGGGCAGGCAGGGCGCAGTGTGGATCTGGCTGTGTCCACTCACCCACGGCAGACGGTCAGGCAGGGCGAGGTGCGGATCTGGCTGTGTCCACTCACCCACAGCAGAAGGGCAGGCAGGGCACAGTGCGGATCTGGCTGTGTCCACTCGCCCACGACAGATGGGCAGGCAGGGCGCAGTGCGGATCTGGCTGTGTCGACTCACCCACAGCAGACGGTCAGGTAGTGCGCAGTGCGGATCTGGCTGTGTCCACTCGCCCACGGCAGACGGGCAGGCAGGGCGCAGTGTGGATCTGGCTGTGTCCACTCACCGACGGCAGACGGTCAGGCAGGGCGCAGTGCGAATCTGGCTGTGTCCACTCGCCCACGACAGATGGGCAGGCAGGGCGCAGTGCGGATCTGGCTGTGTCCACTCGCCCACTGGAGACGGACAGGCATTGCGCAGTGCGGATCTGGCTGTGTCCACTCACCCACGGGAGACGGGCAGGCAGGGCGCAGTGCGGATCTGGCTGTGTCCACTCACGGACCGGAGACGGGCAGGCAGGGCACAGTGCGGATCTGGCTGTGTCCACTCACCCACGAGAGACGGGAAGGCAGGGCGCAGTGCGGATCTGGCGGTGTCCACTCACCCACGAATGACGGTCAGGCAGGGTGCAGTGCGGATCTGGCTGTGTCCACTCACCCACGGGAGACGGGCAGGTAGGGCGCAGTGCGGATCTGGCTGTGTCCACTCACCCACGTGAGACGGGCAGGCAAGGCGCAGTGCGGATCTGGCTGTGTAAACTCACCCACGGGAGACGGTCAGGCAGGGCGCAGTGCAGATCTTGCTGTGTCCACTCACCCACGGCAGACGGGCAGGCAGGGTGCAGTGCAGATCTGGCTGTGTCCACTCACCCACGGCAGACGGGCAGGCAGGGCGCAGTGCGGATCTGGCTGTGTCCACTCACCCACGGGAGACGGGCAGGCAGCGCGCAGTGCGGATCTGGCTGTGTCCACTCACTGACGGGAGACGGGCAGGCATGGCGCAATGCGGATCTGGCTGTGTCCACTCACACACGGCAGACGGGCAGGCAGGGCGCAGTGCGGATCTGGCTGTGTCCACTCACTGACGGGAGACGGGCAGGCAAGGCGCAGTGCGGATCTGGCTGTGTCCACAAACCCTCGGCAGATGGTCAGGTAGGGCGCAGTGCGGATCTGGCTGTGTCCACTCACCCACGGCAGAAGGGCAGGCAGGGCGCAGTGCGGATCTGGCTGTGTCCACTCGCCCCCGGGAGACGGGCAGGCAGGGCGTAGTGCGGATCTGGCTGTGTCCACTCACCCACGGCAGGCGGTTAGGCAGGGCGCAGTGCGGATCTGGCTGTGTCCACTCACCCACGGCAGGCGGTTAGGCAGGGCGCAGTGCGGATCTGGCTGTGTCCGCTCGCCTACTGGAGACGGGCAGGCAGGGCGCAGTGCGGATCTGGCTGTGTCCACTCGCCCACGGGAGACGGGCAGGCAGGGCACAGTGTGGATCTGGCTGTGTCCACTCACCCACGGCAGACGGTCAGGCCGGGCAAAGTGCGGATCTGGCTGTTTCCACTCACCCACGGCAGAGGGGCAGGCAGGGCGCAGTGTGGATCTGGCTGTGTCCACTCACCCACGTCAGACGGTCAGGCAGGGCGCAGTGCGGATCTGGCTGTGTCCACTCGCCCACGGCAGACGGGCAGGCAGGGCGCAGTGCGGATCTGGCTGTGTCCACTCGCCCACGGCAGACGGTCAGGCAGGGCGCAGTGCGGATCGGGCTGTGTCCACAAGCCCACGGCAGACGGGCAGGCAGGGCGCAGTGTGGATCTGGCTGTGTCCACTCACCCACGGCAGACGGTCAGGCAGGGCGAGGTGCGGATCTGGCTGTGTCCACTCACCCACAGCAGAAGGGCAGGCAGGGCACAGTGCGGATCTGGCTGTGTCCACTCGCCCACGACAGATGGGCAGGCAGGGCGCAGTGCGGATCTGGCTGTGTCGACTCACCCACAGCAGACGGTCAGGTAGTGCGCAGTGCGGATCTGGCTGTGTCCACTCGCCCACGGCAGACGGGCAGGCAGGGCGCAGTGTGGATCTGGCTGTGTCCACTCACCGACGGCAGACGGTCAGGCAGGGCGCAGTGCGAATCTGGCTGTGTCCACTCGCCCACGACAGATGGGCAGGCAGGGCGCAGTGCGGATCTGGCTGTGTCCACTCGCCCACTGGAGACGGACAGGCATTGCGCAGTGCGGATCTGGCTGTGTCCACTCACCCACGGGAGACGGGCAGGCAGGGCGCAGTGCGGATCTGGCTGTGTCCACTCACGGACCGGAGACGGGCAGGCAGGGCACAGTGCGGATCTGGCTGTGTCCACTCACCCACGAGAGACGGGAAGGCAGGGCGCAGTGCGGATCTGGCGGTGTCCACTCACCCACGAATGACGGTCAGGCAGGGTGCAGTGCGGATCTGGCTGTGTCCACTCACCCACGGGAGACGGGCAGGTAGGGCGCAGTGCGGATCTGGCTGTGTCCACTCACCCACGTGAGACGGGCAGGCAAGGCGCAGTGCGGATCTGGCTGTGTAAACTCACCCACGGGAGACGGTCAGGCAGGGCGCAGTGCAGATCTTGCTGTGTCCACTCACCCACGGCAGACGGGCAGGCAGGGTGCAGTGCAGATCTGGCTGTGTCCACTCACCCACGGCAGACGGTCAGGCAGGGCGCAGTGCGGATCTGGCTGTGTCCACTCGCCCACGGCAGACGGGCAGGCAGGGCGCAGTGTGGATCTGGCTGTGTCCACTCACCCACAGCAGTCGGTCAGGTAGGGCGCAGTGCGGATCTGGCTGTGTCCACTCGCCCACGGCAGACGGGCAGGCAGGGTGCAGTGCGGATCTGGCTGTGTCCACTCACCCACGGGAGACCGGCAGGCAGGGCGCAGTGCGGATCTGGCTGTGTCCACTCGCCCACGGGAGACGGGCAGGCAGGGCTCAGTGCGGATCTGGCTGTGTCCACTCACTGACAGGAGACGGGCAGGCAAGGCGCAGTGCGGATCTGGCTGTGTCCACTCACCCACGGGAGACGGGCAGGCAGGGCGCAGTGCGGATCTGGCTGTGTCCACTCACCCACGGCAGACGGTCAGGCAGGGCGCAGTGCGGATCTGGCTGTGTCCACTCACCCACGGGAGACGGGCAGGCAGGGCGCAGTGCGGATCTGGCTGTGTCCACTCACCCACGGCAGACGGTCAGGCAGGGCGCAGTGCGGATCTGGCTGTGTCCACTCACCCACGGCAGAAGGGCAGGCAGGGCGCAGTGCGGATCTGGCTGTGTCCACTCGCCCACGGGAGACGGGCATGCAGGGCGCAGTGCGGATCTGGCTGTGTCCACTCACCCTGGGCAGGCGGTCAAGCAGGGCGCAGTTCGGATCTGGCTGTGTCCACTCGCCCACGGGTGACGGGCAGGCAGGGCGCAGTGCGGATCTGGCTGTGTCCACTCACCCACGGCAGACGGGCAGGCAGGGCGCAGTGCAGATATGGCTGTGTCCACTCGCCCACGACAGACGGGCAGGCAGCGCGCAGTGCGGATCTGGCTGTGTCCACTCACCCACGGGAGACGGGCAGGCAGGGCACAGTGCGGATCTGGCTGTGTCCACTCACTGACGGGAGACGGGGAGGCAAGGTGCAGTGCGGATCTGGCTGTGTCCACTCACCCACGGGAGACGGGCAGGCAGGGCGCAATGCGGATCTGCCTGTGTCCACTCACCCACGGGAGACGGGAAGGTAGGGCGCAGTGCGGATCTGGCTGTGTCCACTCACCCACGGGAGACGGGCAGGCAGGGCACAGTGCGGATCTGGCTGTGTCCACTCACTGACGGGAGACGGGGAGGCAAGGTGCAGTGCGGATCTGGCTGTGTCCACTCACCCACGGGAGACGGGCAGGCAGGGCGCAATGCGGATCTGCCTGTGTCCACTCACCCACGGGAGACGGGAAGGTAGGGCGCAGTGCGGATCTGGCTGTGTCCACTCACCCACGTGAGACGGGCAGGCAAGGCGCAGTGCGGATCTGGCTGTGTCCACTCACCCACGGGAGACGGTCAGGCAGGGCGCAGTGCGGTTCTTGCTGTGTCCACTCACCCACGGCAGATGGGCAGGCAGGGCGCAGTGTGTATCTGGCTGTGTCCACTCACCCACGGCAGACGGTCAGGCAGGGCGCAGTGCGGATCTGGCTGTGTCCACTCACCCACGACAGGCGGTCAGGCAGGGCGCAGTGCGGATCTGGCTCTGTCCACTCACCCACGGCAGATGGTCAGGCAGTGCGGATCTGGCTGTGTCCGCTCGCCCACGGCAGACGGGCAGGCAGGGCGCAGTGTGGATCTGGCTGTGTCCACTCACCCACGGCAGACGGGCAGGCAGGGCGCAGTGCGGATATGGCTGTGTCCACTTGCCCACGACAGACGGGCAGGCAGCGCGCAGTGCGGATCTGGCTGTGTCTACTCGTCCACGGGAGACGGGCAGGCAGCGCGCAGTGCGGATCTGGCTGTGTCCACTCACCCACGGGAGACGGGCAGGCAGGGCACAGTGCGGATCTGGCTGTGTCCACTCACTGACGGGAGACGGGCAGGCAAGGTGCAGTGCGGATCTGGCTGTGTCCACTCGCCCACGGGAGACAGGCAGGCAGCGCGCAGTGCGGATCTGGCTGTGTCCACTCGCCCACGGGAGACGGGCAGGCATGGCACAGTGCGGATCTGGCTGTGTCAACTCACCCACGGGAGACGGTCAGGCAGGGCGCAGTGCGGATCTGGCTGTGTCCACTCACTGACGGGAGACGGGCAGGCAAGGTGCAGTGCGGATCTGGCTGTGTCCACTCACCCACGGGAGACGGGCAGGCAGGGCGCAGTGCGGATCTGGCTGTGTCCACTCACCCACGGGAGACGGTCAGGCAGGGCGCAGTGCGCATCTGGCTGTGTCCATTCACCCACGGCAGACGGGCAGTCAGGGCGCAGTGTGGATCTGGCTGTGTCCACTCGCCCACTGGAGATGGGCAGGCAGGGCGCAGTGCGGATCTGGCTGTATCCACTCGCCCACTGGAGACAAGCAGGCAGGGCGCAGTGCGGATCTGGCTGTGTCCACTCGCCCACGGCAGACGGTCAGGCAGGGCGCAGTGCGGATCGGGCTGTGTCCACAAGCCCACGGCAGACGGGCAGGCAGGGCGCAGTGTGGATCTGGCTGTGTCCACTCACCCACGGCAGACGGTCAGGCAGGGCGCAGTGCGGATCTGGCTGTGTCCACTCACCCACGGATGACGGGCAGGCAGGGCACAGTGCGGATCTGGCTGTGTCCACTCACTGACGGGAGACGGGCAGGCAAGGTGCAGTGCGGATCTGGCTGTGTCCACTCACCCACGGGAGACGGGCAGGCAGGGCGCAGTGCAGATCTGGCTGTGTCCACACACCCACGGGAGACGGTCAGGCAGGGCGCAGTGCGGATCTGGCTGTGTCCACTCACCCACGGCAGACGGGCAGCCAGGGCGCAGTGTGGATCTGGCTGTGTCCACACGCCCACTGGAGACGGGCAGGCAGGGCGCAGTGCGGATCTGGCTATGTCCACTCGCCCACTGGAGACGGGCAGGCAGGGCGCAGTGCGGATCTGGCTGTGTCCACTCACCCACGGGACACGGGCAGGCAGCGCGCAGTGCGGATCTGGCTGTGTCCACTCACTGACGGGAGACGGGCAGGCATGGCGCAATGCGGATCTGGCTGTGTCCACTCACACACGGCAGACGGGCAGGCAGGGCGCAGTGCGGATCTGGCTGTGTCCACTCACTGACGGGAGACGGGCAGGCAAGGCGCAGTGCGGATCTGGCTGTGTCCACAAACCCTCGGCAGATGGTCAGGTAGGGCGCAGTGCGGATCTGGCTGTGTCCACTCACCCACGGCAGAAGGGCAGGCAGGGCGCAGTGCGGATCTGGCTGTGTCCACTCGCCCCCGGGAGACGGGCAGGCAGGGCGCAGTGCGGATCTGGCTGTGTCCACTCACCCACGGCAGGCGGTTAGGCAGGGCGCAGTGCGGATCTGGCTGTGTCCACTCACCCACGGCAGGCGGTTAGGCAGGGCGCAGTGCGGATCTGGCTGTGTCCGCTCGCCCACTGGAGACGGGCAGGCAGGGCGCAGTGCGGATCTGGCTGTGTCCACTCGCCCACGGGAGACGGGCAGGCAGGGCACAGTGCGGATCTGGCTGTGTCCACTCACCCACGGCAGACGGTCAGGCAGGGCAAAGTGCGGATCTGGCTGTTTCCACTCACCCACGGCAGAGGGGCAGGCAGGGCGCAGTGTGGATCTGGCTGTGTCCACTCACCCACGTCAGACGGTCAGGCAGGGCGCAGTGCGGATCTGGCTGTGTCCACTCGCCCACGGCAGACGTGCAGGCAGGGCGCAGTGCGGATCTGGCTGTGTCCACTCGCCCACGGCAGACGGTCAGGCAGGGCGCAGTGCGGATCGGGCTGTGTCCACAAGCCCACGGCAGACGGGCAGGCAGGGCGCAGTGTGGATCTGGCTGTGTCCACTCACCCACGGCAGACGGTCAGGCAGGGCGAGGTGCGGATCTGGCTGTGTCCACTCACCCACGGCAGAAGGGCAGGCAGGGCGCAGTGCGGATCTGGCTGTGTCCACTCGCCCACGACAGATGGGCAGGCAGGGCGCAGTGCGGATCTGGCTGTGTCGACTCACCCACAGCAGACGGTCAGGTAGTGCGCAGTGCGGATCTGGCTGTGTCCACTCGCCCACGGCAGACGGGCAGGCAGGGCGCAGTGTGGATCTGGCTGTGTCCACTCACCGACGGCAGACGGTCAGGCAGGGCGCAGTGCGAATCTGGCTGTGTCCACTCGCCCACGACAGATGGGCAGGCAGGGCGCAGTGCGGATCTGGCTGTGTCCACTCGCCCACGGGAGACGGGCAGGCAGCGCGCAGTGCGGATCTGGCTGTGTCCACTCACCCACGGGAGACGGGCAGGCAGGGCGCAGTGCGGATCTGGCTGTGTCCACTCACGGACGGGAGACGGGCAGGCAGGGCACAGTGCGGATCTGGCTGTGTCCACTCACCCACGAGAGACGGGAAGGCAGGGCGCAGTACGGATCTGGCGGTGTCCACTCACCCACGAATGACGGTCAGGCAGGGTGCAGTGCGGATCTGGCTGTGTCCACTCACCCACGGGAGACGGGCAGGTAGGGCGCAGTGCGGATCTGGCTGTGTCCACTCACCCACGTGAGACGGGCAGGCAAGGCGCAGTGCGGATCTGGCTATGTCCACTCACCCACGGGAGACGGTCAGGCAGGGCGCAGTGCGGATCTTGCTGTGTCCACTCACCCACGGCAGACGGGCAGGCAGGGTGCAGTGCGGATCTGGCTGTGTCCACTCACCCACGGCAGACGGTCAGGCAGGGCGCAGTGCGGATCTGGCTGTGTCCACTCGCCCACGGCAGACGGGCAAGCAGGGCGCAGTGTGGATCTGGCTGTGTCCACTCACCCACGGCAGTCGGTCAGGTAGGGCGCAGTGCGGATCTGGCTGTGTCCACTCGCCCACGGCAGTCGGTCAGGCAGGGCGCAGTGCGGATCTGGCTGTGTCCACTCGCCCACGGGAGACGGGCAGGCAGGGCTCAGTGCGGATCTGGCTGTGTCCACTCACTGACAGGAGACGGGCAGGCAAGGCGCAGTGCGGATCTGGCTGTGTCCACTCACCCACGGGAGACGGGCAGGCAGGGCGCAGTGCGGATCTGGCTGTGTCCACTCACCCACGGCAGACGGGCAGTCAGGGCGCAGTGCGGATCTGGCTGTGTCCGCTCACCCACGGGAGACGGGCAGAGAGGGTACTGTGTGGATCTGGCTATGTCCACTGACCCATGGCAGACGGGCAGGCAGGGCGCACTGCGGATTTGGCTGTGTCCACTCGCCCACGACAGACGGGCAGGCAGCGCGCAGTGCGGATCTGGCTGTGTCCACTCACCCACGGGAGACGGGCAAGCAGGGCACAGTGCGGATCTGGCTGTGTCCACTCACTGACGGGAGACGGGGAGGCAAGGTGCAGTGCGGATCTGGCTGTGTCCACTCACCCACGGGAGACGGGCAGGCAGGGCGCAATGCGGATCTGCCTGTGTCCACTCACCCACGGGAGACGGGAAGGTAGGGCGCAGTGCGGATCTGGCTGTGTCCACTCACCCACGTGAGACGGGCAGGCAAGGCGCAGTGCGGATCTGGCTGTGTCCACTCACCCACGGGAGACGGTCAGGCAGGGCGCAGTGCGGTTCTTGCTGTGTCCACTCACCCACGGCAGATGGGCAGGCAGGGCGCAGTGTGTATCTGGCTGTGTCCACTCACCCACGGCAGACGGTCAGGCAGGGCGCAGTGCGGATCTGGCTGTGTCCACTCGCCCACGACAGGCGGTCAGGCAGGGCGCAGTGCGGATCTGGCTCTGTCCACTCACCCACGGCAGATGGTCAGGCAGTGCGGATCTGGCTGTGTCCGCTCGCCCACGGCAGATGGGCAGGCAGTGCGCAGTGTGGATCTGGCTGTGTCCACTCACCCACGGCAGACGGGCAGGCAGGGCGCAGTGCGGATATGGCTGTGTCCACTCGCCCACGACAGACGGGCAGGCAGCGCGCAGTGCGGATCTGGCTGTGTCTACTCGTCCACGGGAGACGGGCAGGCAGCGCGCAGTGCGGATCTGGCTGTGTCCACTCACCCACGGGAGACGGGCAGGCAGGGCACAGTGCGGATCTGGCTGTGTCCACTCACTGACGGGAGACGGGCAGGCAAGGTGCAGTGCGGATCTGGCTGTGTCCACTCGCCCACGGGAGACAGGCAGGCAGCGCGCAGTGCGGATCTGGCTGTGTCCACTCGCCCACGGGAGACGGGCAGGCATGGCACAGTGCGGATCTGGCTGTGTCCACTCACCCACGGGAGACGGTCAGGCAGGGCGCAGTGCGGATCTGGCTGTGTCCACTCACTGACGGGAGACGGGCAGGCAAGGTGCAGTGCGGATCTGGCTGTGTCCACTCACCCACGGGAGACGGGCAGGCAGGGCGCAGTGCGGATCTGGCTGTGTCCACTCACCCACGGGAGACGGTCAGGCAGGGCGCAGTGCGCATCTGGCTGTGTCCATTCACCCACGGCAGACGGGCAGTCAGGGCGCAGTGTGGATCTGGCTGTGTCCACTCGCCCACTGGAGATGGGCAGGCAGGGCGCAGTGCGGATCTGGCTGTATCCACTCGCCCACTGGAGACAAGCAGGCAGGGCGCAGTGCGGATCTGGCTGTGTCCACTCGCCCACGGCAGACGGTCAGGCAGGGCGCAGTGCGGATCGGGCTGTGTCCACAAGCCCACGGCAGACGGGCAGGCAGGGCGCAGTGTGGATCTGGCTGTGTCCACTCACCCACGGCAGACGGTCAGGCAGGGCGCAGTGCGGATCTGGCTGTGTCCACTCACCCACGGATGACGGGCAGGCAGGGCACAGTGCGGATCTGGCTGTGTCCACTCACTGACGGGAGACGGGCAGGCAAGGTGCAGTGCGGATCTGGCTGTGTCCACTCACCCACGGGAGACGGGCAGGCAGGGCGCAGTGCAGATCTGGCTGTGTCCACACACCCACGGGAGACGGTCAGGCAGGGCGCAGTGCGGATCTGGCTGTGTCCACTCACCCACGGCAGACGGGCAGGCAGGGCGCAGTGTGGATCTGGCTGTGTCCACACGCCCACTGGAGACGGGCAGGCAGGGCGCAGTGCGGATCTGGCTATGTCCACTCGCCCACTGGAGACGGGCAGGCAGGGCGCAGTGCGGATCTGGCTGTGTCCACTCACCCACGGGACACGGGCAGGCAGCGCGCAGTGCGGATCTGGCTGTGTCCACTCACTGACGGGAGACGGGCAGGCATGGCGCAATGCGGATCTGGCTGTGTCCACTCACACACGGCAGACGGGCAGGCAGGGCGCAGTGCGGATCTGGCTGTGTCCACTCACTGACGGGAGACGGGCAGGCAAGGCGCAGTGCGGATCTGGCTGTGTCCACAAACCCTCGGCAGATGGTCAGGTAGGGCGCAGTGCGGATCTGGCTGTGTCCACTCACCCACGGCAGAAGGGCAGGCAGGGCGCAGTGCGGATCTGGCTGTGTCCACTCGCCCCCGGGAGACGGGCAGGCAGGGCGCAGTGCGGATCTGGCTGTGTCCACTCACCCACGGCAGGCGGTTAGGCAGGGCGCAGTGCGGATCTGGCTGTGTCCACTCACCCACGGCAGGCGGTTAGGCAGGGCGCAGTGCGGATCTGGCTGTGTCCGCTCGCCCACTGGAGACGGGCAGGCAGGGCGCAGTGCGGATCTGGCTGTGTCCACTCGCCCACGGGAGACGGGCAGGCAGGGCACAGTGCGGATCTGGCTGTGTCCACTCACCCACGGCAGACGGTCAGGCAGGGCAAAGTGCGGATCTGGCTGTTTCCACTCACCCACGGCAGAGGGGCAGGCAGGGCGCAGTGTGGATCTGGCTGTGTCCACTCACCCACGTCAGACGGTCAGGCAGGGCGCAGTGCGGATCTGGCTGTGTCCACTCGCCCACGGCAGACGTGCAGGCAGGGCGCAGTGCGGATCTGGCTGTGTCCACTCGCCCACGGCAGACGGTCAGGCAGGGCGCAGTGCGGATCGGGCTGTGTCCACAAGCCCACGGCAGACGGGCAGGCAGGGCGCAGTGTGGATCTGGCTGTGTCCACTCACCCACGGCAGACGGTCAGGCAGGGCGAGGTGCGGATCTGGCTGTGTCCACTCACCCACGGCAGAAGGGCAGGCAGGGCGCAGTGCGGATCTGGCTGTGTCCACTCGCCCACGACAGATGGGCAGGCAGGGCGCAGTGCGGATCTGGCTGTGTCGACTCACCCACAGCAGACGGTCAGGTAGTGCGCAGTGCGGATCTGGCTGTGTCCACTCGCCCACGGCAGACGGGCAGGCAGGGCGCAGTGTGGATCTGGCTGTGTCCACTCACCGACGGCAGACGGTCAGGCAGGGCGCAGTGCGAATCTGGCTGTGTCCACTCGCCCACGACAGATGGGCAGGCAGGGCGCAGTGCGGATCTGGCTGTGTCCACTCGCCCACGGGAGACGGGCAGGCAGCGCGCAGTGCGGATCTGGCTGTGTCCACTCACCCACGGGAGACGGGCAGGCAGGGCGCAGTGCGGATCTGGCTGTGTCCACTCACGGACGGGAGACGGGCAGGCAGGGCACAGTGCGGATCTGGCTGTGTCCACTCACCCACGAGAGACGGGAAGGCAGGGCGCAGTACGGATCTGGCGGTGTCCACTCACCCACGAATGACGGTCAGGCAGGGTGCAGTGCGGATCTGGCTGTGTCCACTCACCCACGGGAGACGGGCAGGTAGGGCGCAGTGCGGATCTGGCTGTGTCCACTCACCCACGTGAGACGGGCAGGCAAGGCGCAGTGCGGATCTGGCTATGTCCACTCACCCACGGGAGACGGTCAGGCAGGGCGCAGTGCGGATCTTGCTGTGTCCACTCACCCACGGCAGACGGGCAGGCAGGGTGCAGTGCGGATCTGGCTGTGTCCACTCACCCACGGCAGACGGTCAGGCAGGGCGCAGTGCGGATCTGGCTGTGTCCACTCGCCCACGGCAGACGGGCAAGCAGGGCGCAGTGTGGATCTGGCTGTGTCCACTCACCCACGGCAGTCGGTCAGGTAGGGCGCAGTGCGGATCTGGCTGTGTCCACTCGCCCACGGCAGTCGGTCAGGCAGGGCGCAGTGCGGATCTGGCTGTGTCCACTCGCCCACGGGAGACGGGCAGGCAGGGCTCAGTGCGGATCTGGCTGTGTCCACTCACTGACAGGAGACGGGCAGGCAAGGCGCAGTGCGGATCTGGCTGTGTCCACTCACCCACGGGAGACGGGCAGGCAGGGCGCAGTGCGGATCTGGCTGTGTCCACTCACCCACGGCAGACGGGCAGTCAGGGCGCAGTGCGGATCTGGCTGTGTCCGCTCACCCACGGGAGACGGGCAGAGAGGGTACTGTGTGGATCTGGCTATGTCCACTGACCCATGGCAGACGGGCAGGCAGGGCGCACTGCGGATTTGGCTGTGTCCACTCGCCCACGACAGACGGGCAGGCAGCGCGCAGTGCGGATCTGGCTGTGTCCACTCACCCACGGGAGACGGGCAAGCAGGGCACAGTGCGGATCTGGCTGTGTCCACTCACTGACGGGAGACGGGGAGGCAAGGTGCAGTGCGGATCTGGCTGTGTCCACTCACCCACGGGAGACGGGCAGGCAGGGCGCAATGCGGATCTGCCTGTGTCCACTCACCCACGGGAGACGGGAAGGTAGGGCGCAGTGCGGATCTGGCTGTGTCCACTCACCCACGTGAGACGGGCAGGCAAGGCGCAGTGCGGATCTGGCTGTGTCCACTCACCCACGGGAGACGGTCAGGCAGGGCGCAGTGCGGTTCTTGCTGTGTCCACTCACCCACGGCAGATGGGCAGGCAGGGCGCAGTGTGTATCTGGCTGTGTCCACTCACCCACGGCAGACGGTCAGGCAGGGCGCAGTGCGGATCTGGCTGTGTCCACTCGCCCACGACAGGCGGTCAGGCAGGGCGCAGTGCGGATCTGGCTCTGTCCACTCACCCACGGCAGATGGTCAGGCAGTGCGGATCTGGCTGTGTCCGCTCGCCCACGGCAGACGGGCAGGCAGTGCGCAGTGTGGATCTGGCTGTGTCCACTCACCCACGGCAGACGGGCAGGCAGGGCGCAGTGCGGATATGGCTGTGTCCACTCGCCCACGACAGACGGGCAGGCAGCGCGCAGTGCGGATCTGGCTGTGTCTACTCGTCCACGGGAGACGGGCAGGCAGCGCGCAGTGCGGATCTGGCTGTGTCCACTCACCCACGGGAGACGGGCAGGCAGGGCACAGTGCGGATCTGGCTGTGTCCACTCACTGACGGGAGACGGGCAGGCAAGGTGCAGTGCGGATCTGGCTGTGTCCACTCGCCCACGGGAGACAGGCAGGCAGCGCGCAGTGCGGATCTGGCTGTGTCCACTCGCCCACGGGAGACGGGCAGGCATGGCACAGTGCGGATCTGGCTGTGTCCACTCACCCACGGGAGACGGTCAGGCAGGGCGCAGTGCGGATCTGGCTGTGTCCACTCACTGACGGGAGACGGGCAGGCAAGGTGCAGTGCGGATCTGGCTGTGTCCACTCACCCACGGGAGACGGGCAGGCAGGGCGCAGTGCGGATCTGGCTGTGTCCACTCACCCACGGGAGACGGTCAGGCAGGGCGCAGTGCGCATCTGGCTGTGTCCATTCACCCACGGCAGACGGGCAGTCAGGGCGCAGTGTGGATCTGGCTGTGTCCACTCGCCCACTGGAGATGGGCAGGCAGGGCGCAGTGCGGATCTGGCTGTATCCACTCGCCCACTGGAGACAAGCAGGCAGGGCGCAGTGCGGATCTGGCTGTGTCCACTCGCCCACGGCAGACGGTCAGGCAGGGCGCAGTGCGGATCGGGCTGTGTCCACAAGCCCACGGCAGACGGGCAGGCAGGGCGCAGTGTGGATCTGGCTGTGTCCACTCACCCACGGCAGACGGTCAGGCAGGGCGCAGTGCGGATCTGGCTGTTTCCACTCACCCACGGCAGAAGGGCAGGCAGGGCGCAGTGCGGATCTGGCTGTGTCCACTCACCCACGGCAGACGGTCAGGCAGGGCGCAGTGCGGATCTGGCTGTGTCCACTCACCCACGGCAGACGGTCAGGCAGGGCGCAGTGTGGATCTGGCTGTGTCCACTCACCCATGGGAGACGGGCAGGCAGGGCGCAGTGCGGATCTGGCTGTGTCCACTCACCCACGGATGACGGGCAGGCAGGGCACAGTGCGGATCTGGCTGTGTCCACTCACTGACGGGAGACGGGCAGGCAAGGTGCAGTGCGGATCTGGCTGTGTCCACTCACCCACGGGAGACGGGCAGGCAGGGCGCAGTGCAGATCTGGCTGTGTCCACACACCCACGGGAGACGGTCAGGCAGGGCGCAGTGCGGATCTGGCTGTGTCCACTCACCCACGGCAGACGGGCAGGCAGGGCGCAGTGTGGATCTGGCTGTGTCCACACGCCCACTGGAGACGGGCAGGCAGGGCGCAGTGCGGATCTGGCTATGTCCACTCGCCCACTGGAGACGGGCAGGCAGGGCGCAGTGCGGATCTGGCTGTGTCCACTCACCCACGGGAGACGGGCAGGCAGCGCGCAGTGCGGATCTGACTGTGTCCACTCACTGACGGGAGACGGGCAGGCATGGCGCAATGCGGATCTGGCTGTGTCCACTCGCACACGGCAGACGGGCAGACAGGGCGCAGTGCGGATCTGGCTGTGTCCACTCACTGACGGGAGACGGGCAGGCAAAGCGCAGTGCGGATCTGGCTGTGTCCACAAACCCACGGCAGATGGTCAGGTAGGGCGCAGTGCGGATCTGGCTGTGTCCACTCACCCACATCAGGCGGTCAGGCAGGGCGCAGTGCGGATCTGGCTGTGTCCACTCACCCATGGCAGACGGTCAGGCAGGGCGCAGTGCGGATCTGCTGTGTCCACTCGCCCACGGCAGACGGACAGGCAGGGCGCAGTGTGGATCTGGCTGTGTCCACTCACCGACGGCAGACGGTCAGGCAGGGCGCAGTGCGGATCTGGCTGTGTCCACTCACCCACGGCAGAAGGGCAGGCAGGGCGAAGTGCGGATCTGGCTGTGTCCACTCGCCCCCGGGAGACGGGCAGGCAGTGCGCAGTGCGGATCTGGCTGTGTTCACTCACCCACGGCAGAAGGGCAGGCAGGGCGCAGTGCGGATCTGGCTGTGTCCACTCACCCACGGCAGACGGTCAGGCAGGGCGCAGTGCGGATCTGGCTGTGTCCACTCACCCACGGGAGACGGGGAGGCAGGGCGCAGTGCGGATCTGGCTGTGTCCACTCACCCACGGCAGACGGTCTGGCAGGGCGCAGTGCAGATCTGGCTGTGTCCACTCACCCACGGCAGAAGGGCAGGCAGGGCGCAGTGCGGATCTGGCTGTGTCCACTCGCCCACGGGAGACGGGCAGGCAGGGCGAAGTGCGGATCTGGCTGTGTCCACTCACCCACGGCAGGCGGTCAGGCAGGGCGCAGTGCGGATCTGGCTGTGTCCACTCGCCCACGGGTGACGGGCAGGCAGTGCGCAGTGCGGATCTGGCTGTGTCCACTCACCCACGGCAGGCGGTCAGGCAGGGCGCAGTGCGGATCTGGCTGTGTCCACTCACCCACGGGAGACGGTCAGGCAGGGCGCAGTGCGGATCTGGCTGTGTCCACTCGCCCACGGCAGACGGGCAGGCAGGGCGCAGTGCTGATCTGGCTGTGTCCACTCGCCCCCTGGAGACGGGCAGGCAGGGCGCAGTGCGGATCTGGCTGTGTCCACTCGCCCACGGGAGACGGGCAGGCAGGGCGCAGTGCGGATCTGGCTGTGTCCACTAACCCACGGGAGACGGTCAGGCAGGGCAAAGTGCGGATCTGGCTGTTTCCACTCGCCCACGGCAGAGGGGCTGACAGGGCGCAGTGTGGATCTGGCTGTGTCCACTCACCCACGTCAGATGGTCAGGCAGGGCGCAGTGCGGATCTGGCTGTGTCCACTCGCCCACGGGAGACGGGCAGGCAATGCGCAGTGCGGATCTGGCTGTGTCCACTCGCCCATGGCAGACGGGCAGGCAGGGCGCAGTGTGGATCTGGCTGTGTCCAATCACCGACGGCAGACGGTCAGGCAGGGCACAGTGCGGATCTAGCTGTGTCCACTCGCCCTCGACAGACGGGCAGGCAGGGCGCAGTGCAGATCTGGCTGTGTCCACTCGCCCACGGGAGACGGGCAGGCAGCGCGCAGTGCGGATCTGGCTGTGTCCAATCACCCACGGGAGACGGGCTGGCAGGGCGCAGTGCGGATCTGGCTGTGTCCACTCACTGACGGGAGACGGGCAGGCAGGGTGCAGTGCGGATCTGGCTGTGTCCACTCACCCACGAGAGACGGGCAGGCAGGGCGCAGTGCGGATCTGGCGGTGTCCACTCACCCACGAAGGACGGTCAGGCAGGGTGCAGTGCGGATCTGGCTGTGTCCACTCACCCACGGTAGACGGGCAGGTAGGGTGCAGTGCGGATCTGGCTGTGTCCACTCACCCACGGCAGACGGGCAGGCAGGGCGCAGTGTGGATCTGGCTGTGTCCACTCACCCACGGCAGACGGTCAGGCAGTGCGCAGTGCGGATCTGGCTGTGTCCACTCACCCACGGCAGACGGTCAGGCAGTGCGCAGTGCGGATCTAGCTGTGTCCACGAGCCCAAGACAGACGGGCAGGCAGGGCGCAGTGCGGATCTGGCGGTGTCCACTCACCCACGAATGACGGTCAGGCAGGGTGGAGTGCGGATCTGGCTGTGTCCACTCACCCACGGGAGACCGACAGGTAGGGTGCAGTGCGGATCAGGCTGTGTCCACTCACCCACGTGAGACGGGCAGGCAAGGCGCAGTGCGGATCTGGCTGTGTCCACTCACCTACGGTAGACGGTCAGGCAGGGCGCAGTGCGGATCTGGCAGTGTCCACTCGCCCACGGGAGACGGGCAGGCAGGGCGCAGTGCGGATCTGGCTGTGTCCACTCACCCACGGGAGACGGGCAGGCCGGGCGCAGTGCGGATCTGGCTGTGTCCACTCACCGACGGGAGACGGGCAGGCAGGGCGCAGTGCTGATCTGGCTGTGTCCACTCACCCACGGCAGAAGGGCAGGCAGGGCGAAGTGCGGATCTGGCTGTGTCCACTCGCCCCCGGGAGACGGGCAGGCAGTGCCCAGTGCGGATCTGGCTGTGTTCACTCACCCACGGCAGAAGGGCAGGCAGGGCGCAGTGCGGATCTGGCTGTGTCCACTCGCCCCCGGGAGACGGGCAGGCAGTGCCCAGTGCGGATCTGGCTGTGTTCACTCACCCACGGCAGAAGGGCAGGCAGGGCGCAGTGCAGATCTGGCTGTGTCCACTCACCCACGGCAGAAGGGCAGGCAGGGCGCAGTGCGGATCTGGCTGTGTCCACTCGCCCACGGGAGACGGGCAGGCAGGGCGCAGTGCGGATCTGGCTGTGTCCACTCACCCACGGCAGGCGGTCAGGCAGGGCGCAGTGCGGATCTGGCTGTGTCCACTCGCCCACGGGTGACGGGCAGGCAGGGCGCAGTGCGGATCTGGCTGTGTCCACTCACCCACGGCAGGCGGTCAGGCAGGGCGCAGTGCGGATCTGGCTGTGTCCACTCACCCACGGCAGACGGTCAGGCAGGGCGCAGTGCGGATCTGGCTGTGTCCACTCGCCCACGGCAAACGGGCAGGCAGGGCGCAGTGCTGATCTGGCTGTGTCCACTCGCCCACTGGAGACGGGCAGGCAGGGTACAGTACGGATCTGGCTGTGTCCACTCGCCCACGGCAGACGGGCAGGCAGGGCGCAGTGCGGATCTGGCTGTGTCCACTCGACACGGCAGACGGTCAGTCAGGGCGCAGTGCGGATCGGGCTGTGTCCACAAGCCCACGGCAGACGGGCAGGCAGGGCGCAGTGTGGATCTGGCTGTGTCCACTCACCCACGGCAGACGGTCAGGCAGGGCGCAGTGCGGATCTGGCTGTGTCCACTCACCCACGGCAGAAGGGCAGGCAGGGCGCAGTGCGGATCTGGCTGTGTCCACTCGCCCACGGGAGACGGGCAGGCAGGGCGCAGTGCGGATCTGGCTGTGTCCACTCACCCACGGCAGGCGGTCAGGCAGGGCGCAGTGCGGATCTGGCTGTGTCCACTCACCCACGGCAGACGGTCAGGCAGGGCGCAGTGCGGATATGGCTGTGTCCACTCGCCCACGGAAGACGGGCAGGCAGGGCGCAGTGTGGATTTGGCTGTGTCCACTCACCCATGGGAGACGGGCAGGCAGGGCGCAGTGCGAATCTGGCTGTGTACACTCACCCACGGCAGGCGGTCAGGCAGGGCGCAGTGCGGATCTGGCTGTGTCGACTCACCCACGGCAGACGGTCAGGTAGTTCGCAGTGCGGATCTGGCTGTGTCCACTCGCCCATGACAGACGGGCAGACAGGGCGCAGTGCGGATCTGGCTGTGTCCGCTCGCCCACGGGAGACGGGCAGGCAGCGCGCAGTGCGGATCTGGCTGTGTCCACTCACCCACGGGAGACGGGCAGGCAGGGCGCTGTGCGGATCTGGCTGTGTCCACTCACTGACGGGAGACGGGCAGGCAGGGCGCAGTGCGGATCTGGCTGTGTCCACTCACCCACGGGAGACGGGCAGGCAGGGCGCAGTGCGGATCTGGCGGAGTCCACTCACCCACGAAGGACGGTCAGGCAGGGTGCAGTGCGGATCTGGCGGTGTCCACTCACCCACGGGAGACGGGAAGGTAGGGCGCAGTGCGGATCTGGCTGTGTCCACTCACCCACGTGAGACGGGCAGGCAAGGCGCAGTGCGGATCTGGCTGTGTCCACTCACCCACGGGAGACGGTCAGGCAGGGCGCAGTGCGGATCTTGCTGTGTCCACTCACCCACGGCAGACGGGCAGGCAGTGCGCAGTGTGGATCTGGCTGTGTCCACTCACCCACGGCAGACGGTCAGGCAGGGCGCAGTGCGGATCTGGCTGTGTCCACTCACCCACGACAGGCGGTCAGGCAGGGCGCAGTGCGGATCTGGCTGTGTCCACTCACACACGGCAGACGGTCAGGCAGTGCGCAGTGCGGATCTGGCTGTGTCCGCTCGCCCACGGCAGATGGGAAGGCAGGGCGCAGTGTGTATCTGGCTGTGTCCACTCACCCACGGCAGACGGGCAGGCAGAGCGCAGTGCGGATATGGCTGTGTCCACTCGCCCACGATAGACGGGCAGGCAGCGCGCAGTGCGGATATGGCTGTTTCTACTCGCCCAAGGGAGACGGGCAGGCAGCGTGCAGTGCGGATCTGGCTGTGTCCACTCATCCACGGGAGACGGGCAGGCAGGGCACAGTGCGGATCTGGCTGTGTCCACTCACTGACGGGAGACGGGCAGGCAAGGTGCAGTGCGGATCTGGCTGTGTCCACTCACCCACGGGAGACGGGCAGGCAGGGTGCAGTGCGGATCTGGCTGTGTCCACACACCCACGGGAGACTGTCAGGCAGGGCGTAGTGCGGATCTGGCTGTGTCCACTCACCCACGGCAGACGGTCAGGCAGGGCAAAGTGCGGATCTGGCTGTTTCCACTCGCCCACGGCAGAGGGGCAGGCAGGGCGCTGTGTGGATCTGGCTGTGTCCACTCACCCACGTCAGACGGTCAGGCAGGGCGCAGTGCGGATCTGGCTGTGTCCACTCGCCCACGGCAGACGGGCAGGCAGGGCGCAGTGCGGATCTGGCTGTGTCCACTCACCCACGGGAGACGGGCAGGCAGGGCGCAGTGCGGATCTGGCTGTGTCCACTCACCGACGGGAGACGGGCAGGCAAGGCGCAGTGCCGATCTGGCTGTGTCCACTCACCCACGGCAGACGGGCAGGCAGGGCGCAGTGCGGATCTGGCTGTGTCCACTCACTGACGGGAGACGGGCAGGCAAGGCGCAGTGCGGATCTGGCTGTGTCCACTCACTGACGGGAGACGGGCAGGCAGGGCGCAGTGCGGATCTGGCTGTGTCCACTCACACACGGGAGACGGGCAGGCAAGGCGCAGTGCGGATCTGGCTGTGTCCACTCACTGACGGGAGACGGGCAGGCAAGGCGCAGTGCGGATCTGGCTATGTCCACAAACCCACGGCAGATGGTCAGGTAGGGCGCAGTGCGGATCTGGCTGTGTCCACTCACCCACGGCAGAAGGGCAGGCAGGGCGCAGTGCGGATCTGGCTGTGTGCACTCGCCCCCGGGAGACGGGCAGGCAGGGCGCAGTGCGGATCTGGCTGTGTCCACTCACCCACGGCAGGCGGTTAGGCAGGGCGCAGTGCGGATCTGGCTGTGTCCACTCACCCACGGCAGGTGGTTAGGCAGGGCGCAGTGCGGATCTGGCTGTGTCCACTCGCCCCCGGGAGACGGGCAGGCAGTGCCCAGTGCGGATCTGGCTGTGTTCACTCACCCACGGCAGAAGGGCAGGCAGGGCGCAGTGCGGATCTGGCTGTGTCCACTCACCCACGGCAGACGGTCAGGCAGGGCGCAGTGCAGATCTGGCTGTGTCCACTCACCCACGGCAGAAGGGCAGGCAGGGCGCAGTGCGGATCTGGCTGTGTCCACTCGCCCACGGGAGACGGGCAGGCAGGGCGCAGTGCGGATCTGGCTGTGTCCACTCACCCACGGCAGGCGGTCAGGCAGGGCGCAGTGCGGATCTGGCTGTGTCCACTCGCCCACGGGTGACGGGCAGGCAGGGCGCAGTGCGGATCTGGCTGTGTCCACTCACCCACGGCAGGCGGTCAGGCAGGGCGCAGTGCGGATCTGGCTGTGTCCACTCACCCACGGCAGACGGTCAGGCAGGGCGCAGTGCGGATCTGGCTGTGTCCACTCGCCCACGGCAAACGGGCAGGCAGGGCGCAGTGCTGATCTGGCTGTGTCCACTCGCCCACTGGAGACGGGCAGGCAGGGTACAGTACGGATCTGGCTGTGTCCACTCGCCCACGGCAGACGGGCAGGCAGGGCGCAGTGCGGATCTGGCTGTGTCCACTCGACACGGCAGACGGTCAGTCAGGGCGCAGTGCGGATCGGGCTGTGTCCACAAGCCCACGGCAGACGGGCAGGCAGGGCGCAGTGTGGATCTGGCTGTGTCCACTCACCCACGGCAGACGGTCAGGCAGGGCGCAGTGCGGATCTGGCTGTGTCCACTCACCCACGGCAGAAGGGCAGGCAGGGCGCAGTGCGGATCTGGCTGTGTCCACTCGCCCACGGGAGACGGGCAGGCAGGGCGCAGTGCGGATCTGGCTGTGTCCACTCACCCACGGCAGGCGGTCAGGCAGGGCGCAGTGCGGATCTGGCTGTGTCCACTCACCCACGGCAGACGGTCAGGCAGGGCGCAGTGCGGATATGGCTGTGTCCACTCGCCCACGGAAGACGGGCAGGCAGGGCGCAGTGTGGATTTGGCTGTGTCCACTCACCCATGGGAGACGGGCAGGCAGGGCGCAGTGCGAATCTGGCTGTGTACACTCACCCACGGCAGGCGGTCAGGCAGGGCGCAGTGCGGATCTGGCTGTGTCGACTCACCCACGGCAGACGGTCAGGTAGTTCGCAGTGCGGATCTGGCTGTGTCCACTCGCCCACGGCAGACGGGCAGGCAGGGCGCAGTGTGGATCTGGCTGTGTCCACTCACCGACGGCAGACGGTCAGGCAGGGCGCAGTGCGAATCTGGCTGTGTCCACTCGCCCATGACAGACGGGCAGACAGGGCGCAGTGCGGATCTGGCTGTGTCCGCTCGCCCACGGGAGACGGGCAGGCAGCGCGCAGTGCGGATCTGGCTGTGTCCACTCACCCACGGGAGACGGGCAGGCAGGGCGCTGTGCGGATCTGGCTGTGTCCACTCACTGACGGGAGACGGGCAGGCAGGGCGCAGTGCGGATCTGGCTGTGTCCACTCACCCACGGGAGACGGGCAGGCAGGGCGCAGTGCGGATCTGGCGGAGTCCACTCACCCACGAAGGACGGTCAGGCAGGGTGCAGTGCGGATCTGGCGGTGTCCACTCACCCACGGGAGACGGGAAGGTAGGGCGCAGTGCGGATCTGGCTGTGTCCACTCACCCACGTGAGACGGGCAGGCAAGGCGCAGTGCGGATCTGGCTGTGTCCACTCACCCACGGGAGACGGTCAGGCAGGGCGCAGTGCGGATCTTGCTGTGTCCACTCACCCACGGCAGACGGGCAGGCAGTGCGCAGTGTGGATCTGGCTGTGTCCACTCACCCACGGCAGACGGTCAGGCAGGGCGCAGTGCGGATCTGGCTGTGTCCACTCACCCACGACAGGCGGTCAGGCAGGGCGCAGTGCGGATCTGGCTGTGTCCACTCACACACGGCAGACGGTCAGGCAGTGCGCAGTGCGGATCTGGCTGTGTCCGCTCGCCCACGGCAGATGGGAAGGCAGGGCGCAGTGTGGATCTGGCTGTGTCCACTCACCCACGGCAGACGGGCAGGCAGGGCACAGCGCGGATCTGGCTGTGTCCACTCACTGACGGGAGACGGGCAGGCAAGGTGCAGTGCGGATCTGGCTGTGTCCACTCACCCACGGGAGACGGGCAGGCAGAGCGCAGTGCGGATATGGCTGTGTCCACTCGCCCACGATAGACGGGCAGGCAGCGCGCAGTGCGGATATGGCTGTTTCTACTCACCCAAGGGAGACGGGCAGGCAGCGCGCAGTGCGGATCTGGCTGTGTCCACTCATCCACGGGAGACGGGCAGGCAGGGCACAGCGCGGATCTGGCTGTGTCCACTCACTGACGGGAGACGGGCAGGCAAGGTGCAGTGCGGATCTGGCTGTGTCCACTCACCCACGGGAGACGGGCAGGCAGGGTGCAGTGCGGATCTGGCTGTGTCCACACACCCACGGGAGACTGTCAGGCAGGGCGTAGTGCGGATCTGGCTGTGTCCACTCACCCACGGCAGACGGTCAGGCAGGGCAAAGTGCGGATCTGGCTGTTTCCACTCGCCCACGGCAGAGGGGCAGGCAGGGCGCTGTGTGGATCTGGCTGTGTCCACTCACCCACGTCAGACGGTCAGGCAGGGCGCAGTGCGGATCTGGCTGTGTCCACTCGCCCACGGCAGACGGGCAGGCAGGGCGCAGTGCGGATCTGGCTGTGTCCACTCACCCACGGGAGACGGGCAGTCAGGGCGCAGTGCGGATCTGGCTGTGTCCACTCACCGACGGGAGACGGGCAGGCAAGGCGCAGTGCCGATCTGGCTGTGTCCACTCACCCACGGCAGACGGGCAGGCAGGGCGCAGTGCGGATCTGGCTGTGTCCACTCACTGACGGGAGACGGGCAGGCAAGGCGCAGTGCGGATCTGGCTGTGTCCACTCACCACGGGAGACGGGCAGGCAGGGCACAGTGCGGATCTGGCTGTGTCCACTCACTGACAGGAGACGGGCAGGCAAGGTGCAGTGCGGATCTGGCTGTGTCCACTCACTGACGGGAGACGGGCAGGCAAGGTGCAGTGCGGATCTGGCTGTGTCCACTCACCCACGGGAGACGGGCAGGCAGGGCGCAGTGCGGATCTGGCTGTGTCCACTCACCCACGGGAGACGGTCAGGCAGGGCGCAGTGCGGATCTGGCTGTGTCCATTCACCCACGGCAGACGGGCAGGCAGGGCGCAGTGTGGATCTGGCTGTGTCCACTCGCCCACTGGAGATGGGCAGGCAGGGCGCAGTGCGGATCTGGCTGTATCCACTCGCCCACTGGAGACGGGCAGGCAGGGCGCAGTGCGGATCTGGCTGTGTCCACTCACACACGGGAGACGGGCAGGCAAGGCGCAGTGCGGATCTGGCTGTGTCCACTCACTGACGGGAGACGGGCAGGCAAGGCGCAGTGCGGATCTGGCTATGTCCACAAACCCACGGCAGATGGTCAGGTAGGGCGCAGTGCGGATCTGGCTGTGTCCACTCACCCACGGCAGAAGGGCAGGCAGGGCGCAGTGCGGATCTGGCTGTGTGCACTCGCCCCTGGGAGACGGGCAGGCAGGGCGCAGTGCGGATCTGGCTGTGTCCACTCACCCACGGCAGGCGGTTAGGCAGGGCGCAGTGCGGATCTGGCTGTGTCCACTCACCCACGGCAGGTGGTTAGGCAGGGCGCAGTGCGGATCTGGCTGTGTCCACTCGCCCACTGGAGACGGGCAGGCAGGGCGCAGTGCGGATCTGGCTGTGTCCACTCGCCCACGGGAGACGGGCAGGCAGGGCGCAGTGCGGATCTGGCTGTGTCCATTCACCCACGGCAGACGGTCAGGTAGGGCAAAGTGCGGATCTGGCTGTTTCCACTCGCCCAAGGCAGAGGGGCAGGCAGGGCGCTGTGTGGATCTGGCTGTGTCCACTCACCCACGTCAGACGGTCAGGCAGGGCGCAGTGCGGATCTGGCTGTGTCCACTCGCCCACGGCAGACGGGCAGGCAGGGCGCAGTGCGGATTTGGCTGTGTCCACTCGCCCACGGCAGACGGTCAGGCAGGGCGCAGTGCGGATCGGGCTGTGTCCACAAGCCCACGGCAGACGGGCAGGCAGGGCGCAGTGTGGATCTGGCTGTGTCCACTCACCCACGGCAGACGGTCAGGCAGGGCGCAGTGCGGATCTGGCTGTGTCCACTCACCCACGGCAGAAGGGCAGGCAGGGCGCAGTGCGGATCTGGCTGTGTCCACTCGCCCCCGGGAGACGGGCAGGCAGGGCGCAGTGCGTATCTGGCTGTGTCCACTCACCCACGGCAGGCGGTCAGGCAGGGCGCAGTGCGGATCTGGCTGTGTCCACTCACCCACGGAAGACGGTCAGGCTGGGCGCAGTGCGGATCTGGCTGTGTCCACTCGCCCACGGCAGACGGGCAGGCAGGGCGCAGTGTGGATCTGGCTGTGTCAACTCACCCACGGGAGACGGGCAGGCAAGGCGCAGTGCAGATCTGGCTGTGTACACTCACCCACGGCAGGCGGTCAGGCAGGGCGCAGTGCGGATCTGGCTGTGTCCACTCACTCACGGCAGACGGTCAGGCAGTGCGCAGTGCGGATCTGGCTGTGTCCGCTCGCCCACGGCAGATGGGCAGGCAGGGCGCAGTGTGGATCTGGCTGTGTCCACTCACCCACGGCAGACGGGCAGGGAGAACGCAGTGCGGATATGGCTGTGTCCACTCGCCCACGACAGACGGGCAGGCAGCGCGCAGTGCGGATCTGGCTGTTTCTACTCGCCCACGGGAGACGGGCAGGCAGCGCGCAGTGCGGATCTGGCTGTGTCCACTCACCCACGGAAGACGGTCAGGCAGGGCACAGTGCGGATCTGGCTGTGTCCACTCACTGACGCGAGACGGGCAGGCAGGGCGCAGTGTGGATCTGGCTGTGTCCACTCAACCATGGGAGACGGGCAGGCAGGGCGCAGTGCGGATCTGGCTGTGTCCACTCACCCACGGAAGACGGGCAGGCAGGGCGCAGTGCGGATCTGGCTGTGTCCACTCACTGACGGGAGACGGGCAGGCATGGCGCAATGCGGATCTGGCTGTGTCCACTCACACACGGCAGACGGGCAGGCAGGGCGCAGTGCGGATCTGGCTGTGTCTACTCACTGACGGGAGACGGGCAGGCAAGGCGCAGTGCGGATCTGGCTGTGTCCACTCACCCACGGGAGATGGGCAGGCAGGGCGCAGTGCGGATCTGGCTGTGTCCACTCACCCACGGCAGGCGGTTAGGCAGGGCGCAGTGCGGATCTGGCTGTGTCCACTCACCCACGGCAGGCGGTTAGGCAGGGCGCAGTGCGGATCTGGCTGTGTCCGCTCGCCCACTGGAGACGGGCAGGCAGGGCACAGTGCGGATCTGGCTGTGTCCACTCGCCCACGGGAGACGGGCAGGCAGGGCACAGTGCGAATCTGGCTGTGTCCACTCACCCACGGCAGACGGTCAGGCAGGGCAAAGTGCGGATCTGGCTGTTTCCACTCACCCACGGCAGAGGGGCAGGCAGGGCGCAGTGTGGATCTGGCTGTGTCCACTCACCCACGTCAGACGGTCAGGCAGGGCGCAGTGCGGATCTGGCTGTGTCCACTCGCCCACGGCAGACGGGCAGGCAGGGCGCAGTGCGGATCTGGCTGTGTCCACTCGCCCACGGCAGACGGTCAGGCAGGGCGCAGTGCGGATCGGGCTGTGTCCACAAGCCCACGGCAGACGGGCAGGCAGGGCGCAGTGTGGATCTGGCTGTGTCCACTCACCCACGGCAGACGGTCAGGCAGGGCGAGGTGCGGATCTGGCTGTGTCCACTCACCCACGGCAGAAGGGCAGGCAGGGCGCAGTGCGGATCTGGCTGTGTCCACTCGCCCACGACAGATGGGCATGCAGGGCGCAGTGCGGATATGGCTGTGTCGACTCACCCACAGCAGACGGTCAGGTAGTGCGCAGTGCGGATCTGGCTGTGTCCACTCGCCCACGGCAGACGGGCAGGCAGGGCGCAGTGTGGATCTGGCTGTGTCCACTCACCGACGGCAGACGGTCAGGCAGGGCACAGTGCGAATCTGGCTGTGTCCACTCGCCCACGACAGATGGGCAGGCAGGGCGCAGTGCGGATCTGGCTGTGTCCACTCAACCACGGGAGACGGGCAGGCAGGGCGCAGTGCGGATCTGGCTGTGTCCACTCACGGACGGGAGACGGGCAGGCAGGGCACAGTGCGGATCTGGCTGTGTCCACTCACCCACGAGAGACGGGAAGGCAGGGCGCAGTGCGGATCTGGCGGTGTCCACTCACCCACGAATGACGGTCAGGCAGGGTGCAGTGCGGATCTGGCTGTGTCCACTCACCCACGGGAGACGGGCAGGTAGGGCGCAGTGCGGATCTGGCTGTGTCCACTCACCCACGTGAGACGGGCAGGCAAGGCGCAGTGCGGATCTGGCTGTGTCCACTCACCCACGGGAGACGGTCAGGCAGGGCGCAGTGCGGATCTTGCTGTGTCCACTCACCCACGGCAGACGGGCAGGCAGGGTGCAGTGCGGATCTGGCTGTGTCCACTCGCCCACGGCAGACGGGCAGGCAGGGCGCAGTGTGGATCTGGCTGTGTCCACTCACCCACGGCAGTCGGTCAGGTAGGGCGCAGTGCGGATCAGGCTGTGTCCACTCGCCCACGGCAGACGGGCAGTCAGGGTCAGTGCGGATCTGGCTGTGTCCACTCACCCACGGGAGACCGGCAGGCAGGGCGCAGTGCGGATCTGGCTGTGTCCACTCGCCCACGGGAGACGGGCAGGCAGGGCTCAGTGCGGATCTGGCTGTGTCCACTCACTGACAGGAGACGGGCAGGCAAGGCGCAGTGCGGATCTGGCTGTGTCCACTCACCCACGGGAGACGGGCAGGCAGGGTGCAGTGCGGATCTGGCTGTGTCCCCTCACCCACGGCAGACGGGCAGGCAGGGCGCAGTGCGGATCTGGCTGTGTCCACTCACCCACGGGAGACGGGCAGGCAGGGCGCAGTGTGGATCTGGCTGTGTCCACTCACCCACGTCAGACGGTCAGGCAGGGCGCAGTGCGGATCTGGCTGTGTCCACTCGCCCACGGCAGACGGGCAGGCAGGGCGCAGTGCGGATCTGGCTGTGTCCACTCGCCCACGGCAGACGGTCAGGCAGGGCGCAGTGCGGATCGGGCTGTGTCCACAAGCCCACGGCAGACGGGCAGGCAGGGCGCAGTGCGGATCTGGCTGTGTCCACTCGCCCCCGGGAGACGGGCAGGCAGGGCGCAGTGCGTATCTGGCTGTGTCCACTCACCCACGGCAGGCGGTCAGGCAGGGCGCAGTGCGGATCTGGCTGTGTCCACTCACCCACGGCAGACGGTCAGGCAGGGCGCAGTGCGGATCTGGCTGTGTCCACTCGCCCACGGGAGACGGGCAGGCAGGGCGCAGTGTGGATCTGGCTGTGTCCACTCACCCACGGGAGACGGGCAGGCAAGGCGCAGTGCAGATCTGGCTGTGTACACTCACCCACGGCAGGCGGTCAGGCAGGGCGCAGTGCGGATCTGGCTGTGTCCACTCACTCACGGCAGACGGTCAGGCAGTGCGCAGTGCGGATCTGGCTGTGTCCACTCACCCACGGCAGACGGGCAGGCAGAGCGCAGTGCGGATATGGCTGTGTCCACTCGCCAACGACAGACGGGCAGGCAGCGCGCAGTGCGGATCTGGCTGTTTCTACTCGCCCACGGGAGACGGGCAGGCAGCGCGCAGTGCGGATCTGGCTGTGTCCACTCACCCACGGAAGACGGTCAGGCAGGGCACAGTGCGGATCTGGCTGTGTCCACTCACTGACGGGAGACGGGCAGGCATGGTGCAGTGCGGATCTGGCTGTGTCCCCTCACCCATGGGAGACGGGCAGGCAGGGCGCAGTGCGGATCTGGCTGTGTCCACACACCCACGGGAGACTGTCAGTCAGGGCGCAGTGCGGATCTGGCTGTGTCCACTCACCCACGGCAGACGGGCAGGCAGGGCGCAGTGTGGATCTGGCTGTGTCCACACGCCCACTGGAGACGGGCAGGCAGGGAGCAGTGCGGATCTGGCTATGTCCACTCGCCCACTGGAGACGGGCAGGCAGGGCGCAGTGCGGATCTGGCTGTGTCCACTCACCCACGGGAGACGGGCAGGCAGCGCGCAGTGCGGATCTGGCTGTGTCCACTCACTGACGGGAGACGGGCAGGCATGGCGCAATGCGGATCTGGCTGTGTCCACTCACACACAGCAGACGGGCAGACAGGGCGCAGTGCGGATCTGGCTGTGTCCACTCACTGACGGGAGACGGGCAGGCAAGGCGCAGTGCGGATCTGGCTGTGTCCACAAACCCACGGCAGATGGTCAGGTAGGGCGCAGTGCGGATCTGGCTGTGTCCACTCACCCACGGCAGAAGGGCAGGCAGGGCGCAGTGCGGATCTGGCTGTGTCCACTCGCCCCCGGGAGACGGGCAGGCAGGGCGCAGTGCGGATCTGGCTGTGTCCACTCACCCACGGCAGGCGGTTAGGCAGGGCGCAGTGCGGATCTGGCTGTGTCCACTCACCCACGGCAGGCGGTTAGGCAGGGCGCAGTGCTGATCTGGCTGTGTCCGCTCGCCCACTGGAGACGGGCAGGCAGGGCGCAGTGCGGATCTGGCTGTGTCCACTCGCCCACGGGAGACGGGCAGGCAGGGCGCAGTGCGGATCTGGCTGTGTCCACTCACCCACGGGAGACAGTCAGGCAGGGTGCAGTGCGGATCTGGCTGTGTCCACTCACCCACGGCAGACGGGCAGGCAGGGCGCAGTGTGGATCTGGCTGTGTCCGCTCACCCACGGCAGACGGGCAGGCAGGGCGCAGTGCGGATATGGCTGTGTCCACTCACCCACGGGAGACGGGCAGGCAGGGCGCAGTGCGGATCTGGCTGTGTCCACTCCCTCACGGGAGACGGGCAGGCAAGGTGCAGTGCGGATCTGGCTGTGTCCACTGACTGACGGGAGACGGGGAGGCAGGGCGCAGTGCGGATCTGGCTGTGTCCACTCACCCACGGCAGGCGGTTAGGCAGGGCGCAGTGCGGATCTGGCTGTGTCCACTCACCCACGGCAGACTGTCAGGAAGGGCGCAGTGCGGATCTGGCTGTGTCCACTCGCCCACGGCAGACGGGCAGGCAGGGCGCAGTGTGGATCTGGCTGTGTCCACTCACCAACGGCAGACGATCAGGTAGGGCGCAGTGCGGATATGGCTGTGTCCACTCGCCCACGGCAGACGGGCAGGCAGGGCGCAGTGCGGATCTGGCTGTGTCCACTCACCCACGGGAGACCGGCAGGCAGGGCGCAGTGCGGATCTGGCTGTGTCCACTCGCCCACGGGAGATGGGCAGGCAGGGCGCAGTGCGGATCTGGCTGTGTCCACTCACTGACAGGAGACGGGCAGGCAAGGCGCAGTGCGGATCTGGCTGTGTCCACTCACCCACGGGAGACGGGCAGGCAGAGCGCAGTGCGGATCTGGCTGTGTCCACTCACCCACGGAAGACGGGCAGGCAGGGCACAGTGCGGATCTGGCTGTGTCCACTCACTGACGGGAGACGGGCAGGTAAGGTGCAGTGCGGATCTGGCTGTGTCCACTCACCCACGGGAGACGGGCAGGCAGGGCGCAGTGCGGATCTGGCTGTGTCCACACACCCACGGGAGACGGTCAGGCAGGGCGCAGTGCGGATCTGGCTGTGTCCACTCACCCACGGCAGACGGGCAGGCAGGGCTCAGTGTGGATCTGGCTGTGTCCACACGCCCACTGGAGACGGGCAGGCAGGGCGCAGTGCGGATCTGGCTATGTCCACTCGCCCACTGGAGACGGGCAGGCAGGGCGCAGTGCGGATCTGGCTGTGTCCACTCACCCACGGGAGACGGGCAGGCAGCGCGCAGTGCGGATCTGGCTGTGTCCACTCACTGACGGGAGACGGGCAGGCATGGCGCAATGCGGATCTGGCTGTGTCCACTCACACACGGCAGACGGGCAGGCAGGGCGCAGTGCGGATCTGGCTGTGTCCACTCACTGACGGGAGACGGGCAGGCAAGGCGCAGTGCGGATCTGGCTGTGTCCACAAACCCTCGGCAGATGGTCAGGTAGGGCGCAGTGCGGATCTGGCTGTGTCCACTCACCCACGGCAGAAGGGCAGGCAGGGCGCAGTGCGGATCTGGCTGTGTCCACTCGCCCCCGGGAGACGGGCAGGCAGGGAGTAGTGCGGATCTGGCTGTGTCCACTCACCCACGGCAGGCGGTTAGGCAGGGCGCAGTGCGGATCTGGCTGTGTCCGCTCGCCCACTGGAGACGGGCAGGCAGGGCGCAGTGCGGATCTGGCTGTGTCCACTCGCCCACGGGAGACGGGCAGGCAGGGCACAGTGTGGATCTGGCTGTGTCCACTCACCCACGGCAGACGGTCAGGCCGGGCAAAGTGCGGATCTGGCTGTTTCCACTCACCCACGGCAGAGGGGCAGGCAGGGCGCAGTGTGGATCTGGCTGTGTCCACTCACCCACGTCAGACGGTCAGGCAGGACGCAGTGCGGATCTGGCTGTGTCCACTCGCCCACGGCAGACGGGCAGGCAGGGCGCAGTGCGGATCTGGCTGTGTCCACTCGCCCACGGCAGACGGTCAGGCAGGGCGCAGTGCGGATCGGGCTGTGTCCACAAGCCCACGGCAGACGGGCAGGCAGGGCGCAGTGTGGATCTGGCTGTGTCCACTCACCCACGGCAGACGGTCAGGCAGGGCGAGGTGCGGATCTGGCTGTGTCCACTCACCCACAGCAGAAGGGCAGACAGGGCACAGTGCGGATCTGGCTGTGTCCACTCGCCCACGACAGATGGGCAGGCAGGGCGCAGTGCGGATCTGGCTGTGTCGACTCACCCACAGCAGACGGTCAGGTAGTGCGCAGTGCGGATCTGGCTGTGTCCACTCGCCCACGGCAGACGGGCAGGCAGGGCGCAGTGTGGATCTGGCTGTGTCCACTCACCGACGGCAGACGGTCAGGCAGGGCGCAGTGCGAATCTGGCTGTGTCCACTCGCCCACGACAGATGGGCAGGCAGGGCGCAGTGCGGATCTGGCTGTGTCCACTCGCCCACTGGAGACGGACAGGCATTGCGCAGTGCGGATCTGGCTGTGTCCACTCACCCACGGGAGACGGGCAGGCAGGGCGCAGTGCGGATCTGGCTGTGTCCACTCACGGACGGGAGACGGGCAGGCAGGGCACAGTGCGGATCTGGCTGTGTCCACTCACCCACGAGAGACGGGAAGGCAGGGCGCAGTGCGGATCTGGCGGTGTCCACTCACCCACGAATGACGGTCAGGCAGGGTGCAGTGCGGATCTGGCTGTGTCCACTCACCCACGGGAGACGGGCAGGTAGGGCGCAGTGCGGATCTGGCTGTGTCCACTCACCCACGTGAGACGGGCAGGCAAGGCGCAGTGCGGATCTGGCTGTGTAAACTCACCCACGGGAGACGGTCAGGCAGGGCGCAGTGCAGATCTTGCTGTGTCCACTCACCCACGGCAGACGGGCAGGCAGGGTGCAGTGCGGATCTGGCTGTGTCCACTCACCCACGGCAGACGGTCAGGCAGGGCGCAGTGCGGATCTGGCTGTGTCCACTCGCCCACGGCAGACGGGCAGGCAGGGCGCAGTGTGGATCTGGCTGTGTCCACTCACCCACAGCAGTCGGTCAGGTAGGGCGCAGTGCGGATCTGGCTGTGTCCACTCGCCCACGGCAGACGGGCAGGCAGGGTGCAGTGCGGATCTGGCTGTGTCCACTCACCCACGGGAGACCGGCAGGCAGGGCGCAGTGCGGATCTGGCTGTGTCCACTCGCCCACGGGAGACGGGCAGGCAGGGCTCAGTGCGGATCTGGCTGTGTCCACTCACTGACAGGAGACGGGCAGGCAAGGCGCAGTGCGGATCTGGCTGTGTCCACTCACCCACGGCAGACGGTCAGGCAGGGCGCAGTGCGGATCTGGCTGTGTCCACTCACCCACGGGAGACGGGCAGGCAGGGCGCAGTGCGGATCTGGCTGTGTCCACTCACCCACGGCAGACGGTCAGGCAGGGCGCAGTGCGGATCTGGCTGTGTCCACTCACCCACGGCAGAAGGGCAGGCAGGGCGCAGTGCGGATCTGGCTGTGTCCACTCGCCCACGGGAGACGGGCAGGCAGGGCGCAGTGCGGATCTGGCTGTGTCCACTCACCCTGGGCAGGCGGTCAAGCAGGGCGCAGTTCGGATCTGGCTGTGTCCACTCGCCCACGGGTGACGGGCAGGCAGGGCGCAGTGCGGATCTGGCTGTGTCCACTCACCCACGGCAGACGGGCAGGCAGGGCGCAGTGCAGATATGGCTGTGTCCACTCGCCCACGACAGACGGGCAGGCAGCGCGCAGTGCGGATCTGGCTGTGTCCACTCACCCACGGGAGACGGGCAGGCAGGGCACAGTGCGGATCTGGCTGTGTCCACTCACTGACGGGAGACGGGGAGGCAAGGTGCAGTGCGGATCTGGCTGTGTCCACTCACCCACGGGAGACGGGCAGGCAGGGCGCAATGCGGATCTGCCTGTGTCCACTCACCCACGGGAGACGGGAAGGTAGGGCGCAGTGCGGATCTGGCTGTGTCCACTCACCCACGTGAGACGGGCAGGCAAGGCGCAGTGCGGATCTGGCTGTGTCCACTCACCCACGGGAGACGGTCAGGCAGGGCGCAGTGCGGTTCTTGCTGTGTCCACTCACCCACGGCAGATGGGCAGGCAGGGCGCAGTGTGTATCTGGCTGTGTCCACTCACCCACGGCAGACGGTCAGGCAGGGCGCAGTGCGGATCTGGCTGTGTCCACTCACCCACGACAGGCGGTCAGGCAGGGCGCAGTGCGGATCTGGCTCTGTCCACTCACCCACGGCAGATGGTCAGGCAGTGCGGATCTGGCTGTGTCCGCTCGCCCACGGCAGACGGGCAGGCAGGGCGCAGTGTGGATCTGGCTGTGTCCACTCACCCACGGCAGACGGGCAGGCAGGGCGCAGTGCGGATATGGCTGTGTCCACTCGCCCACGACAGACGGGCAGGCAGCGCGCAGTGCGGATCTGGCTGTGTCTACTCGTCCACGGGAGACGGGCAGGCAGCGCGCAGTGCGGATCTGGCTGTGTACACTCACCCACGGGAGACGGGCAGGCAGGGCACAGTGCGGATCTGGCTGTGTCCACTCACTGACGGGAGACGGGCAGGCAAGGTGCAGTGCGGATCTGGCTGTGTCCACTCACCCACGGGAGACAGGCAGGCAGCGCGCAGTGCGGATCTGGCTGTGTCCACTCGCCCACGGGAGACGGGCAGGCATGGCACAGTGCGGATCTGGCTGTGTCCACTCACCCACGGGAGACGGTCAGGCAGGGCGCAGTGCGGATCTGGCTGTGTCCACTCACTGACGGGAGACGGGCAGGCAAGGTGCAGTGCGGATCTGGCTGTGTCCACTCACCCACGGGAGACGGGCAGGCAGGGCGCAGTGCGGATCTGGCTGTGTCCACTCACCCACGGGAGACGGTCAGGCAGGGCGCAGTGCGCATCTGGCTGTGTCCATTCACCCACGGCAGACGGGCAGTCAGGGCGCAGTGTGGATCTGGCTGTGTCCACTCGCCCACTGGAGATGGGCAGGCAGGGCGCAGTGCGGATCTGGCTGTATCCACTCGCCCACTGGAGACAAGCAGGCAGGGCGCAGTGCGGATCTGGCTGTGTCCACTCGCCCACGGCAGACGGTCAGACAGGGCGCAGTGCGGATCGGGCTGTGTCCACAAGCCCACGGCAGACGGGCAGGCAGGGCGCAGTGTGGATCTGGCTGTGTCCACTCACCCACGGCAGACGGTCAGGCAGGGCGCAGTGCGGATCTGGCTGTTTCCACTCACCCACGGCAGAAGGGCAGGCAGGGCGCAGTGCGGATCTGGCTGTGTCCACTCACCCACGGCAGACGGTCAGGCAGGGCGCAGTGCGGATCTGGCTGTGTCCACTCACCCACGGCAGACGGTCAGGCAGGGCGCAGTGTAAATCTGGCTGTGTCCACTCACCCATGGGAGACGGGCAGGCAGGGCGCAGTGCGGATCTGGCTGTGTCCACTCACCCACGGATGACGGGCAGGCAGGGCACAGTGCGGATCTGGCTGTGTCCACTCACTGACGGGAGACGGGCAGGCAAGGTGCAGTGCGGATCTGGCTGTGTCCACTCACCCACGGGAGACGGGCAGGCAGGGCGCAGTGCAGATCTGGCTGTGTCCACACACCCACGGGAGACGGTCAGGCAGGGCGCAGTGCGGATCTGGCTGTGTCCACTCACCCACGGGAGACGGGCAGGCAGCGCGCAGTGCGGATCTGGCTGTGTCCACTCACTGACGGGAGACGGGCAGGCATGGCGCAATGCGGATCTGGCTGTGTCCACTCACACACGGCAGACGGGCAGGCAGGGCGCAGTGCGGATCTGGCTGTGTCCACTCACTGACGGGAGACGGGCAGGCAAGGCGCAGTGCGGATCTGGCTGTGTCCACAAACCCTCGGCAGATGGTCAGGTAGGGCGCAGTGCGGATCTGGCTGTGTCCACTCACCCACGGCAGAAGGGCAGGCAGGGCGCAGTGCGGATCTGGCTGTGTCCACTCGCCCCCGGGAGACGGGCAGGCAGGGCGCAGTGCGGATCTGGCTGTGTCCACTCACCCACGGCAGGCGGTTAGGCAGGGCGCAGTGCGGATCTGGCTGTGTCCACTCACCCACGGCAGGCGGTTAGGCAGGGCGCAGTGCGGATCTGGCTGTGTCCGCTCGCCCACTGGAGACGGGCAGGCAGGGCGCAGTGCGGATCTGGCTGTGTCCCCTCGCCCACGGGAGACGGGCTGGCAGGGCACAGTGCGGATCTGGCTGTGTCCACTCACCCACGGCAGACGGTCAGGCAGGGCAAAGTGCGGATCTGGCTGTTTCCACTCACCCACGGCAGAGGGGCAGGCAGGGCGCAGTGTGCATCTGGCTGTGTCCACTCACCCACGTCAGACGGTCAGGCAGGGCGCAGTGCGGATCTGGCTGTGTCCACTCGCCCACGGCAGACGGGCAGGCAGGGCGCAGTGCGGATCTGGCTGTGTCCACTCGCCCACGGCAGACGGTCAGGCAGGGCGCAGTGCGGATCGGGCTGTGTCCACAAGCCCACGGCAGACGGGCAGGCAGGGCGCAGTGTGGATCTGGCTGTGTCCACTCACCCACGGCAGACGGTCAGGCAGGGCGAGGTGCGGATCTGGCTGTGTCCACTCACCCACGGCAGAAGGGCAGGCAGGGCGCAGTGCGGATCTGGCTGTGTCCACTCGCCCACGACAGATGGGCAGGCAGGGCGCAGTGCGGATCTGGCTGTGTCGACTCACCCACAGCAGACGGTCAGGTAGTGCGCAGTGCGGATCTGGCTGTGTCCACTCGCCCACGGCAGACGGGCAGGCAGGGCGCAGTGTGGATCTGGCTGTGTCCACTCACCGACGGCAGACGGTCAGGCAGGGCGCAGTGCGAATCTGGCTGTGTCCACTCGCCCACGACAGATGGGCAGGCAGGGCGCAGTGCGGATCTGGCTGTGTCCACTCGCCCACGGGAGACGGGCAGGCAGCGCGCAGTGCGGATCTGGCTGTGTCCACTCACCCACGGGAGACGGGCAGGCAGGGCGCAGTGCGGATCTGGCTGTGTCCACTCACGGACGGGAGACGGGCAGGCAGGGCACAGTGCGGATCTGTCTGTGTCCACTCACCCACGAGAGACGGGAAGGCAGGGCGCAGTACGGATCTGGCGGTGTCCACTCACCCACGAATGACGGTCAGGCAGGGCGCAGTGCGGATCTGGCTGTGTCCACTCACCCACGGGAGACGGGCAGGTAGGGCGCAGTGCGGATCTGGCTGTGTCCACTCACCCACGTGAGACGGGCAGGCAAGGCGCAGTGCGGATCTGGCTGTGTCCACTCACCCACGGGAGACGGTCAGGCAGGGCGCAGTGCGGATCTTGCTGTGTCCACTCACCCACGGCAGACGGGCAGGCAGGGTGCAGTGCGGATCTGGCTGTGTCCACTCACCCACGGCAGACGGTCAGGCAGGGCGCAGTGCGGATCTGGCTGTGTCCACTCGCCCACGGCAGACGGGCAAGCAGGGCGCAGTGTGGATCTGGCTGTGTCCACTCATCCACGGCAGTCGGTCAGGTAGGGCGCAGTGCGGATCTGGCTGTGTCCACTCGCCCACGGCAGTCGGTCAGGCAGGGCGCAGTGCGGATCTGGCTGTGTCCACTCGCCCACGGGAGACGGGCAGGCAGGGCTCAGTGCGGATCTGGCTGTGTCCACTCACTGACAGGAGACGGGCAGGCAAGGCGCAGTGCGGATCTGGCTGTGTCCACTCACCCACGGGAGACGGGCAGGCAGGGCGCAGTCCGGATCTGGCTGTGTCCACTCACCCACGGCAGACGGTCAGGCAGGGCGCAGTGCGGATCTGGCTGTGTCCACTCACCCACGGGAGACGGGCAGGCAGGGCGCAGTGCGGATCTGGCTGTGTCCACTCACCCACGGCAGACGGTCAGGCAGGGCGCAGTGCGGATCTGGCTGTGTCCACTCACCCACGGCAGAAGGGCAGGCAGGGCGCAGTGCGGATCTGGCTGTGTCCACTCGCCCACGGGAGACGGGCAGGCAGGGCGCAGTGCGGATCTGGCTGTGTCCACTCACCCTGGGCAGGCGGTCAAGCAGGGCGCAGTTCGGATCTGGCTGTGTCCACTCGCCCACGGGTGACGGGCAGGCAGGGCGCAGTGCGGATCTGGCTGTGTCCACTCACCCACGGCAGACGGGCAGGCAGGGCGCAGTGCAGATATGGCTGTGTCCACTCGCCCACGACAGACGGGCAGGCAGCGCGCAGTGCGGATCTGGCTGTGTCCACTCACCCACGGGAGACGGGCAGGCAGGGCACAGTGCGGATCTGGCTGTGTCCACTCACTGACGGGAGACGGGGAGGCAAGGTGCAGTGCGGATCTGGCTGTGTCCACTCACCCACGGGAGACGGGCAGGCAGGGCGCAATGCGGATCTGCCTGTGTCCACTCACCCACGGGAGACGGGAAGGTAGGGCGCAGTGCGGATCTGGCTGTGTCCACTCACCCACGTGAGACGGGCAGGCAAGGCGCAGTGCGGATCTGGCTGTGTCCACTCACCCACGGGAGACGGTCAGGCAGGGCGCAGTGCGGTTCTTGCTGTGTCCACTCACCCACGGCAGATGGGCAGGCAGGGCGCAGTGTGTATCTGGCTGTGTCCACTCACCCACGGCAGACGGGCAGGCAGGGCGCAGTGTGGATCTGGCTGTGTCCACTCACCCACGGCAGACGGGCAGGCAGGGCGCAGTGCGGATATGGCTGTGTCCACTCGCCCACGACAGACGGGCAGGCAGCGCGCAGTGCGGATCTGGCTGTGTCTACTCGTCCACGGGAGACGGGCAGGCAGCGCGCAGTGCAGATCTGGCTGTGTCCACTCACCCACGGGAGACGGGCAGGCAGGGCACAGTGCGGATCTGGCTGTGTCCACTCACTGACGGGAGACGGGCAGGCAAGGTGCAGTGCGGATCTGGCTGTGTCCACTCGCCCACGGGAGACAGGCAGGCAGCGCGCAGTGCGGATCTGGCTGTGTCCACTCGCCCACGGGAGACGGGCAGGCATGGCACAGTGCGGATCTGGCTGTGTCCACTCACCCACGGGAGACGGTCAGGCAGGGCGCAGTGCGGATCTGGCTGTGTCCACTCACTGACGGGAGACGGGCAGGCAAGGTGCAGTGCGGATCTGGCTGTGTCCACTCACCCACGGGAGACGGGCAGGCAGGGCGCAGTGCAGATCTGGCTGTGTCCACTCACCCACGGGAGACGGTCAGGCAGGGCGCAGTGCGCATCTGGCTGTGTCCATTCACCCACGGCAGACGGGCAGTCAGGGCGCAGTGTGGATCTGGCTGTGTCCACTCGCCCACTGGAGATGGGCAGGCAGGGCGCAGTGCGGATCTGGCTGTATCCACTCGCCCACTGGAGACAAGCAGGCAGGGCGCAGTGCGGATCTGGCTGTGTCCATTCGCCCACGGCAGACGGTCAGGCAGGGCGCAGTGCGGATCGGGCTGTGTCCACAAGCCCACGGCAGACGGGCAGGCAGGGAGCAGTGTGGATCTGGCTGTGTCCACTCACCCACGGCAGACGGTCAGGCAGGGCGCAGTGCGGATCTGGCTGTTTCCACTCACCCACGGGAGACGGGCAGGCAGGGCTCAGTGCGGATCTGGCTATGTCCACTCGCCCACTGGAGACGGGCAGGCAGGGCGCAGTGCGGATCTGGCTGTGTCCACTCACCCACGGGAGACGGGCAGGCAGCGCGCAGTGCGGATCTGGCTGTGTCCACTCACTGACGGGAGACGGGCAGGCATGGCGCAATGCGGATCTGGCTGTGTCCACTCACACACGGCAGACGGGCAGGCAGGGCGCAGTGCGGATCTGGCTGTGTCCACTCACTGACGGGAGACGGGCAGGCAAGGCGCAGTGCGGATCTGGCTGTGTCCACAAACCCTCGGCAGATGGTCAGGTAGGGCGCAGTGCGGATCTGGCTGTGTCCACTCACCCACGGCAGGCGGTTAGGCAGGGCGCAGTGCGGATCTGGCTGTGTCCACTCACCCACGGCAGGCGGTTAGGCAGGGCGCAGTGCGGATCTGGCTGTGTCCGCTCGCCCACTGGAGACGGGCAGGCAGGGCGCAGTGCGGATCTGGCTGTGTCCACTCGCCCACGGGAGACGGGCAGGCAGGGCACAGTGCGGATCTGGCTGTGTCCACTCACCCACGGCAGACGGTCAGGCAGGGCAAAGTGCGGATCTGGCTGTTTCCACTCACCCACGGCAGAGGGGCAGGCAGGGCGCAGTATGGATCTGGCTGTGTCCACTCACCCACGTCAGACGGTCAGGCAGGGCGCAGTGCGGATCTGGCTGTGTCCACTCGCCCACGGCAGACGGGCAGGCAGGGCGCAGTGCGGATCTGGCTGTGTCCACTCACTGACGGGAGACGGGCAGGCAAGGCGCAGTGCGGATCTGGCTGTGTCCACAAACCCACGGCAGATGGTCAGGTAGGGCGCAGTGCGGATCTGGCTGTGTCCACTCACCCACGGCAGAAGGGCAGGCAGGGCGCAGTGCGGATCTGGCTGTGTCCACTCGCCCCCGGGAGACGGGCAGGCAGGGCGCAGTGCGGATCTGGCTGTGTCCACTCACCCACGGCAGGCGGTTAAGCAGGGCGCAGTGCGGATCTGGCTGTGTCCACTCACCCACGGCAGGCGGTTAGGCAGGGCGCAGTGCGGATCTGGCTGTGTCCACTCGCCCACTGGAGACGGGCAGGCAGGGCGCAGTGCGGATCTGGCTGTCTCCACTCGCCCATGGGAGACGGGCAGGCAGGGCGCAGTGCGGATCTGGCTGTGTCCACTCACCCACGGCAGACGGTCAGGCAGGGCAAAGTGCGGATCTGGCTGTTTCCACTCGCCCACGGCAGAGGGGCAGGCAGGGCGCTGTGTGGATCTGGCTGTGTCCACTCACCCACGTCAGACGGTCAGGCAGGGCGCAGTGCGGATCTGGCTGTGTCCACTCGCCCACTGGAGACGGGCAGGCAGGGCGCAGTGCGGATCTGGCTGTGTCCACTCACCCACGGGAGACGGGCAGGCAGCGCGCAGTGCGGATCTGGCTGTGTCCACTCACTGACGGGAGACGGGCAGGCATGGCGCAATGCGGATCTGGCTGTGTCCACTCACACACGGCAGACGGGCAGGCAGGGCGCAGTGCGGATCTGGCTGTGTCCACTCACTGACGGGAGACGGGCAGGCAAGGCGCAGTGCGGATCTGGCTGTGTCCACAAACCCTCGGCAGATGGTCAGGTAGGGCGCAGTGCGGATCTGGCTGTGTCCACTCACCCACGGCAGAAGGGCAGGCAGGGCGCAGTGCGGATCTGGCTGTGTCCACTCGCCCCCGGGAGACGGGCAGGCAGGGCGCAGTGCGGATCTGGCTGTGTCCACTCACCCACGGCAGGCGGTTAGGCAGGGCGCAGTGCGGATCTGGCTGTGTCCACTCACCCACGGCAGGCGGTTAGGCAGGGCGCAGTGCGGATCTGGCTGTGTCCGCTCGCCCACTGGAGACGGGCAGGCAGGGCGCAGTGCGGATCTGGCTGTGTCCACTCGCCCACGGGAGACGGGCAGGCAGGGCACAGTGCGGATCTGGCTGTGTCCACTAACCCACGGCAGACGGTCAGGCAGGGCAAAGTGCGGATCTTGCTGTTTCCACTCGCCCACGGCAGAGGGGCAGGCAGGGCGCAGTGTGGATCTGGCTGTGTCCCCTCACCCACGTCAGACGGTCAGGCAGGGCGCAGTGCGGATCTGGCTGTGTCCACTCGCCCACGGCAGACGGGCAGGCAGGGCGCAGTGCGGATATGGCTGTGTCCACTCGCCCACGGCAGACGGTCAGGCCGGGCGCAGTGCGGATCGGGCTGTGTCCAGAAGCCCACGGCAGACGGGCAGGCAGGGCGCAGTGTGGATGTGGCTGTGTCCACTCACCCACGGCAGAAGGGCAGGCAGGGCGCAGTGCGGATCTGGCTGTGTCCACTCGCCCACGACAGATGGGCAGGCAGGGCGCAGTGCGGATCTGGCTGTGTCGACTCACCCACAGCAGACGGTCAGGTAGTGCGCAGTGCGGATCTGGCTGTGTCCACTCGCCCACGGCAGACGGGCAGGCAGGGCGCAGTGTGGATCTGGCTGTGTCCACTCACCGACGGCAGACGGTCAGCAGGGCGCAGTGCGAATCTGGCTGTGTCCACTCGCCCACGACAGATGGGCAGGCAGGGCGCAGTGCGGATCTGGCTGTGTCCACTCGCCCACGGGAGACGGGCAGGCAGCGCGCAGTGCGGATCTGGCTGTGTCCACTCACCCACGGGAGACGGGCAGGCAGGGCGCAGTGCGGATCTGGCTGTGTCCACTCACTGACGGGAGACGGGAAGGCAGGGCGCAGTGCGGATCTGGCTGTGTCCACTCACCCACGGGAGACGGGAAGGCAGGGCGCAGTGCGGATCTGGCTCTGTCCACTCACCCACGAATGACGGTCAGGCAGGGTGCAGTGCGGATCTGGCTGTGTCCACTCACCCACGGGAGACGGGCAGGTAGGGCGCAGTGCGGATCTGGCTGTGTCCACTCACCCACGTGAGACGGGCAGGCAAGGCGCAGTGCGGATCTGGCTGTGTCCACTCACCCACGGGAGACGGTCAGGCAGGGCGCAGTGCGGATCTTGCTGTGTCCACTCACCCACGGCAGACGGGCAGGCAGGGCGCAGTGCGGATCTGGCTGTGTCCACTCACCCACGGCAGACGGTCAGGCAGGGCGCAGTGCGGATCTGGCTGTGTCCACTCGCCCACGGCAGACAGGCAGGCAGGGCGCAGTGTGGATCTGGCTGTGTCCACTCACCCACGGCAGTCGGTCAGGTAGGGCGCAGTGCGGATCTGGCTGTGTCCACTCGCCCACGGCAGACGGGCAGGCAGGGTGCAGTGCGGATCTGGCTGTGTCCACTCACCAACGGGAGACCGGCAGGCAGGGCGCAGTGCGGATCTGGCTGTGTCCACTCGCCCACGGGAGACGGGCAGGCAGGGCGCAGTGCGGATCTGGCTGTGTCCACTCACTGACAGGAGACGGGCAGGCAAGGCGCAGTGCGGATCTGGCTGTGTCCACTCACCCACGTGAGACGGGCAGGCAAGGCGCAGTGCGGATCTGGCTGTGTCCACTCACCCACGGGAGACGGTCAGGCAGGGCGCAGTGCGGATCTTGCTGTGTCCACTCACCCACGGCAGATGGGCAGGCAGGGCGCAGTGTGGATCTGGCTGTGTCCACTCACCCACGGCAGACGGTCAGGCAGGGCGCAGTGCGGATCTGGCTGTGTCCACTCACCCACGACAGGCGGTCAGGCAGGGCGCAGTGCGGATCTGGCTCTGTCCAATCACCCACGGCAGATGGTCAGGCAGTGCGGATCTGGCTGTGTCCGCTCGCCCACGGCAGACGGGCAGGCAGGGCGCAGTGCGGATCTGGCTGTGTCCACTCACCCACGGGAGACCGGCAGGCAGGGCGCAGTGCGGATCTGGCTGTGTCCACTCGCCCACCGGTTACGGGCAGGCAGGGCGCAGTGCGGATCTGGCTGTGTCCACTCACTGACGGGAGACGGGCAGGCAAGGCGCAGTGCGGATCTGGCTGTGTCCACTCACCCACGGGAGACCGGCAGGCAGGGCGCAGTGCGGATCTGGCTGTGTCCACTCGCCCACGGGTTACGGGCAGGCAGGGCGCAGTGCGGAACTGGCTGTGTCCACTCACCCACGGCAGGCGGTCAGGCAGGGCGCAGTGCGGATCTGGCTGTGTCCACTCGCCCACGGCAGACGGGCAGGCAGGGCGCAGTGCGGATCTGGCTGTGTCCACTCGCCCACGGCAGACGGGAAGGCAGGGCGCAGTGCGGATCTGGCTGTGTCCACTCACCCACGGGAGACGGGCAGGCAGGGCGCAGTGTGGATCTGGCTGTGTCCACTCACCGACGAGAGACGAGCAGGCAAGGCGCAGTGCGGATCTGGCTGTGTCCACTCACCCACGGCAGACGGGCAGGCAGGGCGCAGTGCGGATCTGGCTGTGTCCACTCACCCACGGCAGACGGGCAGGCAGGGCGCAGTGCGGATCTGGCTGTGTCCACTCACCCACGGCAGACGGGCAGGCAGGGCGCAGTGCGGATATGGCTGTGTCCACTCGCCCATGACAGACGGGCAGGCTGCGCGCAGTGCAGATCTGGCTGTTTCCACTCGCCCACGGGAGGCGGGCAGGCAGCGCGCAGTGCGGATCTGGCTGTGTCCACTCACCCACGGCAGACGGGCAGGCAGAGCGCACTGCGGATCTGGCTGTGTCCACTCGCCCAGGGGAGACGGGCATGCAGGGCGGAGTGCGGATCTGGCTATGTCCACTCGCCCACGGAAGGCTGTTAGGCAGGGCGCAGTGCGGATCTGGCTGTGTCCACTCACCCACGACAGACGGTCAGGCAGGGCGCAGTGCGGATCTGGCTGTGTCCACTCGCCCACGGCAGACGGGCAGGCAGGGCGCACTGTGGATCTGGCTGTGTCCACTCACCCACGGCAGACGGTCAGGCAGGGCGCAATGCGGATCTGGCAGTGTCCACTCGCCCACGGCAGACGGGCAAGCAGGGCGCAGTGCGGATCTGGCTGTGTCCACTCACCCACGAGAGACCGGCAGGCAGGGCGTAGTGCAGATCTGTCTGTGTCCACTCACCCACGGCAGACGGTCAAGCAGGGCGCAGTGCGGATCTGGCTGTGTCCACTCGCCCACGGCAGAGGGGCAGGCAGTGCGCAGTGTGGATCTGGCTGTGTCCACTCACCCACAGCAGACGGTCAGGCAGGGCGCAGTGCGGATCTGGCTGTGTCCACTCGCCCACGGCAGACGGGCAGGCAGGGCGCAGTGCGGATCTGGCTGTGTCCACTCACCCACGGCAGACAGTCAGGCAGGGCGCAGTGCGGATCGGGCTGTGTCCACTCACCCACGGCAGACGGGCAGGCAGCGCGCAGTGCGGATCTGGCTGTGTCCACTCACCCACGGGAGACGGGCAGGCAGCGCGCAGTGCGGATCTGGCTGTGTCCACTCACCCAAGGTAGACGGGCAGGCAGCGCGCAGTGCGGATCTGGCTGTGTCCACCCACACTCGGGAGACGGGCAGGCAACGCGCAGTGCGGACCTGATTGTGTCCACTCACCCACGGCAGACGGTCAGGCAGGGCGCAGTGCGGATCGGGCTGTGTCCACTCACCCACGGCAGACGGGCCGGCAGCGCGCAGTGCGGATCTGGCTGTGTCCACTCGCCCACGGGAGACGGGCAGGCAGCGCGCAGTGCATATCTGGCTGTGTCCACTCACCCACGGGAGACGGGCAGGCAGGGCGCAGTGCGGATCTGGCTCTGTCCACTCACCCACGGGAGACGGGCAGGCAGTGCGCAGTGCGGATCTGGCTGTGTCCACTCACCCACGGAAGGCGGTTAGGCAGGGCGCAGTGCGGATCTGGCTGTGTCCACTCACCCACGGCAGAAGGTCAGGCAGGGCGCAGTGCGGATCTGGCTGTGTCCACTCGCCCACGGCAGACGGGCAGGCAGGGCGCAGTGCAGATCTGGCGGTGTCCACTCACCCACGGCAGAAGGGCAGGCAGTGCGCAGTGCGGATCTGGCTGTGTCCACTCGTCCCCGGGAAACGGGCAGGCAGGGCGCAGTGCGGATCTGGCTGTGTCCACTCACTGACGGGAGACGGGCAGGCAGGGCGCAGTGCGGATCTGGCTGTGTCCACCCACCCACGGGAGACGGGCAGGCAGGGCGCAGTGCGGATCTGGCGGTGTCCACTCATCCACGAAGGACGGTCAGGCAGGGTGCAGTGCGGATCTGGCTGTGTCCACTCACCCACGGGAGACGGGCAGGTAGGGCGCAGTGCGGATCTGGCTGTGTCCACTCACCCACGTGAGACGGGCAGGCAAGGCGCAGTGCGGATCTGGCTGTGTCCACTCACCCACGGGAGACGGTCAGGCAGGGCGCAGTGCGGATCTGGTTGTGTTCACTCACCCACGGCAGACGGGCAGGCAGGACGCAGTGTGGATCTGGCTGTGTCCACTCACCCACGGGAGACGGGTAGGCAGGGCGCAGTGCGGATTTGGCGGTGTCCACTGACCCACGGCAGACGGGCAGGCAGGGCGCAGTGTGGATCTGGCTGTGTCCACTCACCCACGGCAGACGGTCAGGCAGGGCGTAGTGCGGATATGGCTGTGTCCACTCGCCCACGACAGACGGGCAGGCAGCGCGCAGTGTGGATCTGGCTGTGTCCACTCGCCCACGGGAGACGGGTAGGCAGCGCGCAGTGCGGATCTGGCTGTGTCCACTCGCCCACGGGAGACGGGCAAGCAGGGCGCACTGCGGATCTGGCTGTGTCCACTCACCCACGGGAGACGGGCAGGCAGGGCGCAGTGCGGATCTTGCTGTGTCCACTCACCCACGCCAGAAGGGCAGGCAGTGCGCAGTGCGGATCTGGCTGTGTCCACTCGCCCACGACAGATGGGCAGGCAGGGCGCAGTGCGGATCTGGCTGTGTCGACTCACCCACAGCAGACGGTCAGGTAGTGCGCAGTGCGGATCTGGCTGTGTCCACTCGCCCACGGCAGACGGGCAGGCAGGGCGCAGTGCGGATCTGGCTGTGTCCACTCACCGACGGCAGACGGTCAGGCAGGGCGCAGTGCGAATCTGGCTGTGTCCACTCGCCCACGACAGATGGGCAGGCAGGGCGCAGTGCGGATCTGGCTGTGTCCACTCGCCCACGGGAGACGGGCAGGCAGCGCGCAGTGCGGATCTGGCTGTGTCCACTCACCCACGGGAGACGGGCAGGCAGGTCGCAGTGCGGATCTGGCTGTGTCCACTCGTCCACGGGAGACGGGCAGGCAGGGCGCAGTGCGGATCTGGCTGTGTCCACTCACCCACGGGAGACGGGCAGGCAGAGCGCAGTGTGGATCTGGCTGTGTCCACTCACCGACGGGAGACGAGCAGGCAAGGCGCAGTGCGGATCTGGCTGTGTCCACTCAACCACGGCAGACGGGCAGGCACGGCGCAGTGCGGATCTGGCTGTGTCCACTCACCCACGGCAGACGGGCAGGCAGGGCGCAGTGTGGATCTGGCTGTGTCCACTCACCCACGGCAGACGGGCAGGCAGGGCGCAGTGCGGATATGGCTGTGTCCACTCGCCCATGACAGACGGGCAGGCTGCGCGCAGTGCAGATCTGGCTGTTTCCACTCGCCCACGGGAGACGGGCAGGCAGCGCGCAGTGCGGATCTGGCTGTGTCCACTCACCCACGGGAGACGGGCAGGCAGGGCGCAGTGCGGATCTGGCTGTGTCCACTCACCGACGGGAGACGGGCAGGCAAGGTGCAGTGCGGATCTGGCTGTGTCCACTCACCCACGGAAGACGGGCAGGCAGGGCGCAGTGCGGATCTGGCTATGTCCATTCACCCACGGGAGACGGTCAGGCAGGGCGCAGTGCGGATCTGGCTGTGTCCACTCACACACGGCAGACGGGCAGGCAGGGCGCAGTGTGGATCTGGCTGTGTCCACTCACCCACGGCAGACGGTCAGGCAGGGCGCAGTGCGGATCTGGCTGTGTCCACTCACCCACGGCAGGCGGTTAGGCAGGGCGCAGTGCGGATCTGGCTGTGTCCACTCGCCCACTGGAGACGGGCAGGCAGGGCACAGTGCGGATCTGGCTGTGTCCACTCGCCCACGGGAGACGGGCAGGCAGGGCGCAGTGCGGATCTGGCTGTGTCCACTCACCCACGGCATACGGTCAGGCAGGGCAAAGTGCGGATCTGGCTGTTTCCACTCACACACGGCAGAGGGGCAGGCAGGGCGCTGTGTGGATCTGGCTGTGTCCACTCACCCACGTCAGACGGTCAGGCAGGGCGCAGTGCCGATCTGGCTGTGTCCACTCACCCACGGGAGACGGTCAGGCAGGGCGCAGTGCGGATCTGGTTGTGTCCACTCGCCCACGGCAGACGGTCAGGCAGGGCGCAGTGCGGATCGGGCTGTGTCCACAAGCCCACGGCAGACGGGCAGGCAGGGCGCAGTGTGGATCTGGCTGTGTCCACTCACCCACGGCAGACGGTCAGGCAGGGCGAGGTGCGGATCTGGCTGTGTCCACTCACCCACAGCAGAAGGGCAGGCAGGGCGCAGTGCGGATCTGGCTGTGTCCACTCGCCCACGACAGATGGGCAGGCAGGGCGCAGTGCGGATCTGGCTGTGTCGACTCACCCACAGCAGACGGTCAGGTAGTGCGCAGTGCGGATCTGGCTGTGTCCACTCGCCCACGGCAGACGGGCAGGCAGGGCGCAGTGTGGATCTGGCTGTGTCCACTCTTCGACGGCAGACGGTCAGGCAGGGCGCAGTGCGAATCTGGCTGTGTCCACTCGCCCACGACAGATGGGCAGGCAGGGCGCAGTGCGGATCTGGCTGTGTCCACTCGCCCACTGGAGACGGACAGGCAGCGCGCAGTGCGGATCTGGCTGTGTCCACTCACCCACGGGAGACGGGCAGGCAGGGCGCAGTGCGGATCTGGCTGTGTCCACTCACGGACGGGAGACGGGCAGGCAGGGCACAGTGCGGATCTGGCTGTGTCCACTCACCCACGAGAGACGGGAAGGCAGGGCGCAGTGCGGATCTGGCTGTGTCCACTCACCCACGGGAGACGGGCAGGTAGGGCGCAGTGCGGATCTGGCTGTGTCCACTCACCCACGTGAGACGGGCAGGCAAGGCGCAGTGCGGATCTGGCTGTGTAAACTCACCCACGGGAGACGGTCAGGCAGGGCGCAGTGCGGATCTTGCTGTGTCCACTCACCCACGGCAGACGGGCAGGCAGGGTGCAGTGCGGATCTGGCTGTGTCCACTCACCCACGGCAGACAGTCAGGCAGGGCGCAGTGCGGATCTGGCTGTGTCCACTCGCCCACGGCAGACGGGCAGGCAGGGCGCAGTGTGGATCTGGCTGTGTCCACTCACCCACAGCAGTCGGTCAGGTAGGGCGCAGTGCGGATCTGGCTGTGTCCACTCGCCCACGGCAGACGGGCAGGCAGGGTGCAGTGCGGATCTGGCTGTGTCCACTCACCCATGGGAGACCGGCAGGCAGGGCGCAGTGCGGATCTGGCTGTGTCCACTCGCCCACGGGAGACGGGCAGGCAGGGCTCAGTGCGGATCTGGCTGTGTCCACTCACTGACAGGAGACGGGCAGGCAAGGCGCAGTGCGGATCTGGCTGTGTCCATTCACCCACGGGAGACGGGCAGGCAGGGCGCAGTGCGGATCTGGCTGTGTCCACTCACCCACGGCAGACGGTCAGGCAGGGCGCAGTGCGGATCTGGCTGTGTCCACTCACCCACGGGAGACGGGCAGGCAGGGCGCAGTGCGGATCTGGCTGTGTCCACTCACCCACGGCAGACGGTCAGGCAGGGCGCAGTGCGGATCTGGCTGTGTCCACTCACCCACGGCAGAAGGGCAGGCAGGGCGCAGTGCGGATCTGGCTGTGTCCACTCGCCCACGGGAGACGGGCAGGCAGGGCGCAGTGCGGATCTGGCTGTGTCCACTCACCCTGGGCAGGCGGTCAAGCAGGGCGCAGTTCGGATCTGGCTGTGTCCACTCGCCCACGGGTGACGGGCAGGCAGGGCGCAGTGCGGATCTGGCTGTGTCCACTCACCCACGGCAGACGGGCAGGCAGGGCGCAGTGCAGATATGGCTGTGTCCACTCGCCCACGACAGACGGGCAGGCAGCGCGCAGTGCGGATCTGGCTGTGTCCACTCACCCACGGGAGACGGGCAGGCAGGGCACAGTGCGGATCTGGCTGTGTCCACTCACTGACGGGAGACGGGGAGGCAAGGTGCAGTGCGGATCTGGCTGTGTCCACTCACCCACGGGAGACGGGCAGGCAGGGCGCAGTGCGGATCTGGCTGTGTCCACTCACCCACGGGAGACGGTCAGGCAGGGCGCAATGCGGATCTGGCTGTGTCCACTCACCCACGGGAGACGGGAAGGTAGGGCGCAGTGCGGTTCTTGCTGTGTCCACTCACCCACGGCTGATGGGCAGGCAGGGCGCAGTGTGGATCTGGCTGTGTCCACTCACCCACGGCAGACGGTCAGGCAGGGCGCAGTGCGGATCTGGCTGTGTCCACTCACCCACGACAGGCGGTCAGGCAGGGCGCAGTGCGGATCTGGCTCTGTCCACTCACCCACGGCAGATGGTCAGGCAGTGCGGATCTGGCTGTGTCTGCTCGCCCACGGCAGACGGGCAGGCAGGGCGCAGTGTGGATCTGGCTGTGTCCACTCACCCACGGCAGACGGGCAGGCAGGGCGCAGTGCGGATATGGCTGTGTCCACTCGCCCACGACAGACGGGCAGGCAGCGCGCAGTGCGGATCTGGCTGTGTCTACTCGTCCACGGGAGACGGGCAGGCAGCGCGCAGTGCCGATCTGGCTGTGTCCACTCACTGACGGGAGACGGGCAGGCAAGGTGCAGTGCGGATCTGGCTGTGTCCACTCGCCCACGTGAGACAGGCAGGCAGCGCGCAGTGCGGATCTGGCTGTGTCCACTCGCCCACGGGAGACGGGCAGGCAGGGTACAGTGCGGATCTGGCTGTGTCCACTCACCCACGGGAGACGGTCAGGCAGGGCGCAGTGCGGATCTGGCTGTGTCCACTCACTGACGGGAGACGGGCAGGCAAGGTGCAGTGCGGATCTGGCTGTGTCCACTCACCCACGGGAGACGGGCAGGCAGGGCGCAGTGCGGATCTGGCTGTGTCCACTCACCCACGGGAGACGGTCAGGCAGGGCGCAGTGCGCATCTGGCTGTGTCCATTCACCCACGGCAGACGGGCAGTCAGGGCGCAGTGTGGATCTGGCTGTGTCCACTCGCCCACTGGAGATGGGCAGGCAGGGCGCAGTGCGGATCTGGCTGTATCCACTCGCCCACTGGAGACAAGCAGGCAGGGCGCAGTGCGGATCTGGCTGTGTCCACTCGCCCACGGCAGACGGTCAGGCAGGGCGCAGTGCGGATCGGGCTGTGTCCACAAGCCCACGGCAGACGGGCAGGCAGGGCGCAGTGTGGATCTGGCTGTGTCCACTCACCCACAGCAGACGGTCAGGCAGGGCGCAGTGCGGATCTGGCTGTGTCCACTCACCCACGGCAGAAGGGCAGGCAGGGCGCAGTGCGGATCTGGCTGTGTCCACTCACCCACGGCAGACGGTCAGGCAGGGCGCAGTGCGGATCTGGCTGTGTCCACTCACCCACGGCAGACGGTCAGGCAGGGCGCAGTGTGGATCTGGCTGTGTCCACTCACCCATGGGAGACGGGCAGGCAGGGCGCAGTGCGGATCTTGCTGTGTCCACTCACCCAAGGAAGACGGGCAGGCAGGGCACAGTGCGGATCTGGCTGTGTCCACTCACTGACGGGAGACGGGCAGGCAAGGTGCAGTGCGGATCTGGCTGTGTCCACTCACCCACGGGAGATGGGCAGGCAGGGCGCAGTGCAGATCTGGCTGTGTCCACACACCCACGGGAGACGGTTCAGGCAGGGCGCAGTGCGGATCTGGCTGTGTCCACTCACCCACGGCAGACGGGCAGGCAGGGCGCAGTATGGATCTGGCTGTGTCCACACGCCCACTGGAGACGGGCAGGCAGGGCGCAGTGCGGATCTGGCTATGTCCACTCGCCCACTGGAGACGGGCAGGCAGGGCGCAGTGCGGATCTGGCTGTGTCCACTCACCCACTGGAGACGGGCAGGCAGCGCGCAGTGCGGATCTGGCTGTGTCCACTCACTGACGGGAGACGGGCAGGCATGGCGCAATGCGGATCTGGCTGTGTCCACTCACACACGGCAGACGGGCAGGCAGGGCGCAGTGCGGATCTGGCTGTGTCCACTCACTGACGGGAGACGGGCAGGCAAGGCGCAGTGCGGATCTGGCTGTGTCCACAAACCCTCGGCAGATGGTCAGGTAGGGCGCAGTGCGGATATGGCTGTGTCCACTCACCCACGGCAGAAGGGCAGGCAGGGCGCAGTGCGGATCTGGCTGTGTCCACTCGCCCCCGGGAGACGGGCAGGCAGGGCGCAGTGCGGATCTGGCTGTGTCCACTCACCCACGGCAGGCGGTTAGGCAGGGCGCAGTGCGGATCTGGCTGTGTCCACTCACCCACGGCAGGCGGTTAGGCAGGGCGCAGTGCGGATCTGGCTGTGTCCGCTCGCCCACTGGAGACGGGCAGGCAGGGCGCAGTGCGGATCTGGCTGTGTCCACTCGCCCACGGGAGACGGGCAGGAAGGGCACAGTGCGGATCTGGCTGTGTCCACTCACCCACGGCAGACGGTCAGGCAGGGCAAAGTGCGGATCTGGCTCTGTCCACTCACCCACGGCAGATGGTCAGGCAGTGCGGATCTGGCTGTGTCCGCTCGCCCACGGCAGACGGGCAGGCAGGGCGCAGTGTGGATCTGGCTGTGTCCACTCACCCACGGCAGACGGGCAGGCAGGGCGCAGTGCGGATATGGCTTTGTCCACTCGCCCACGACAGACGGGCAGGCAGCGCGCAGTGCGGATCTGGCTGTGTCTACTCGTCCACGGGAGACGGGCAGGCAGCGCGCAGTGCCGATCTGGCTGTGTCCACAAACCCTCGGCAGATGGTCAGGTAGGGCGCAGTGCGGATCTGGCTGTGTCCACTCACCCACGGCAGAAGGGCAGGCAGGGCGCAGTGCGGATCTGGCTGTGTCCACTCGCCCCCGGGAGACAGGCAGGCAGGGCGCAGTGCGGATCTGGCTGTGTCCACTCACCCACGGCAGGCGGTTAGGCAGGGCGCAGTGCGGATCTGGCTGTGTCCACTCACCCACGGCAGGCGGTTAGGCAGGGCGCAGTGCGGATCTGGCTGTGTCCGCTCGCCCACTGGAGACGGGCAGGCAGGGCGCAGTGCGGATCTGGCTGTGTCCACTCGCCCACGGGAGACGGGCAGGCAGGGCACAGTGCGGATCTGGCTGTGTCCACTAACCCACGGCAGACGGTCAGGCAGGGCAAAGTGCGGATCTTGCTGTTTCCACTCGCCCACGGCAGAGGGGCAGGCAGGGCGCAGTGTGGATCTGGCTGTGTCCCCTCACCCACGTCAGACGGTCAGGCAGGGCGCAGTGCGGATCTGGCTGTGTCCACTCGCCCACGGCAGACGGGCAGGCAGGGCACAGTGCGGATCTGGCTGTGTCCACTCGCCCACGGCAGACGGTCAGGCCGGGCGCAGTGCGGATCGGGCTGTGTCCACAAGCCCACGGCAGACGGGCAGGCAGGGCGCAGTGTGGATGTGGCTGTGTCCACTCACCCACGGCAGAAGGGCAGGCAGGGCGCAGTGCGGATCTGGCTGTGTCCACTCGCCCACGACAGATGTGCAGGCAGGGCGCAGTGCGGATCTGGCTGTGTCGACTCACCCACAGCAGACGGTCAGGTAGTGCGCAGTGCGGATCTGGCTGTGTCCACTCGCCCACGGCAGACGGGCAGGCAGGGCGCAGTGTGGATCTGGCTGTGTCCACTCACCGACGGCAGACGGTCAGCAGGGCGCAGTGCGAATCTGGCTGTGTCCACTCGCCCACGACAGATGGGCAGGCAGGGCGCAGTGCGGATCTGGCTGTGTCCACTCGCCCACGGGAGACGGGCAGGCAGCGCGCAGTGCGGATCTGGCTGTGTCCACTCACCCACGGGAGACGGGCAGGCAGGGCGCAGTGCGGATCTGGCTGTGTCCACTCACTGACGGGAGACGGGAAGGCAGGGCGCAGTGCGAATCTGGCTGTGTCCACTCACCCACGGGAGACGGGAAGGCAGGGCGCAGTGCGGATCTGGCGGTGTCCACTCACCCACGAATGACGGTCAGGCAGGGTGCAGTGCGGATCTGGCTGTGTCCACTCACCCACGGGAGACGGGCAGGTAGGGCGCAGTGCGGATCTGGCTGTGTCCACTCACCCACGTGAGACGGGCAGGCAAGGCGCAGTGCGGATCTGGCTGTGTCCACTCACCCACGGGAGACGGTCAGGCAGGGCGCAGTGCGGATTTTGCTGTGTCCACTCACCCACGGCAAACGGGCAGGCAGGGCGCAGTGCGGATCTTGCTGTGTCCACTCACCCACGGCAGATGGGCAGGCAGGGCGCAGTGTGGATCTGGCTGTGTCCACTCACCCACGGCAGACGGTCAGGCAGGGCGCAGTGCGGATCTGGCTGTGTCCACTCACCCACGACAGGCGGTCAGGCAGGGCGCAGTGCGGATCTGGCTCTGTCCAATCACCCACGGCAGATGGTCAGGCAGTGCGGATCTGGCTGTGTCCGCTCGCCCACGGCAGACGGGCAGGCAGGGCGCAGTGCGGATCTGGCTGTGTCCACTCACCCACGGCAGACGGGCAGGCAGGGCGCAGTGCAGATATGGCTGTGTCCACTCGCCCACGACAGACGGGCAGGCAGCGCGCAGTGCGGATCTGGCTGTGTCCACTCACCCACGGGAGACGGGCAGGCAGGGCACAGTGCGGATCTGGCTGTGTCCACTCACTGACGGGAGACGGGGAGGCAAGGTGCAGTGCGGATCTGGCTGTGTCCACTCACCCACGGGAGACGGGCAGGCAGGGCGCAATGCGGATCTGCCTGTGTCCACTCACCCACGGGAGACGGGAAGGTAGGGCGCAGTGCGGATCTGGCTGTGTCCACTCACCCACGTGAGACGGGCAGGCAAGGCGCAGTGCGGATCTGGCTGTGTCCACTCACCCACGGGAGACGGTCAGGCAGGGCGCAGTGCGGTTCTTGCTGTGTCCACTCACCCACGGCAGATGGGCAGGCAGGGCGCAGTGTGTATCTGGCTGTGTCCACTCACCCACGGCAGACGGTCAGGCAGGGCGCAGTGCGGATCTGGCTGTGTCCACTCACCCACGACAGGCGGTCAGGCAGGGCGCAGTGCGGATCTGGCTCTGTCCACTCACCCACGGCAGATGGTCAGGCAGTGCGGATCTGGCTGTGTCCGCTCGCCCACGGCAGACGGGCAGGCAGGGCGCAGTGTGGATCTGGCTGTGTCCACTCACCCACGGCAGACGGGCAGGCAGGGCGCAGTGCGGATATGGCTGTGTCCACTCGCCCACGACAGACGGGCAGGCAGCGCGCAGTGCGGATCTGGCTGTGTCTACTCGTCCACGGGAGACGGGCAGGCAGCGCGCAGTGCGGATCTGGCTGTGTACACTCACCCACGGGAGACGGGCAGGCAGGGCACAGTGCGGATCTGGCTGTGTCCACTCACCCACGGGAGACGGGCAGGCAAGGTGCAGTGCGGATCTGGCTGTGTCCACTCGCCCACGGGAGACAGGCAGGCAGCGCGCAGTGCGGATCTGGCTGTGTCCACTCGCCCACGGGAGACGGGCAGGCATGGCACAGTGCGGATCTGGCTGTGTCCACTCACCCACGGGAGACGGTCAGGCAGGGCGCAGTGCGGATCTGGCTGTGTCCACTCACTGACGGGAGACGGGCAGGCAAGGTGCAGTGCGGATCTGGCTGTGTCCACTCACCCACGGGAGACGGGCAGGCAGGGCGCAGTGCGGATCTGGCTGTGTCCACTCACCCACGGGAGACGGTCAGGCAGGGCGCAGTGCGCATCTGGCTGTGTCCATTCACCCACGGCAGACGGGCAGTCAGGGCGCAGTGTGGATCTGGCTGTGTCCACTCGCCCACTGGAGATGGGCAGGCAGGGCGCAGTGCGGATCTGGCTGTATCCACTCGCCCACTGGAGACAAGCAGGCAGGGCGCAGTGCGGATCTGGCTGTGTCCACTCGCCCACGGCAGACGGTCAGACAGGGCGCAGTGCGGATCGGGCTGTGTCCACAAGCCCACGGCAGACGGGCAGGCAGGGCGCAGTGTGGATCTGGCTGTGTCCACTCACCCACGGCAGACGGTCAGGCAGGGCGCAGTGCGGATCTGGCTGTTTCCACTCACCCACGGCAGAAGGGCAGGCAGGGCGCAGTGCGGATCTGGCTGTGTCCACTCACCCACGGCAGACGGTCAGGCAGGGCGCAGTGCGGATCTGGCTGTGTCCACTCACCCACGGCAGACGGTCAGGCAGGGCGCAGTGTGGATCTGGCTGTGTCCACTCACCCATGGGAGACGGGCAGGCAGGGCGCAGTGCGGATCTGGCTGTGTCCACTCACCCACGGATGACGGGCAGGCAGGGCACAGTGCGGATCTGGCTGTGTCCACTCACTGACGGGAGACGGGCAGGCAAGGTGCAGTGCGGATCTGGCTGTGTCCACTCACCCACGGGAGACGGGCAGGCAGGGCGCAGTGCAGATCTGGCTGTGTCCACACACCCACGGCAGAAGGGCAGGCAGGGCGCAGTGCGGATCTGGCTGTGTCCACTCGCCCCCGGGAGACGGGCAGGCAGGGCGCAGTGCGGATCTGGCTGTGTCCACTCACCCACGGCAGGCGGTTAGGCAGGGCGCAGTGCGGATCTGGCTGTGTCCACTCACCCACGGCAGGCGGTTAGGCAGGGCGCAGTGCGGATCTGGCTGTGTCCGCTCGCCCACTGGAGACGGGCAGGCAGGGCGCAGTGCGGATCTGGCTGTGTCCCCTCGCCCACGGGAGACGGGCAGGCAGGGCACAGTGCGGATCTGGCTGTGTCCACTCACCCACGGCAGACGGTCAGGCAGGGCAAAGTGCGGATCTGGCTGTTTCCACTCACCCACGGCAGAGGGGCAGGCAGGGCGCAGTGTGCATCTGGCTGTGTCCACTCACCCACGTCAGACGGTCAGGCAGGGCGCAGTGCGGATCTGGCTGTGTCCACTCGCCCACGGCAGACGGGCAGGCAGGGCGCAGTGCGGATCTGGCTGTGTCCACTCGCCCACGGCAGACGGTCAGGCAGGGCGCAGTGCGGATCGGGCTGTGTCCACAAGCCCACGGCAGACGGGCAGGCAGGGCGCAGTGCGGATCTGGCTGTGTCCACTCACCCACGGCAGACGGGCAGGCAGGGTGCAGTGCGGATCTGGCTGTGTCCACTCACCCACGGCAGACGGTCAGGCAGGGCGCAGTGCGGATCTGGCTGTGTCCACTCGCCCACGGCAGACGGGCAAGCAGGGCGCAGTGTGGATCTGGCTGTGTCCACTCACCCACGGCAGTCGGTCAGGTAGGGCGCAGTGCGGATCTGGCTGTGTCCACTCGCCCACGGCAGTCGGTCAGGCAGGGCGCAGTGCGGATCTGGCTGTGTCCACTCGCCCACGGGAGACGGGCAGGCAGGGCTCAGTGCGGATCTGGCTGTGTCCACTCACTGACAGGAGTCGGGCAGGCAAGGCGCAGTGCGGATCTGGCTGTGTCCACTCACCCACGGGAGACGGGCAGGCAGGGCGCAGTGCGGATCTGGCTGTGTCCACTCACCCACGGCAGACGGTCAGGCAGGGCGCAGTGCGGATCTGGCTGTGTCCACTCACCCACGGGAGACGGGCAGGCAGGGCGCAGTGCGGATCTGGCTGTGTCCACTCACCCACGGCAGACGGTCAGGCAGGGCGCAGTGCGGATCTGGCTGTGTCCACTCACCCACGGCAGAAGGGCAGGCAGGGCGCAGTGCGGATCTGGCTGTGTCCACTCGCCCACGGGAGACGGGCAGGCAGGGCGCAGTGCGGATCTGGCTGTGTCCACTCACCCTGGGCAGGCGGTCAAGCAGGGCGCAGTTCGGATCTGGCTGTGTCCACTCGCCCACGGGTGACGGGCAGGCAGGGCGCAGTGCGGATCTGGCTGTGTCCACTCACCCACGGCAGACGGGCAGGCAGGGCGCAGTGCAGATATGGCTGTGTCCACTCGCCCACGACAGACGGGCAGGCAGCGCGCAGTGCGGATCTGGCTGTGTCCACTCACCCACGGGAGACGGTCAGGCAGGGCGCAGTGCGGTTCTTGCTGTGTCCACTCACCCACGGCAGATGGGCAGGCAGGGCGCAGTGTGTATCTGGCTGTGTCCACTCACCCACGGCAGACGGGCAGGCAGGGCGCAGTGTGGATCTGGCTGTGTCCACTCACCCACGGCAGACGGGCAGGCAGGGCGCAGTGCGGATATGGCTGTGTCCACTCGCCCACGACAGACGGGCAGGCAGCGCGCAGTGCGGATCTGGCTGTGTCTACTCGTCCACGGGAGACGGGCAGGCAGCGCGCAGTGCAGATCTGGCTGTGTCCACTCACCCACGGGAGACGGGCAGGCAGGGCACAGTGCGGATCTGGCTGTGTCCACTCACTGACGGGAGACGGGCAGGCAAGGTGCAGTGCGGATCTGGCTGTGTCCACTCGCCCACGGGAGACAGGCAGGCAGCGCGCAGTGCGGATCTGGCTGTGTCCACTCGCCCACGGGAGACGGGCAGGCATGGCACAGTGCGGATCTGGCTGTGTCCACTCACCCACGGGAGACGGTCAGGCAGGGCGCAGTGCGGATCTGGCTGTGTCCACTCACTGACGGGAGACGGGCAGGCAAGGTGCAGTGCGGATCTGGCTGTGTCCACTCACCCACGGGAGACGGGCAGGCAGGGCGCAGTGCGGATCTGGCTGTGTCCACTCACCCACGGGAGACGGTCAGGCAGGGCGCAGTGCGCATCTGGCTGTGTCCATTCACCCACGGCAGACGGGCAGTCAGGGCGCAGTGTGGATCTGGCTGTGTCCACTCGCCCACTGGAGATGGGCAGGCAGGGCGCAGTGCGGATCTGGCTGTATCCACTCGCCCACTGGAGACAAGCAGGCAGGGCGCAGTGCGGATCTGGCTGTGTCCATTCGCCCACGGCAGACGGTCAGGCAGGGCGCAGTGCGGATCGGGCTGTGTCCACAAGCCCACGGCAGACGGGCAGGCAGGGAGCAGTGTGGATCTGGCTGTGTCCACTCACCCACGGCAGACGGTCAGGCAGGGCGCAGTGCGGATCTGGCTGTTTCCACTCACCCACGGCAGAAGGGCAGGCAGGGCGCAGTGCGGATCTGGCTGTGTCCACTCACCCACGGTAGACGGTCAGGCAGGGCGCAGTGCAGATCTGGCTGTGTCCACTCACCCACGGCAGACGGGCAGGCAGGGCGCAGTGTGGATCTGGCTGTGTCCACACGCCCACTGGAGACGGGCAGGCAGGGCGCAGTGCGGATCTGGCTATGTCCACTCGCCCACTGGAGACGGGCAGGCAGGGCGCAGTGCGGATCTGGCTGTGTCCACTCACCCACGGGAGACGGGCAGGCAGCGCGCAGTGCGGATCTGGCTGTGTCCACTCACTGACGGGAGACGGGCAGGCATGGCGCAATGCGGATCTGGCTGTGTCCACTCACACACGGCAGACGGGCAGGCAGGGCGCAGTGCGGATCTGGCTGTGTCCACTCACTGACGGGAGACGGGCAGGCAAGGCGCAGTGCGGATCTGGCTGTGTCCACAAACCCTCGGCAGATGGTCAGGTAGGGCGCAGTGCGGATCTGGCTGTGTCCACTCACCCACGGCAGGCGGTTAGGCAGGGCGCAGTGCGGATCTGGCTGTGTCCACTCACCCACGGCAGGCGGTTAGGCAGGGCGCAGTGCGGATCTGGCTGTGTCCGCTCGCCCACTGGAGACGGGCAGGCAGGGCGCAGTGCGGATCTGGCTGTGTCCACTCGCCCACGGGAGACGGGCAGGCAGGGCACAGTGCGGATCTGGCTGTGTCCACTCACCCACGGCAGACGGTCAGGCAGGGCAAAGTGCGGATCTGGCTGTTTCCACTCACCCACGGCAGAGGGGCAGGCAGGGCGCAGTATGGATCTGGCTGTGTCCACTCACCCACGTCAGACGGTCAGGCAGGGCGCAGTGCGGATCTGGCTGTGTCCACTCGCCCACGGCAGACGGGCAGGCAGGGCGCAGTGCGGATCTGGCTGTGTCCACTCACTGACGGGAGACGGGCAGGCAAGGCGCAGTGCGGATCTGGCTGTGTCCACAAACCCACGGCAGATGGTCAGGTAGGACGCAGTGCGGATCTGGCTGTGTCCACTCACCCACGGCAGAAGGGCAGGCAGGGCGCAGTGCGGATCTGGCTGTGTCCACTCGCCCCCGGGAGACGGGCAGGCAGGGCGCAGTGCGGATCTGGCTGTGTCCACTCACCCACGGCAGGCGGTTAAGCAGGGCGCAGTGCGGATCTGGCTGTGTCCACTCACCCACGGCAGGCGGTTAGGCAGGGCGCAGTGCGGATCTGGCTGTGTCCACTCGCCCACTGGAGACGGGCAGGCAGGGCGCAGTGCGGATCTGGCTGTCTCCACTCGCCCATGGGAGACGGGCAGGCAGGGCGCAGTGCGGATCTGGCTGTGTCCACTCACCCACGGCAGACGGTCAGGCAGGGCAAAGTGCGGATCTGGCTGTTTCCACTCGCCCACGGCAGAGGGGCAGGCAGGGCGCTGTGTGGATCTGGCTGTGTCCACTCACCCACGTCAGACGGTCAGGCAGGGCGCAGTGCGGATCTGGCTGTGTCCACTCGCCCACTGGAGACGGGCAGGCAGGGCGCAGTGCGGATCTGGCTGTGTCCACTCACCCACGGGAGACGGGCAAGCAGCGCGCAGTGCGGATCTGGCTGTGTCCACTCACTGACGGGAGACGGGCAGGCATGGCGCAATGCGGATCTGGCTGTGTCCACTCACACACGGCAGACGGGCAGGCAGGGCGCAGTGCGGATCTGGCTGTGTCCACTCACTGACGGGAGACGGGCAGGCAAGGCGCAGTGCGGATCTGGCTGTGTCCACAAACCCTCGGCAGATGGTCAGGTAGGGCGCAGTGCGGATCTGGCTGTGTCCACTCACCCACGGCAGAAGGGCAGGCAGGGCGCAGTGCGGATCTGGCTGTGTCCACTCGCCCCCGGGAGACGGGCAGGCAGGGCGCAGTGCGGATCTGGCTGTGTCCACTCACCCACGGCAGGCGGTTAGGCAGGGCGCAGTGCGGATCTGGCTGTGTCCACTCACCCACGGCAGGCGGTTAGGCAGGGCGCAGTGCGGATCTGGCTGTGTCCGCTCGCCCACTGGAGACGGGCAGGCAGGGCGCAGTGCGGATCTGGCTGTGTCCACTCGCCCACGGGAGACGGGCAGGCAGGGCACAGTGCGGATCTGGCTGTGTCCACTAACCCACGGCAGACGGTCAGGCAGGGCAAAGTGCGGATCTTGCTGTTTCCACTCGCCCACGGCAGAGGGGCAGGCAGGGCGCAGTGTGGATCTGGCTGTGTCCCCTCACCCACGTCAGACGGTCAGGCAGGGCGCAGTGCGGATCTGGCTGTGTCCACTCGCCCACGGCAGACGGGCAGGCAGGGCGCAGTGCGGATATGGCTGTGTCCACTCGCCCACGGCAGACGGTCAGGCCGGGCGCAGTGCGGATCGGGCTGTGTCCACAAGCCCACGGCAGACGGGCAGGCAGGGCGCAGTGTGGATGTGGCTGTGTCCACTCACCCACGGCAGAAGGGCAGGCAGGGCGCAGTGCGGATCTGGCTGTGTCCACTCGCCCACGACAGATGGGCAGGCAGGGCGCAGTGCGGATCTGGCTGTGTCGACTCACCCACAGCAGACGGTCAGGTAGTGCGCAGTGCGGATCTGGCTGTGTCCACTCGCCCACGGCAGACGGGCAGGCAGGGCGCAGTGTGGATCTGCCTGTGTCCACTCACCGACGGCAGACGGTCAGCAGGGCGCAGTGCGAATCTGGCTGTGTCCACTCGCCCACGACAGATGGGCAGGCAGGGCGCAGTGCGGATCTGGCTGTGTCCACTCGCCCACGGGAGACGGGCAGGCAGCGCGCAGTGCGGATCTGGCTGTGTCCACTCACCCACGGGAGACGGGCAGGCAGGGCGCAGTGCGGATCTGGCTGTGTCCACTCACTGACGGGAGACGGGAAGGCAGGGCGCAGTGCGGATCTGGCTGTGTCCACTCACCCACGGGAGACGGGAAGGCAGGGCGCAGTGCGGATCTGGCGGTGTCCACTCACCCACGAATGACGGTCAGGCAGGGTGCAGTGCGGATCTGGCTGTGTCCACTCACCCACGGGAGACGGGCAGGTAGGGCGCAGTGCGGATCTGGCTGTGTCCACTCACCCACGTGAGACGGGCAGGCAAGGCGCAGTGCGGATCTGGCTGTGTCCACTCACCCACGGGAGACGGTCAGGCAGGGCGCAGTGCGGATCTTGCTGTGTCCACTCACCCACGGCAGACGGGCAGGCAGGGCGCAGTGCGGATCTGGCTGTGTCCACTCACCCACGGCAGACGGTCAGGCAGGGCGCAGTGCGGATCTGGCTGTGTCCACTCGCCCACGGCAGACAGGCAGGCAGGGCGCAGTGTGGATCTGGCTGTGTCCACTCACCCACGGCAGTCGGTCAGGTAGGGCGCAGTGCGGATCTGGCTGTGTCCACTCGCCCACGGCAGACGGGCAGGCAGGGTGCAGTGCGGATCTGGCTGTGTCCACTCACCAACGGGAGACCGGCAGGCAGGGCGCAGTGCGGATCTGGCTGTGTCCACTCGCCCACGGGAGACGGGCAGGCAGGGCGCAGTGCGGATCTGGCTGTGTCCACTCACTGACAGGAGACGGGCAGGCAAGGCGCAGTGCGGATCTGGCTGTGTCCACTCACCCACGTGAGACGGGCAGGCAAGGCGCAGTGCGGATCTGGCTGTGTCCACTCACCCACGGGAGACGGTCAGGCAGGGCGCAGTGCGGATCTTGCTGTGTCCACTCACCCACGGCAGATGGGCAGGCAGGGCGCAGTGTGGATCTGGCTGTGTCCACTCACCCACGGCAGACGGTCAGGCAGGGCGCAGTGCGGATCTGGCTGTGTCCACTCACCCACGACAGGCGGTCAGGCAGGGCGCAGTGCGGATCTGGCTCTGTCCAATCACCCACGGCAGATGGTCAGGCAGTGCGGATCTGGCTGTGTCCGCTCGCCCACGGCAGACGGGCAGGCAGGGCGCAGTGTGGATCTGGCTGTGTCCACTCACCCACGGCAGACAGGCAGGCAGCGCGCAGTGCGGATATGGCTGTGTCCACTCGCCCACGACAGATGGGCAGGCAGCGCGCAGTGCGGATCTGGCTGTGTCTACTCGTCCACGGGAGACGGGCAGGCAGCGCGCAGTGCGGATCTGGCTGTGTTCACTCACCCACGGGAGACGGGCTGGCAGGGCACAGTGCGGATCTGGCTGTGTCCACTCACTGACGGGAGACGGGCAGGCAAGGTGCAGTGCGGATCTGGCTGTGTCCACTCACCCACGGGAGACGGGCAGGCAGGGCGCAGTGCGGATCTGGCTGTGTCCACTCACCCACGGGAGACGGGCAGGCAGGGCGCAGTGCGGATCTGGCTGTGTCCACTCACCCACGGGAGACGGTCAGGCAGGGCGCAGTGCGGATCTGGCTGTGTCCACTCACCCACGGCCGACGGGCAGGCAGGGCGCAGTGTGGATCTGGCTGTGTCCACTCGCCCACTGGAGACGGGCAGGCAGGGCGCAGTGCGGATCTGGCTGTGTCCACTCACCCACGGGAGACGGGCAGGCAGGGCGCAGTGCGGATCTGGCTGTGTCCACTCACCGACGGGAGACGGGCAGGCAGGGCGCAGTGCGGATCTGGCTGTGTCCACTCACCCACGGCAGACGGGCAGGCAGGGCGCAGTGCGGATCTGGCTGTGTCCACTCACTGACAGGAGACGGGCAGGCAAGGCGCAGTGCAGATCTGGCTGTGTCCACTCACCCACGGCAGAGGGGCAGGCAGGGCGCAGTGTGGATCTGGCTGTGTCCACTCACCCACAGCAGACGGTCAGGCAGGGCGCAGTGCGGATCTGGCTGTGTCTACTCACCCACGAAGGACGGTCAGGCAGGGTGCAGTGTGGATCTGGCTGTGTCCACTCGCCCACGGGAGACGGGCAGGTAGGGCGCAGTGCGGATCTGGCTGTGTCCACTCACCCACGGCAGACGGGCAGGCAGGGCGCAGTGTGGATCTGGCTGTGTCCGCTCACCCACGGCAGACGGGCAGGCAGGGCGCAGTGCGGATATGGCTGTGTCCACTCGCCCACGACAGACGGGCAGGCAGCGCGCAGTGCGGATCTGGCTGTTTCCACTCGCCCACGGGAGACGGGCAGGCAGCGCGCAGTGCGAATCTGGCTGTGTCCACTCACCCACGGGAGAGGGGCAGGCAGGGCGCATTGCGGATCTGGCTGTGTCCACTCACCCACGGGAGACGGTCAGGAAGGGCGCAGGGCGGATCTGGCTGTGTCCACTCACCCACGGCAGACGGGCAGGCAGGGCGCAGTGTGGATCTGGCTGTGTCCACTCACCCACGGCAGACGGTCAGGCAGGGCGCAGTGCGGTTCTGGCTGTGTCCACTCACCCACGGCAGACGGGCAGGCAGGGCGCAGTGCGGATCTGGCTGTGTCCACTTGCCCAGGGGAGACGGGCAGGCAGGGCGCAGTGCGGATCTGGCTGTGTCCACTCACCCACGGCAGGCGGTTAGGCAGGGCGCAGTGCGGATCTGGCTGTGTACACTCGCCCACGGCAGACGGGCAGGCAGGGCGCAGTGCGAATCTGGCTGTGTCCACTCACCCACGGGAGACCGGCAGGCAGGGCGCAGTGCGGATCTGGCTGTGTCCACTCGCCCACGGGTTACGGGCAGGCAGGGCGCAGTGCGGATCTGGCTGTGTCCACTCACTGACGGGAGACGGGCAGGCAAGGCGCAGTGCGGATCTGGCTGTGTCCACTCACCCACGGGAGACCGGCAGGCAGGGCGCAGTGCGGATCTGGCTGTGTCCACTCGCCCACGGGTTACGGGCAGGCAGGGCGCAGTGCGGAACTGGCTGTGTCCACTCACCCACGGCAGGCGGTCAGGCAGGGCGCAGTGCGGATCTGGCTGTGTCCACTCGCCCACGGCAGACGGGCAGGCAGGGCGCAGTGCGGATCTGGCTGTGTCCACTCGCCCACGGCAGACGGGAAGGCAGGGCGCAGTGCGGATCTGGCTGTGTCCACTCACCCACGGGAGACGGGCAGGCAGGGCGCAGTGTGGATCTGGCTGTGTCCACTCACCGACGAGAGACGAGCAGGCAAGGCGCAGTGCGGATCTGGCTGTGTCCACTCACCCACGGCAGACGGGCAGGCAGGGCGCAGTGCGGATCTGGCTGTGTCCACTCACCCACGGCAGACGGGCAGGCAGGGCGCAGTGCGGATCTGGCTGTGTCCACTCACCCACGGCAGACGGGCAGGCAGGGCGCAGTGCGGATATGGCTGTGTCCACTCGCCCATGACAGACGGGCAGGCTGCGCGCAGTGCAGATCTGGCTGTTTCCACTCGCCCACGGGAGGCGGGCAGGCAGCGCGCAGTGCGGATCTGGCTGTGTCCACTCACCCACGGCAGACGGGCAGGCAGAGCGCACTGCGGATCTGGCTGTGTCCACTCGCCCAGGGGAGACGGGCATGCAGGGCGGAGTGCGGATCTGGCTATGTCCACTCGCCCACGGAAGGCTGTTAGGCAGGGCGCAGTGCGGATCTGGCTGTGTCCACTCACCCACGACAGACGGTCAGGCAGGGCGCAGTGCGGATCTGGCTGTGTCCACTCGCCCACGGCAGACGGGCAGGCAGGGCGCACTGTGGATCTGGCTGTGTCCACTCACCCACGGCAGACGGTCAGGCAGGGCGCAATGCGGATCTGGCAGTGTCCACTCGCCCACGGCAGACGGGCAAGCAGGGCGCAGTGCGGATCTGGCTGTGTCCACTCACCCACGAGAGACCGGCAGGCAGGGCGCAGTGCAGATCTGTCTGTGTCCACTCACCCACGGCAGACTGTCAAGCAGGGCGCAGTGCGGATCTGGCTGTGTCCACTCGCCCACGGCAGAGGGGCAGGCAGTGCGCAGTGTGGATCTGGCTGTGTCCACTCACCCACAGCAGACGGTCAGGCAGGGCGCAGTGCGGATCTGGCTGTGTCCACTCGCCCACGGCAGACGGGCAGGCAGGGCGCAGTGCGGATCTGGCTGTGTCCACTCACCCACGGCAGACAGTCAGGCAGGGCGCAGTGCGGATCGGGCTGTGTCCACTCACCCACGGCAGACGGGCAGGCAGCGCGCAGTGCGGATCTGGCTGTGTCCACTCACCCACGGGAGACGGGCAGGCAGCGCGCAGTGCGGATCTGGCTGTGTCCACTCACCCAAGGTAGACGGGCAGGCAGCGCGCAGTGCGGATCTGGCTGTGTCCACCCACACTCGGGAGACGGGCAGGCAACGCGCAGTGCGGACCTGATTGTGTCCACTCACCCACGGCAGACGGTCAGGCAGGGCGCAGTGCGGATCGGGCTGTGTCCACTCACCCACGGCAGACGGGCCGGCAGCGCGCAGTGCGGATCTGGCTGTGTCCACTCGCCCACGGGAGACGGGCAGGCAGCGCGCAGTGCGGATCTGGCTGTGTCCACTCACCCACGGGAGACGGGCAGGCAGGGCGCAGTGCGGATCTGGCTCTGTCCACTCACCCACGGGAGACGGGCAGGCAGTGCGCAGTGCGGATCTGGCTGTGTCCACTCACCCACGGAAGGCGGTTAGGCAGGGCGCAGTGCGGATCTGGCTGTGTCCACTCACCCACGGCAGAAGGTCAGGCAGGGCGCAGTGCGGATCTGGCTGTGTCCACTCGCCCACGGCAGACGGGCAGGCAGGGCGCAGTGCAGATCTGGCGGTGTCCACTCACCCACGGCAGAAGGGCAGGCAGTGCGCAGTGCGGATCTGGCTGTGTCCACTCGTCCCCGGGAAACGGGCAGGCAGGGCGCAGTGCGGATCTGGCTGTGTCCACTCACTGACGGGAGACGGGCAGGCAGGGCGCAGTGCGGATCTGGCTGTGTCCACCCACCCACGGGAGACGGGCAGGCAGGGCGCAGTGCGGATCTGGCGGTGTCCACTCATCCACGAAGGACGGTCAGGCAGGGTGCAGTGCGGATCTGGCTGTGTCCACTCACCCACGGGAGACGGGCAGGTAGGGCGCAGTGCGGATCTGGCTGTGTCCACTCACCCACGTGAGACGGGCAGGCAAGGCGCAGTGCGGATCTGGCTGTGTCCACTCACCCACGGGAGACGGTCAGGCAGGGCGCAGTGCGGATCTGGTTGTGTTCACTCACCCACGGCAGACGGGCAGGCAGGACGCAGTGTGGATCTGGCTGTGTCCACTCACCCACGGGAGACGGGTAGGCAGGGCGCAGTGCGGATTTGGCGGTGTCCACTGACCCACGGCAGACGGGCAGGCAGGGCGCAGTGTGGATCTGGCTGTGTCCACTCACCCACGGCAGACGGTCAGGCAGGGCGTAGTGCGGATATGGCTGTGTCCACTCGCCCACGACAGACGGGCAGGCAGCGCGCAGTGTGGATCTGGCTGTGTCCACTCGCCCACGGGAGACGGGTAGGCAGCGCGCAGTGCGGATCTGGCTGTGTCCACTCGCCCACGGGAGACGGGCAAGCAGGGCGCACTGCGGATCTGGCTGTGTCCACTCACCCACGGGAGACGGGCAGGCAGGGCGCAGTGCGGATCTTGCTGTGTCCACTCACCCACGCCAGAAGGGCAGGCAGTGCGCAGTGCGGATCTGGCTGTGTCCACTCGCCCACGACAGATGGGCAGGCAGGGCGCAGTGCGGATCTGGCTGTGTCGACTCACCCACAGCAGACGGTCAGGTAGTGCGCAGTGCGGATCTGGCTGTGTCCACTCGCCCACGGCAGACGGGCAGGCAGGGCGCAGTGCGGATCTGGCTGTGTCCACTCACCGACGGCAGACGGTCAGGCAGGGCGCAGTGCGAATCTGGCAGTGTCCACTCGCCCACGACAGATGGGCAGGCAGGGCGCAGTGCGGATCTGGCTGTGTCCACTCGCCCACGGGAGACGGGCAGGCAGCGCGCAGTGCGGATCTGGCTGTGTCCACTCACCCACGGGAGACGGGCAGGCAGGGCGCAGTGCGGATCTGGCTGTGTCCACTCGTCCACGGGAGACGGGCAGGCAGGGCGCAGTGCGGATCTGGCTGTGTCCACTCACCCACGGGAGACGGGCAGGCAGAGCGCAGTGTGGATCTGGCTGTGTCCACTCACCGACGGGAGACGAGCAGGCAAGGCGCAGTGCGGATCTGGCTGTGTCCACTCACCCACGGCAGACGGGCAGGCACGGCGCAGTGCGGATCTGGCTGTGTCCACTCACCCACGGCAGACGGGCAGGCAGGGCGCAGTGTGGATCTGGCTGTGTCCACTCACCCACGGCAGACGGGCAGGCAGGGCGCAGTGCGGATATGGCTGTGTCCACTCGCCCATGACAGACGGGCAGGCTGCGCGCAGTGCAGATCTGGCTGTTTCCACTCGCCCACGGGAGACGGGCAGGCAGCGCGCAGTGCGGATCTGGCTGTGTCCACTCACCCACGGGAGACGGGCAGGCAGGGCGCAGTGCGGATCTGGCTGTGTCCACTCACCGACGGGAGACGGGCAGGCAAGGTGCAGTGCGGATCTGGCTGTGTCCACTCACCCACGGAAGACGGGCAGGCAGGGCGCAGTGCGGATCTGGCTATGTCCACTCACCCACGGGAGACGGTCAGGCAGGGCGCAGTGCGGATCTGGCTGTGTCCACTCACACACGGCAGACGGGCAGGCAGGGCGCAGTGTGGATCTGGCTGTGTCCACTCACCCACGGCAGACGGTCAGGCAGGGCGCAGTGCGGATCTGGCTGTGTCCACTCACCCACGGCAGGCGGTTAGGCAGGGCGCAGTGCGGATCTGGCTGTGTCCACTCGCCCACTGGAGACGGGCAGGCAGGGCACAGTGCGGATCTGGCTGTGTCCACTCGCCCACGGGAGACGGGCAGGCAGGGCGCAGTGCGGATCTGGCTGTGTCCACTCACCCACGGCATACGGTCAGGCAGGGCAAAGTGCGGATCTGGCTGTTTCCACTCACACACGGCAGAGGGGCAGGCAGGGCGCTGTGTGGATCTGGCTGTGTCCACTCACCCACGTCAGACGGTCAGGCAGGGCGCAGTGCCGATCTGGCTGTGTCCACTCACCCACGGGAGACGGTCAGGCAGGGCGCAGTGCGGATCTGGTTGTGTCCACTCGCCCACGGCAGACGGTCAGGCAGGGCGCAGTGCGGATCGGGCTGTGTCCACAAGCCCACGGCAGACGGGCAGGCAGGGCGCAGTGTGGATCTGGCTGTGTCCACTCACCCACGGCAGACGGTCAGGCAGGGCGAGGTGCGGATCTGGCTGTGTCCACTCACCCACAGCAGAAGGGCAGGCAGGGCGCAGTGCGGATCTGGCTGTGTCCACTCGCCCACGACAGATGGGCAGGCAGGGCGCAGTGCGGATCTGGCTGTGTCGACTCACCCACAGCAGACGGTCAGGTAGTGCGCAGTGCGGATCTGGCTGTGTCCACTCGCCCACGGCAGACGGGCAGGCAGGGCGCAGTGTGGATCTGGCTGTGTCCACTCTTCGACGGCAGACGGTCAGGCAGGGCGCAGTGCGGATCTGGCTGTGTCCACTCGCCCACTGGAGACGGACAGGCAGCGCGCAGTGCGGATCTGGCTGTGTCCACTCACCCACGGGAGACGGGCAGGCAGGGCGCAGTGCGGATCTGGCTGTGTCCACTCACGGACGGGAGACGGGCAGGCAGGGCACAGTGCGGATCTGGCTGTGTCCACTCACCCACGAGAGACGGGAAGGCAGGGCGCAGTGCGGATCTGGCGGTGTCCACTCACCCACGAATGACGGTCAGGCAGGGTGCAGTGCGGATCTGGCTGTGTCCACTCACCCACGGGAGACGGGCAGGTAGGGCGCAGTGCGGATCTGGCTGTGTCCACTCACCCACGTGAGACGGGCAGGCAAGGCGCAGTGCGGATCTGGCTGTGTAAACTCACCCACGGGAGACGGTCAGGCAGGGCGCAGTGCGGATCTTGCTGTGTCCACTCACCCACGGCAGACGGGCAGGCAGGGTGCAGTGCGGATCTGGCTGTGTCCACTCACCCACGGCAGACAGTCAGGCAGGGCGCAGTGCGGATCTGGCTGTGTCCACTCGCCCACGGCAGACGGGCAGGCAGGGCGCAGTGTGGATCTGGCTGTGTCCACTCACCCACAGCAGTCGGTCAGGTAGGGCGCAGTGCGGATCTGGCTGTGTCCACTCGCCCACGGCAGACGGGCAGGCAGGGTGCAGTGCGGATCTGGCTGTGTCCACTCACCCATGGGAGACCGGCAGGCAGGGCGCAGTGCGGATCTGGCTGTGTCCACTCGCCCACGGGAGACGGGCAGGCAGGGCTCAGTGCGGATCTGGCTGTGTCCACTCACTGACAGGAGACGGGCAGGCAAGGCGCAGTGCGGATCTGGCTGTGTCCATTCACCCACGGGAGACGGGCAGGCAGGGCGCAGTGCGGATCTGGCTGTGTCCACTCACCCACGGCAGACGGTCAGGCAGGGCGCAGTGCGGATCTGGCTGTGTCCACTCACCCACGGGAGACGGGCAGGCAGGGCGCAGTGCGGATCTGGCTGTGTCCACTCACCCACGGCAGACGGTCAGGCAGGGCGCAGTGCGGATCTGGCTGTGTCCACTCACCCACGGCAGAAGGGCAGGCAGGGCGCAGTGCGGATCTGGCTGTGTCCACTCGCCCACGGGAGACGGGCAGGCAGGGCGCAGTGCGGATCTGGCTGTGTCCACTCACCCTGGGCAGGCGGTCAAGCAGGGCGCAGTTCGGATCTGGCTGTGTCCACTCGCCCACGGGTGACGGGCAGGCAGGGCGCAGTGCGGATCTGGCTGTGTCCACTCACCCACGGCAGACGGGCAGGCAGGGCGCAGTGCAGATATGGCTGTGTCCACTCGCCCACGACAGACGGGCAGGCAGCGCGCAGTGCGGATCTGGCTGTGTCCACTCACCCACGGGAGACGGGCAGGCAGGGCACAGTGCGGATCTGGCTGTGTCCACTCACTGACGGGAGACGGGGAGGCAAGGTGCAGTGCGGATCTGGCTGTGTCCACTCACCCACGGGAGACGGGCAGGCAGGGCGCAGTGCGGATCTGGCTGTGTCCACTCACCCACGGGAGACGGTCAGGCAGGGCGCAATGCGGATCTGGCTGTGTCCACTCACCCACGGGAGACGGGAAGGTAGGGCGCAGTGCGGTTCTTGCTGTGTCCACTCACCCACGGCTGATGGGCAGGCAGGGCGCAGTGTGGATCTGGCTGTGTCCACTCACCCACGGCAGACGGTCAGGCAGGGCGCAGTGCGGATCTGGCTGTGTCCACTCACCCACGACAGGCGGTCAGGCAGGGCGCAGTGCGGATCTGGCTCTGTCCACTCACCCACGGCAGATGGTCAGGCAGTGCGGATCTGGCTGTGTCCGCTCGCCCACGGCAGACGGGCAGGCAGGGCGCAGTGTGGATCTGGCTGTGTCCACTCACCCACGGCAGACGGGCAGGCAGGGCGCAGTGCGGATATGGCTGTGTCCACTCGCCCACGACAGACGGGCAGGCAGCGCGCAGTGCGGATCTGGCTGTGTCTACTCGTCCACGGGAGACGGGCAGGCAGCGCGCAGTGCCGATCTGGCTGTGTCCACTCACCCACGGGAGACGGGCAGGCAGGGCACAGTGCGGATCTGGCTGTGTCCACTCACTGACGGGAGACGGGCAGGCAAGGTGCAGTGCGGATCTGGCTGTGTCCACTCGCCCACGTGAGACAGGCAGGCAGCGCGCAGTGCGGATCTGGCTGTGTCCACTCGCCCACGGGAGACGGGCAGGCAGGGCACAGTGCGGATCTGGCTGTGTCCACTCACCCACGGGAGACGGTCAGGCAGGGCGCAGTGCGGATCTGGCTGTGTCCACTCACTGACGGGAGACGGGCAGGCAAGGTGCAGTGCGGATCTGGCTGTGTCCACTCACCCACGGGAGACGGGCAGGCAGGGCGCAGTGCGGATCTGGCTGTGTCCACTCACCCACGGGAGACGGTCAGGCAGGGCGCAGTGCGCATCTGGCTGTGTCCATTCACCCACGGCAGACGGGCAGTCAGGGCGCAGTGTGGATCTGGCTGTGTCCACTCGCCCACTGGAGATGGGCAGGCAGGGCGCAGTGCGGATCTGGCTGTATCCACTCGCCCACTGGAGACAAGCAGGCAGGGCGCAGTGCGGATCTGGCTGTGTCCACTCGCCCACGGCAGACGGTCAGGCAGGGCGCAGTGCGGATCGGGCTGTGTCCACAAGCCCACGGCAGACGGGCAGGCAGGGCGCAGTGTGGATCTGGCTGTGTCCACTCACCCACAGCAGACGGTCAGGCAGGGCGCAATGCGGATCTGGCTGTGTCCACTCACCCACGGCAGAAGGGCAGGCAGGGCGCAGTGCGGATCTGGCTGTGTCCACTCACCCACGGCAGACGGTCAGGCAGGGCGCAGTGCGGATCTGGCTGTGTCCACTCACCCACGGCAGACGGTCAGGCAGGGCGCAGTGTGGATCTGGCTGTGTCCACTCACCCATGGGAGACGGGCAGGCAGGGCGCAGTGCGGATCTTGCTGTGTCCACTCACCCAAGGAAGACGGGCAGGCAGGGCACAGTGCGGATCTGGCTGTGTCCACTCACTGACGGGAGACGGGCAGGCAAGGTGCAGTGCGGATCTGGCTGTGTCCACTCACCCACGGGAGACGGGCAGGCAGGGCGCAGTGCAGATCTGGCTGTGTCCACACACCCACGGGAGACGGTCAGGCAGGGCGCAGTGCGGATCTGGCTGTGTCCACTCACCCACGGCAGACGGGCAGGCAGGGCGCAGTATGGATCTGGCTGTGTCCACACGCCCACTGGAGACGGGCAGGCAGGGCGCAGTGCGGATCTGGCTATGTCCACTCGCCCACTGGAGACGGGCAGGCAGGGCGCAGTGCGGATCTGGCTGTGTCCACTCACCCACTGGAGACGGGCAGGCAGCGCGCAGTGCGGATCTGGCTGTGTCCACTCACTGACGGGAGACGGGCAGGCATGGCGCAATGCGGATCTGGCTGTGTCCACTCACACACGGCAGACGGGCAGGCAGGGCGCAGTGCGGATCTGGCTGTGTCCACTCACTGACGGGAGACGGGCAGGCAAGGCGCAGTGCGGATCTGGCTGTGTCCACAAACCCTCTGCAGATGGTCAGGTAGGGCGCAGTGCGGATATGGCTGTGTCCACTCACCCACGGCAGAAGGGCAGGCAGGGCGCAGTGCGGATCTGGCTGTGTCCACTCGCCCCCGGGAGACGGGCAGGCAGGGCGCAGTGCGGATCTGGCTGTGTCCACTCACCCACGGCAGGCGGTTAGGCAGGGCGCAGTGCGGATCTGGCTGTGTCCACTCACCCACGGCAGGCGGTTAGGCAGGGCGCAGTGCGGATCTGGCTGTGTCCGCTCGCCCACTGGAGACGGGCAGGCAGGGCGCAGTGCGGATCTGGCTGTGTCCACTCGCCCACGGGAGACGGGCAGGAAGGGCACAGTGCGGATCTGGCTGTGTCCACTCACCCACGGCAGACGGTCAGGCAGGGCAAAGTGCGGATCTGGCTCTGTCCACTCACCCACGGCAGATGGTCAGGCAGTGCGGATCTGGCTGTGTCCGCTCGCCCACGGCAGACGGGCAGGCAGGGCGCAGTGTGGATCTGGCTGTGTCCACTCACCCACGGCAGACGGGCAGGCAGGGCGCAGTGCAGATATGGCTTTGTCCACTCGCCCACGACAGACGGGCAGGCAGCGCGCAGTGCGGATCTGGCTGTGTCTACTCGTCCACGGGAGACGGGCAGGCAGCGCGCAGTGCCGATCTGGCTGTGTCCACAAACCCTCGGCAGATGGTCAGGTAGGGCGCAGTGCGGATCTGGCTGTGTCCACTCACCCACGGCAGAAGGGCAGGCAGGGCGCAGTGCGGATCTGGCTGTGTCCACTCGCCCCCGGGAGACAGGCAGGCAGGGCGCAGTGCGGATCTGGCTGTGTCCACTCACCCACGGCAGGCGGTTAGGCAGGGCGCAGTGCGGATCTGGCTGTGTCCACTCACCCACGGCAGGCGGTTAGGCAGGGCGCAGTGCGGATCTGGCTGTGTCCGCTCGCCCACTGGAGACGGGCAGGCAGGGCGCAGTGCGGATCTGGCTGTGTCCACTCGCCCACGGGAGACGGGCAGGCAGGGCACAGTGCGGATCTGGCTGTGTCCACTCACCCACGGCAGACGGTCAGGCAGGGCAAAGTGCGGATCTTGCTGTTTCCACTCGCCCACGGCAGAGGGGCAGGCAGGGCGCAGTGTGGATCTGGCTGTGTCCCCTCACCCACGTCAGACGGTCAGGCAGGGCACAGTGCGGATCTGGCTGTGTCCACTCGCCCACGGGAGACGGGCAGGCAGGGCACAGTGCGGATCTGGCTGTGTCCACTAACCCACGGCAGACGGTCAGGCAGGGCAAAGTGCGGATCTGGCTGTGTCCACTCGCCCACGGCAGACGGTCAGGCAGGGCAAAGTGCGGATCTGGCTGTGTCCACTCGCCCACGGCAGACGGTCAGGCCGGGCGCAGTGCGGATCGGGCTGTGTCCACAAGCCCACGGCAGACGGGCAGGCAGGGCGCAGTGTGGATGTGGCTGTGTCCACTCACCCACGGCAGAAGGGCAGGCAGGGCGCAGTGCGGATCTGGCTGTGTCCACTCGCCCACGACAGATGGGCAGGCAGGGCGCAGTGCGGATCTGGCTGTGTCGACTCACCCACAGCAGACGGTCAGGTAGTGCGCAGTGCGGATCTGGCTGTGTCCACTCGCCCACGGCAGACGGGCAGGCAGGGCGCAGTGTGGATATGGCTGTGTCCACTCACCGACGGCAGACGGTCAGCAGGGCGCAGTGCGAATCTGGCTGTGTCCACTCGCCCACGACAGATGGGCAGGCAGGGCGCAGTGCGGATCTGGCTGTGTCCACTCGCCCACGGGAGACGGGCAGGCAGCGCGCAGTGCGGATCTGGCTGTGTCCACTCACCCACGGGAGACGGGCAGGCAGGGCGCAGTGCGGATCTGGCTGTGTCCACTCACTGACGGGAGACGGGAAGGCAGGGCGCAGTGCGGATCTGGCTGTGTCCACTCACCCACGGGAGACGGGAAGGCAGGGCGCAGTGCGGATCTGGCGGTGTCCACTCACCCACGAATGACGGTCAGGCAGGGTGCAGTGCGGATCTGGCTGTGTCCACTCACCCACGGGAGACGGGCAGGTAGGGCGCAGTGCGGATCTGGCTGTGTCCACTCACCCACGTGAGACGGGCAGGCAAGGCGCAGTGCGGATCTGGCTGTGTCCACTCACCCACGGGAGACGGTCAGGCAGGGCGCAGTGCGGATCTTGCTGTGTCCACTCACCCACGGCAAACGGGCAGGCAGGGCGCAGTGCGGATCTTGCTGTGTCCACTCACCCACGGCAGATGGGCAGGCAGGGCGCAGTGTGGATCTGGCTGTGTCCACTCACCCACGGCAGACGGTCAGGCAGGGCGCAGTGCGGATCTGGCTGTGTCCACTCACCCACGACAGGCGGTCAGGCAGGGCGCAGTGCGGATCTGGCTCTGTCCAATCACCCACGGCAGATGGTCAGGCAGTGCGGATCTGGCTGTGTCCGCTCGCCCACGGCAGACGGGCAGGCAGGGCGCAGTGTGGATCTGGCTGTGTCCACTCACCCACGGCAGACAGGCAGGCAGCGCGCAGTGCGGATATGGCTGTGTCCACTCGCCCACGACAGATGGGCAGGCAGCGCGCAGTGCGGATCTGGCTGTGTCTACTCGTCCACGGGAGACGGGCAGGCAGCGCGCAGTGCGGATCTGGCTGTGTTCACTCACCCACGGGAGACGGGCTGGCAGGGCACAGTGCGGATCTGGCTGTGTCCACTCACTGACGGGAGACGGGCAGGCAAGGTGCAGTGCGGATCTGGCTGTGTCCACTCACCCACGGGAGACGGGCAGGCAGGGCGCAGTGCGGATCTGGCTGTGTCCACTCACCCACGGGAGACGGGCAGGCAGGGCGCAGTGCGGATCGGGCTGTGTCCACTCACCCACGGGAGACGGTCAGGCAGGGCGCAGTGCGGATCTGGCTGTGTCCACTCACCCACGGCCGACGGGCAGGCAGGGCGCAGTGTGGATCTGGCTGTGTCCACTCGCCCACTGGAGATGGGAAGGCAGGGCGCAGTGCGGATCTGGCTGTATCCACTCGCCCACTGGAGACGGGCAGGCAGGGCGCAGTGCGGATCTGGCTGTGTCCACTCACCCACGGGAGACGGGCAGGCAGGGCGCAGTGCGGATCTGGCTGTGTCCACTCACTGACGGGAGACGGGAAGGCAGGGCGCAGTGCGGATCTGGCTGTGTCCACTCGCCCACGGCAGACGGGCAGGCAGCGCGCAGTGCGGATCTGGCTGTGTCCACTCACCCACGGGAGACGGGCAGGCAGCGCGCAGTGCGGATCTGGCTGTGTCCACTCACCCAAGGCAGACGGGCAGGCAGCGCGCAGTGCGGATCTGGCTGTGTCCACCCACACTCGGGAGATGGGCAGGCAACGCGCAGTGCGGACCTGATTGTGTCCACTCACCCACGGCAGACGGTCAGGCAGGGCGCAGTGCGGATCGGGCTGTGTCCACTCACCCACGGCAGACGGGCCGGCAGCGCGCAGTGCGGATCTGGCTGTGTCCACTCGCCCACGGGAGACGGGCAGGCAGCGCGCAGTGCGGATCTGGCTGTGTCCACTCACCCACGGGAGACGGGCAGGCAGGGCGCAGTGCGGATCTGGCTCTGTCCACTCACCCACGGGAGACGGGCAGGCAGTGCGCAGTGCGGATCTGGCTGTGTCCACTCACCCACGGAAGGCGGTTAGGCAGGGCGCAGTGCGGATCTGGCTGTGTCCACTCACCCACTGCAGAAGGTCAGGCAGGGCGCAGTGCGGATCTGGCTGTGTCCACTCGCCCACGGCAGACGGGCAGGCAGGGCGCAGTGCAGATCTGGCGGTGTCCACTCACCCACGGCAGAAGGGCAGGCAGTGCGCAGTGCGGATCTGGCTGTGTCCACTCGTCCCCGGGAAACGGGCAGGCAGGGCGCAGTGCGGATCTGGCTGTGTCCACTCACTGACGGGAGACGGGCAGGCAGGGCGCAGTGCGGATCTGGCTGTGTCCACCCACCCACGGGAGACGGGCAGGCAGGGCGCAGTGCGGATCTGGCGGTGTCCACTCATCCACGAAGGACGGTCAGGCAGGGTGCAGTGCGGATCTGGCTGTGTCCACTCACCCACGGGAGACGGGCAGGTAGGGCGCAGTGCGGATCTGGCTGTGTCCACTCACCCACGTGAGACGGGCAGGCAAGGCGCAGTGCGGATCTGGCTGTGTCCACTCACCCACGGGAGACGGTCAGGCAGGGCGCAGTGCGGATCTGGTTGTGTTCACTCACCCACGGCAGACGGGCAGGCAGGACGCAGTGTGGATCTGGCTGTGTCCACTCACCCACGGGAGACGGGTAGGCAGGGCGCAGTGCGGATTTGGCGGTGTCCACTGACCCACGGCAGACGGGCAGGCAGGGCGCAGTGTGGATCTGGCTGTGTCCACTCACCCACGGCAGACGGTCAGGCAGGGCGTAGTGCGGATATGGCTGTGTCCACTCGCCCACGACAGACGGGCAGGCAGCGCGCAGTGTGGATCTGGCTGTGTCCACTCGCCCACGGGAGACGGGTAGGCAGCGCGCAGTGCGGATCTGGCTGTGTCCACTCGCCCACGGGAGACGGGCAAGCAGGGCGCACTGCGGATCTGGCTGTGTCCACTCACCCACGGGAGACGGGCAGGCAGGGCGCAGTGCGGATCTTGCTGTGTCCACTCACCCACGCCAGAAGGGCAGGCAGTGCGCAGTGCGGATCTGGCTGTGTCCACTCGCCCACGACAGATGGGCAGGCAGGGCGCAGTGCGGATCTGGCTGTGTCGACTCACCCACAGCAGACGGTCAGGTAGTGCGCAGTGCGGATCTGGCTGTGTCCACTCGCCCACGGCAGACGGGCAGGCAGGGCGCAGTGCGGATCTGGCTGTGTCCACTCACCGACGGCAGATGGTCAGGCAGGGCGCAGTGCGAATCTGGCTGTGTCCACTCGCCCACGACAGATGGGCAGGCAGGGCGCAGTGCGGTTCTGGCTGTGTCCACTCGCCCACGGGAGACGGGCAGGCAGCGCGCAGTGCGGATCTGGCTGTGTCCACTCACCCACGGGAGACGGGCAGGCAGGGCGCAGTGCGGATCTGGCTGTGTCCACTCGTCCACGGGAGACGGGCAGGCAGGGCGCAGTGCGGATCTGGCTGTGTCCACTCACCCACGGAAGACGGGCAGGCAGAGCGCAGTGTGGATCTGGCTGTGTCCACTCACCGACGGGAGACGAGCAGGCAAGGCGCAGTGCGGATCTGGCTGTGTCCACTCACCCACGGCAGACGGGCAGGCACGGCGCAGTGCGGATCTGGCTGTGTCCACTCACCCACGGCAGACGGGCAGGCAGGGCGCAGTGTGGATCTGGCTGTGTCCACTCACCCACGGCAGACGGGCAGGCAGGGCGCAGTGCGGATATGGCTGTGTCCACTCGCCCATGACAGACGGGCAGGCTGCGCGCAGTGCAGATCTGGCTGTTTCCACTCGCCCACGGGAGACGGGCAGGCAGCGCGCAGTGCGGATCTGGCTGTGTCCACTCACCCACGGGAGACGGGCAGGCAGGGCGCAGTGCGGATCTGGCTGTGTCCACTCACCGACGGGAGACGGGCAGGCAAGGTGCAGTGCGGATCTGGCTGTGTCCACTCACCCACGGAAGACGGGCAGGCAGGGCGCAGTGCGGATCTGGCTATGTCCACTCACCCACGGGAGACGGTCAGGCAGGGCGCAGTGCGGATCTGGCTGTGTCCACTCACACACGGCAGACGGGCAGGCAGGGCGCAGTGTGGATCTGGCTGTGTCCACTCACCCACGGCAGACGGTCAGGCAGGGCGCAGTGCGGATCTGGCTGTGTCCACTCACCCACGGCAGGCGGTTAGGCAGGGCGCAGTGCGGATCTGGCTGTGTCCACTCGCCCACTGGAGACGGGCAGGCAGGGCACAGTGCGGATCTGGCTGTGTCCACTCGCCCACGGGAGACGGGCAGGCAGGGCGCAGTGCGGATCTGGCTGTGTCCACTCACCCACGGCATACGGTCAGGCAGGGCAAAGTGCGGATCTGGCTGTTTCCACTCACACACGGCAGAGGGGCAGGCAGGGCGCTGTGTGGATCTGGCTGTGTCCACTCACCCACGTCAGACGGTCAGGCAGGGCGCAGTGCGGATCTGGCTGTGTCCACTCACCCACGGGAGACGGTCAGGCAGGGCGCAGTGCGGATCTGGTTGTGTCCACTCGCCCACGGCAGACGGTCAGGCAGGGCGAGGTGCGGATCTGGCTGTGTCCACTCACCCACAGCAGAAGGGCAGGCAGGGCGCAGTGCGGATCTGGCTGTGTCCACTCGCCCACGACAGATGGGCAGGCAGGGCGCAGTGCGGATCTGGCTGTGTCGACTCACCCACAGCAGACGGTCAGGTAGTGCGCAGTGCGGATCTGGCTGTGTCCACTCGCCCACGGCAGACGGGCAGGCAGGGCGCAGTGTGGATCTGGCTGTGTCCACTCTTCGACGGCAGACGGTCAGGCAGGGCGCAGTGCGAATCTGGCTGTGTCCACTCGCCCACGACAGATGGGCAGGCAGGGCGCAGTGCGGATCTGGCTGTGTCCACTCGCCCACTGGAGACGGACAGGCAGCGCGCAGTGCGGATCTGGCTGTGTCCACTCACCCACGGGAGACGGGCAGGCAGGGCGCAGTGCGGATCTGGCTGTGTCCACTCACGGACGGGAGACGGGCAGGCAGGGCACAGTGCGGATCTGGCTGTGTCCACTCACCCACGAGAGACGGGAAGGCAGGGCGCAGTGCGGATGTGGCGGTGTCCACTCACCCACGAATGACGGTCAGGCAGGGTGCAGTGCGGATCTGGCTGTGTCCACTCACCCACGGGAGACGGGCAGGTAGGGCGCAGTGCGGATCTGGCTGTGTCCACTCACCCACGTGAGACGGGCAGGCAAGGCGCAGTGCGGATCTGGCTGTGTAAACTCACCCACGGGAGACGGTCAGGCAGGGCGCAGTGCGGATCTTGCTGTGTCCACTCACCCACGGCAGACGGGCAGGCAGGGTGCAGTGCGGATCTGGCTGTGTCCACTCACCCACGGCAGACGGTCAGGCAGGGCGCAGTGCGGATCTGGCTGTGTCCACTCGCCCACGGCAGACGGGCAGGCAGGGCGCAGTGTGGATCTGGCTGTGTCCACTCACCCACAGCAGTCGGTCAGGTAGGGCGCAGTGCGGATCTGGCTGTGTCCACTCGCCCACGGCAGACGGGCAGGCAGGGTGCAGTGCGGATCTGGCTGTGTCCACTCACCCATGGGAGACCGGCAGGCAGGGCGCAGTGCGGATCTGGCTGTGTCCACTCGCCCACGGGAGACGGGCAGGCAGGGCTCAGTGCGGATCTGGCTGTGTCCACTCACTGACAGGAGACGGGCAGGCAAGGCGCAGTGCGGATCTGGCTGTGTCCATTCACCCACGGGAGACGGGCAGGCAGGGCGCAGTGCGGATCTGGCTGTGTCCACTCACCCACGGCAGACGGTCAGGCAGGGCGCAGTGCGGATCTGGCTGTGTCCACTCACCCACGGGAGACGGGCAGGCAGGGCGCAGTGCGGATCTGGCTGTGTCCACTCACCCACGGCAGACGGTCAGGCAGGGCGCAGTGCGGATCTGGCTGTGTCCACTCACCCACGGCAGAAGGGCAGGCAGGGCGCAGTGCGGATCTGGCTGTGTCCACTCGCCCACGGGAGACGGGCAGGCAGGGCGCAGTGCGGATCTGGCTGTGTCCACCCACCCTGGGCAGGCGGTCAAGCAGGGCGCAGTTCGGATCTGGCTGTGTCCACTCGCCCACGGGTGACGGGCAGGCAGGGCGCAGTGCGGATCTGGCTGTGTCCACTCACCCACGGAAGACGGGCAGGCAGGGCGCAGTGCAGATATGGCTGTGTCCACTCGCCCACGACAGACGGGCAGGCAGCGCGCAGTGCGGATCTGGCTGTGTCCACTCACCCACGGGAGACGGGCAGGCAGGGCACAGTGCGGATCTGGCTGTGTCCACTCACTGACGGGAGACGGGGAGGCAAGGTGCAGTGCGGATCTGGCTGTGTCCACTCACCCACGGGAGACGGGCAGGCAGGGCGCAGTGCGGATCTGGCTGTGTCCACTCACCCACGGGAGACGGTCAGGCAGGGCGCAATGCGGATCTGCCTGTGTCCACTCACCCACGGGAGACGGGAAGGTAGGGCGCAGTGCGGATCTGGCTGTGTCCACTCACCCACGTGAGACGGGCAGGCAAGGCGCAGTGCGGATCTGGCTGTGTCCACTCACCCACGGGAGACGGTCAGGCAGGGCGCAGTGCGGTTCTTGCTGTGTCCACTCACCCACGGCAGATGGGCAGGCAGGGCGCAGTGTGGATCTGGCTGTGTCCACTCACCCACGGCAGACGGTCAGGCAGGGCGCAGTGCGGATCTGGCTGTGTCCACTCACCCACGACAGGCGGTCAGGCAGGGCGCAGTGCGGATCTGGCTCTGTCCACTCACCCACGGCAGATGGTCAGGCAGTGCGGATCTGGCTGTGTCCGCTCGCCCACGGCAGACGGGCAGGCAGGGCGCAGTGTGGATCTGGCTGTGTCCACTCACCCACGGCAGACGGGCAGGCAGGGCGCAGTGCGGATATGGCTGTGTCCACTCGCCCACGACAGACGGGCAGGCAGCGCGCAGTGCGGATCTGGCTGTGTCTACTCGTCCACGGGAGACGGGCAGGCAGCGCGCAGTGCCGATCTGGCTGTGTCCACTCACCCACGGGAGACGGGCAGGCAGGGCACAGTGCGGATTTGGCTGTGTCCACTCACTGACGGGAGACGGGCAGGCAAGGTGCAGTGCGGATCTGGCTGTGTCCACTCGCCCACGTGAGACAGGCAGGCAGCGCGCAGTGCGGATCTGGCTGTGTCCACTCGCCCACGGGAGACGGGCAGGCAGGGCACAGTGCGGATCTGGCTGTGTCCACTCACCCACGGGAGACGGTCAGGCAGGGCGCAGTGCGGATCTGGCTGTGTCCACTCACTGACGGGAGACGGGCAGGCAAGGTGCAGTGCGGATCTGGCTGTGTCCACTCACCCACGGGAGACGGGCAGGCAGGGCGCAGTGCGGATCTGGCTGTGTCCACTCACCCACGGGAGACGGTCAGGCAGGGCGCAGTGCGCATCTGGCTGTGTCCATTCACCAACGGCAGACGGGCAGTCAGGGCGCAGTGTGGATCTGGCTGTGTCCACTCGCCCACTGGAGATGGGCAGGCAGGGCGCAGTGCGGATCTGGCTGTGTCCACTCGCCCACGGCAGACGGTCAGGCAGGGCGCAGTGCGGATCGGGCTGTGTCCACAAGCCCACGGCAGACGGGCAGGCAGGGCGCAGTGTGGATCTGGCTGTGTCCACTCACCCACAGCAGACGGTCAGGCAGGGCGCAGTGCGGATCTGGCTGTGTCCACTCACCCACGGCAGAAGGGCAGGCAGGGCGCAGTGCGGATCTGGCTGTGTCCACTCACCCACGGCAGACGGTCAGGCAGGGCGCAGTGCGGATCTGGCTGTGTCCACTCACCCACGGCAGACGGTCAGGCAGGGCGCAGTGTGGATCTGGCTGTGTCCACTCACCCATGGGAGACGGGCAGGCAGGGCGCAGTGCGGATCTTGCTGTGTCCACTCACCCACGGAAGACGGGCAGGCAGGGCACAGTGCGGATCTGGCTGTGTCCACTCACTGACGGGAGACGGGCAGGCAAGGTGCAGTGCGGATCTGGCTGTGTCCACTCACCCACGGGAGACGGGCAGGCAGGGCGCAGTGCAGATCTGGCTGTGTCCACACACCCACGGGAGACGGTCAGGTAGGGCGCAGTGCGGATCTGGCTGTGTCCACTCACCCACGGCAGACGGGCAGGCAGGGCGCAGTATGGATCTGGCTGTGTCCACACGCCCACTGGAGACGGGCAGGCAGGGCGCAGTGCGGATCTGGCTATGTCCACTCGCCCACTGGAGACGGGCAGGCAGGGCGCAGTGCGGATCTGGCTGTGTCCACTCACCCACTGGAGACGGGCAGGCAGCGCGCAGTGCGGATCTGGCTGTGTCCACTCACTGACGGGAGACGGGCAGGCATGGCGCAATGCGGATCTGGCTGTGTCCACTCACACACGGCAGACGGGCAGGCAGGGCGCAGTGCGGATCTGGCTGTGTCCACTCACTGACGGGAGACGGGCAGGCAAGGCGCAGTGCGGATCTGGCTGTGTCCACAAACTCTCGGCAGATGGTCAGGTAGGGCGCAGTGCGGATCTGGCTGTGTCCACTCACCCACGGCAGAAGGGCAGGCAGGGCGCAGTGCGGATCTGGCTGTGTCCACTCGCCCCCGGGAGACGGGCAGGCAGGGCGCAGTGCGGATCTGGCTGTGTCCACTCACCCACGGCAGGCGGTTAGGCAGGGCGCAGTGCGGATCTGGCTGTGTCCACCCACCCACGGCAGGCGGTTAGGCAGTGCGCAGTGCGGATCTGGCTGTGTCCGCTCGCCCACTGGAGACGGGCAGGCAGGGCGCAGTGCGGATCTGGCTGTGTCCACTCGCCCACGGGAGACGGGCAGGAAGGGCACAGTGCGGATCTGGCTGTGTCCACTCACCCACGGCAGACGGTCAGGCAGGGCAAAGTGCGGATCTGGCTCTGTCCACTCACCCACGGCAGATGGTCAGGCAGTGCGGATCTGGCTGTGTCCGCTCGCCCACGGCAGACGGGCAGGCAGGGCGCAGTGTGGATCTGGCTGTGTCCACTCACCCACGGCAGACGGGCAGGCAGGGCGCAGTGCGGATATGGCTGTGTCCACTCGCCCACGACAGACAGGCAGGCAGCGCGCAGTGCGGATCTGGCTGTGTCTACTCGTCCACGGGAGACGGGCAGGCAGCGCGCAGTGCCGATCTGGCTGTGTCCACTCACCCACGGGAGACGGGCAGGCAGGGCACAGTGCGGATCTGGCTGTGTCCACTCACTGACGGGAGACGGGCAGGCAAGGTTCAGTGCGGATCTGGCTGTGTCCACTCGCCCACGTGATACAGGCAGGCAGCGCGCAGTGCGGATCTGGCTGTGTCCACTCGCCCACGGGAGACGGGCAGGCAGGGCACAGTGCGGATCTGGCTGTGTCCACTCACCCACGGGAGACGGTCAGGCAGGGCGCAGTGCGGATCTGGCTGTGTCCACTCACTGACGGGAGACGGGCAGGCAAGGTGCAGTGCGGATCTGGCTGTGTCCACTCACCCACGGGAGACGGGCAGGCAGGGCGCAGTGCGGATCTGGCTGTGTCCACTCACCCACGGGAGACGGTCAGGCAGGGCGCAGTGCGCATCTGGCTGTGTCCATTCACCCACGGCAGACGGGCAGTCAGGGCGCAGTGTGGATCTGGCTGTGTCCACTCGCCCACTGGAGATGGGCAGGCAGGGCGCAGTGCGGATCTGGCTGTATCCACTCGCCCACTGGAGACAAGCAGGCAGGGCGCAGTGCGGATCTGGCTGTGTCCACTCGCCCACGGCAGACGGTCAGGCAGGGCGCAGTGCGGATCGGGCTGTGTCCACAAGCCCACGGCAGACGGGCAGGCAGGGCGCAGTGTGGATCTGGCTGTGTCCACTCACCCACGGCAGACGGTCAGGCAGGGCGCAGTGCGGATCTGGCTGTGTCCACTCACCCACGGCAGAAGGGCAGGCAGGGCGCAGTGCGGATCTGGCTGTGTCCACTCACCCACGGCAGACGGTCAGGCAGGGCGCAGTGCGGATCTGGCTGTGTCCACTCACCCACGGCAGACGGTCAGGCAGGGCGCAGTGTGGATCTGGCTGTGTCCACTCACCCATGGGAGACGGGCAGGCAGGGCGCAGTGCGGATCTTGCTGTGTCCACTCACCCACGGAAGACGGGCAGGCAGGGCACAGTGCGGATCTGGCTGTGTCCACTCACTGACGGGAGACGGGCAGGCAAGGTGCAGTGCGGATCTGGCTGTGTCCACTCACCCACGGGAGACGGGCAGGCAGGGCGCAGTGCAGATCTGGCTGTGTCCACACACCCACGGGAGACGGTCAGGCAGGGCGCAGTGCGGATCTGGCTGTGTCCACTCACCCACGGCAGACGGGCAGGCAGGGCGCAGTATGGATCTGGCTGTGTCCACACGCCCACTGGAGACGGGCAGGCAGGGCGCAGTGCGGATCTGGCTATGTCCACTCGCCCACTGGAGACGGGCAGGCAGGGCGCAGTGCGGATCTGGCTGTGTCCACTCACCCACTGGAGACGGGCAGGCAGCGCGCAGTGCGGATCTGGCTGTGTCCACTCACTGACGGGAGACGGGCAGGCATGGCGCAATGCGGATCTGGATGTGTCCACTCACACACGGCAGACGGGCAGGCAGGGCGCAGTGCGGATCTGGTTGTGTCCACTCACTGACGGGAGACGGGCAGGCAAGGCGCAGTGCGGATCTGGCTGTGTCCACAAACCCTCGGCAGATGGTCAGGTAGGGCGCAGTGCGGATCTGGCTGTGTCCACTCACCCACGGCAGAAGGGCAGGCAGGGCGCAGTGCGGATCTGGCTGTGTCCACTCGCCCCCGGGAGACGGGCAGGCAGGGCGCAGTGCGGATCTGGCTGTGTCCACTCACCCACGGCAGGCGGTTAGGCAGGGCGCAGTGCGGATCTGGCTGTGTCCACTCACCCACGGCAGGCGGTTAGGCAGGGCGCAGTGCGGATCTGGCTGTGTCCGCTCGCCCACTGGAGACGGGCAGGCAGGGCGCAGTGCGGATCTGGCTGTGTCCACTCGCCCACGGGAGCTGGGCAGGAAGGGCACAGTGCGGATCTGGCTGTGTCCACTCACCCACGGCAGACGGTCAGGCAGGGCAAAATGCGGATCTGGCTGTTTCCACTCACCCACGGCAGAGGGGCAGGCAGGGCGCAGTGTGGATTTGGCTGTGTCCACTCACCCACGTCAGACGGTCAGGCAGGACGCAGTGCGGATCTGGCTGTGTCCACTCGCCCACGGCAGACGGGCAGGCAGGGCGCAGTGCGGATCGGGCTGTGTCCACAAGCCCACGGCAGACGGGCAGGCAGGGCGCAGTGTGGATCTGGCTGTGTCCACTCACCCACGGCAGACGGTCAGGCAGGGCGAGGTGCGGATCTGGCTGTGTCCACTCACCCACGGCAGAAGGGCAGGCAGGGCGCAGTGCGGATCTGGCTGTGTCCACTCGCCCACGACAGATGGGCAGGCAGGGCGCAGTGTGGATCTGGCTGTGTCGACTCACCCACAGCAGACTGACAGGTAGTGCGCAGTGCGGATCTGGCTGTGTCCACTCGCCCACGGCAGACGGGCAGGCAGGGCGCAGTGTGGATCTGGCTGTGTCCACTCACCGACGGCAGACGGTCAGGCAGGGCGCAGTGCGAATCTGGCTGTGTCCACTCGCCCACGACAGATGGGCAGGCAGGGCGCAGTGCGGATCTGGCTGTGTCCACTCGCCCACGGGAGACGGGCAGGCAGCGCGCAGTGCGGATCTGGCTGTGTCCACTCACCCACGGGAGACGGGCAGGCAGGGCGCAGTGCGGATCTGGCTGTGTCCACTCACGGACGGGAGACGGGCAGGCAGGGCACAGTGCGGATCTGGCTGTGTCCACTCACCCACGAGAGACGGGAAGGCAGGGCGCAGTACGGATCTGGCGGTGTCCACTCACCCACGAATGACGGTCAGGCAGGGTGCAGTGCGGATCTGGCTGTGTCCACTCACCCACGGGAGACGGGCAGGTAGGGCGCAGTGCGGATCTGGCTGTGTCCACTCACCCACGTGAGACGGGCAGGCAAGGCGCAGTGCGGATCTGGCTGTGTCCACTCACCCACGGGAGACGGTCAGGTAGGGCGCAGTGCGGATCTTGCTGTGTCCACTCACCCACGGCAGACGGGCAGGCAGGGCGCAGTGCGGATCTCGCTGTGTCCACTCACCCACGGCAGACGGTCAGGCAGGGCGCAGTGCGGATCTGGCTGTGTCCACTCGCCCACGGCAGACGGGCAGGCAGGGCGCAGTGTGGATCTGGCTGTGTCCACTCACCCACGGCAGTCGGTCAGGTAGGGCGCAGTGCGGATCTGGCTTGTCCACTCGCCCACGGCAGTCGGTCAGGCAGGGCGCAGTGCGGATCTGGCTGTGTCCACTCGCCCACGGGAGACGGGCAGGCAGGGCCCAGTGCGGATCTGGCTGTGTCCACTCACTGACAGGAGACGGGCAGGCAAGGCGCAGTGCGGATCTGGCTGTGTCCACTCACCCACGGGAGACGGGCAGGCAGGGCGCAGTGCGGATCTGGCTGTGTCCACTCACCCACGGCAGACGGTCAGGCAGGGCGCAGTGCGGATCTGGCTGTGTCCACTCACCCACGGGAGACGGGCAGGCAGGGCGCAGTGCGGATCTGGCTGTGTCCACTCACCCACGGCAGACGGTCAGGCAGGGCGCAGTGCGGATCTGGCTGTGTCCACTCACCCACGGCAGAAGGGCAGGCAGGGCGCAGTGCGGATCTGGCTGTGTCCACTCGCCCACGGGAGACGGGCAGGCAGGGCGCAGTGCGGATCTGGCTGTGTCCACTCACCCTGGGCAGGCGGTCAAGCAGGGCGCAGTTCGGATCTGGCTGTGTCCACTCGCCCACGGGTGACGGGCAGGCAGGGCGCAGTGCGGATCTGGCTGTGTCCACTCACCCACGGCAGACGGGCAGGCAGGGCGCAGTGCAGATATGGCTGTGTCCACTCGCCCACGACAGACGGGCAGGCAGCGCGCAGTGCGGATCTGGCTGTGTCTACTCGCCCACGGGAGACGGGCAGGCAGCGCGCAGTGCGGATCTGGCTGTGTCCACTCACCCACGGGAGACGGGCAGGCAGGGCACAGTGCGGATCTGGCTGTGTCCACTCACTGACGGGAGACGGGGAGGCAAGGTGCAGTGCGGATCTGGCTGTGTCCGCTCGCCCACGGCAGACGGGCAGGCAGGGCGCAGTGTGGATCTGGCTGTGTCCACTCACCCACGGCAGACGGGCATGCAGGGCGCAGTGCGGATATGGCTGTGTCCACTCGCCCACGACAGACGGGCAGGCAGCGCGCAGTGCGTATCTGGCTGTGTCTACTCGTCCACGGGAGACGGGCAGGCAGCGCGCAGTGCGGATCTGGCTGTGTCCACTCACCCACAGGAGACGGGCAGGCAGGGCACAGTGCGGATCTGGCTGTGTCCACTCACTGACGGGAGACGGGCAGGCAAGGTGCAGTGCGGATCTGGCTGTGTCCACTCACCCACGGGAGACGGGCAGGCAGGGCGCAGTGCGGATCTGGCTGTGTCCACTCACCCACGGGAGACGGGCAGGCAGGGCGCAGTGCGGATCTGGCTGTGTCCACTCACCCACGGGAGACGGTCAGGCAGGGCGCAGTGCGGATCTGGCTGTGTCCACTCACCCACGGCCGACGGGCAGGCAGGGCGCAGAGTGGATCTGGCTGTGTCCACTCGCCCACTGGAGACGGGAAGGCAGGGCGCAGTGCGGATCTGGCTGTATCCACTCGCCCACTGGAGATGGGCAGGCAGGGCGCAGTGCGGATCTGGCTGTGTCCACTCACCCACGGGAGACGGGCAGGCAGGGCGCAGTGTGGATCTGGCTGTGTCCACTCACCGACGGGAGACGAGCAGGCAAGGCGCAGTGCGGATCTGGCTGTGTCTACTCACCCACGGCAGACGGGCAGGCAGGGCGCAGTGCGGATCTGGCTGTGTCCACTCACTGACGGGAGACGGGCAGGCAAGGCGCAGTGCGGATCTGGCTGTGTCCACAAACCCACGGCAGATGGTCAGGTAGGGCGCAGTGCGGATCTGGCTGTGTCCACTCACCCACGGCAGAAGGGCAGGCAGGGCGCAGTGCGGATCTGGCTGTGTCCACTCGCCCCCGGGAGACGGGCAGGCAGGGCGCAGTGCGGATCTGGCTGTGTCCACTCACCCACGGCAGGCGGTTAAGCAGGGCGCAGTGCGGATCTGGCTGTGTCCACTCACCCACGGCAGGCGGTTAGGCAGGGCGCAGTGCGGATCTGGCTGTGTCCACTCGCCCACTGGAGACGGGCAGGCAGGGCGCAGTGCGGATCTGGCTGTCTCCACTCGCCCATGGGAGACGGGCAGGCAGGGCGCAGTGCGGATCTGGCTGTGTCCACTCACCCACGGCAGACGGTCAGGCAGGGCAAAGTGCGGATCTGGCTGTTTACACTCGCCCACGGCAGAGGGGCAGGCAGGGCGCTGTGTGGATCTGGCTGTGTCCACTCACCCACGTCAGACGGTCAGGCAGGGCGCAGTGCGGATCTGGCTGTGTCCACTCACCGACGGGAGACGGTCAGGCAGGGCACAGTGCGGATCTGGCTGTGTCCACTCACTGACGGGAGACGGGGAGACAAGGTGCAGAGCGGATCTGGCTCTGTCCACTCACCCACGGGAGACGGGCTGGTAGGGCGCAGTGCAGATCTGGCTGTGTCCACTCACCCACGGCAGACGGGCAGGCAGGGCGCAGTATGGATCTGGCTGTGTCCACACGCCCACTGGAGACGGGCAGGCAGGGCGCAGTGCGGATCTGGCTATGTCCACTCGCCCACTGGAGACGGGCAGGCAGGGCGCAGTGCGGATCTGGCTGTGTCCACTCACCCACTGGAGACGGGCAGGCAGCGCGCAGTGCGGATCTGGCTGTGTCCACTCACTGACGGGAGACGGGCAGGCATGGCGCAATGCGGATCTGGCTGTGTCCACTCACACACGGCAGACGGGCAGGCAGGGCGCAGTGCGGATCTGGGTGTGTCCACTCACTGACGGGAGACGGGCAGGCAAGGCGCAGTGCGGATCTGGCTGTGTCCACAAACCCTCGGCAGATGGTCAGGTAGGGCGCAGTGCGGATCTGGCTGTGTCCACTCACCCACGGCAGAAGGGCAGGCAGGGCGCAGTGCGGATCTGGCTGTGTCCACTCGCCCCCGGGAGACGGGCAGGCAGGGCGCAGTGCGGATCTGGCTGTGTCCACTCACCCACGGCAGGCGGTTAGGCAGGGCGCAGTGCGGATCTGGCTGTGTCCACTCACCCACGGCAGGCGGTTAGGCAGGGCGCAGTGCGGATCTGGCTGTGTCCGCTCGCCCACTGGAGACGGGCAGGCAGGGCGCAGTGCGGATCTGGCTGTGTCCACTCGCCCACGGGAGACGGGCAGGAAGGGCACAGTGCGGATCTGGCTGTGTCCACTCACCCACGGCAGACGGTCAGGCAGGGCAAAATGCGGATCTGGCTGTTTCCACTCACCCACGGCAGAGGGGCAGGCAGGGCGCAGTGTGGATTTGGCTGTGTCCACTCACCCACGTCAGACGGTCAGGCAGGGCGCAGTGCGGATCTGGCTGTGTCCACTCGCCCACGGCAGACGGGCAGGCAGGGCGCAGTGCGGATCGGGCTGTGTCCACAAGCCCACGGCAGACGGGCAGGCAGGGCGCAGTGTGGATCTGGCTGTGTCCACTCACCCACGGCAGACGGTCAGGCAGGGCGAGGTGCGGATCTGGCTGTGTCCACTCACCCACGGCAGAAGGGCAGGCAGGGCGCAGTGCGGATCTGGCTGTGTCCACTCGCCCACGAAAGATGGGCAGGCAGGGCGCAGTGCGGATCTGGCTGTGTCGACTCACCCACAGCAGACTGACAGGTAGTGCGCAGTGCGGATCTGGCTGTGTCCACTCGCCCACGGCAGACGGGCAGGCAGGGCGCAGTGTGGATCTGGCTGTGTCCACTCACCGACGGCAGACGGTCAGGCAGGGCGCAGTGCGAATCTGGCTGTGTCCACTCGCCCACGACAGATGGGCAGGCAGGGCGCAGTGCGGATCTGGCTGTGTCCACTCGCCCACGGGAGACGGGCAGGCAGCGCGCAGTGCGGATCTGGCTGTGTCCACTCACCCACGGGAGACGGGCAGGCAGGGCGCAGTGCGGATCTGGCTGTGTCCACTCACGGACGGGAGACGGGCAGGCAGGGCACAGTGCGGATCTGGCTGTGTCCACTCACCCACGAGAGACGGGAAGGCAGGGCGCAGTACGGATCTGGCGGTGTCCACTCACCCACGAATGACGGTCAGGCAGGGTGCAGTGCGGATCTGGCTGTGTCCACTCACCCACGGGAGACGGGCAGGTAGGGCGCAGTGCGGATCTGGCTGTGTCCACTCACCCACGTGAGACGGGCAGGCAAGGCGCAGTGCGGATCTGGCTGTGTCCACTCACCCACGGGAGACGGTCAGGTAGGGCGCAGTGCGGATCTTGCTGTGTCCACTCACCCACGGCAGACGGGCAGGCAGGGCGCAGTGCGGATCTGGCTGTGTCCACTCACCCACGGCAGACGGTCAGGCAGGGCGCAGTGCGGATCTGGCTGTGTCCACTCGCCCACGGCAGACGGGCAGGCAGGGCGCAGTGTGGATCTGGCTGTGTCCACTCACCCACGGCAGTCGGTCAGGTAGGGCGCAGTGCGGATCTGGCTTGTCCACTCGCCCACGGCAGTCGGTCAGGCAGGGCGCAGTGCGGATCTGGCTGTGTCCACTCGCCCATGGGAGACGGGCAGGCAGGGCTCAGTGCGGATCTGGCTGTGTCCACTCACTGACAGGAGACGGGCAGGCAAGGCGCAGTGCGGATCTGGCTGTGTCCACTCACCCACGGGAGACGGGCAGGCAGGGCGCAGTGCGGATCTGGCTGTGTCCACTCACCCACGGCAGACGGTCAGGCAGGGCGCAGTGCGGATCTGGCTGTGTCCACTCACCCACGGGAGACGGGCAGGCAGGGCGCAGTGCGGATCTGGCTGTGTCCACTCACCCACGGCAGACGGTCAGGCAGGGCGCAGTGCGGATCTGGCTGTGTCCACTCACCCACGGCAGAAGGGCAGGCAGGGCGCAGTGCGGATCTGGCTGTGTCCACTCGCCCACGGGAGACGGGCAGGCAGGGCGCAGTGCGGATCTGGCTGTGTCCACTCACCCTGGGCAGGCGGTCAAGCAGGGCGCAGTTCGGATCTGGCTGTGTCCACTCGCCCACGGGTGACGGGCAGGCAGGGCGCAGTGCGGATCTGGCTGTGTCCACTCACCCACGGCAGACGGGCAGGCAGGGCGCAGTGCAGATATGGCTGTGTCCACTCGCCCACGACAGACGGGCAGGCAGCGCGCAGTGCGGATCTGGCTGTGTCTACTCGCCCACGGGAGACGGGCAGGCAGCGCGCAGTGCGGATCTGGCTGTGTCCACTCACCCACGGGAGACGGGCAGGCAGGGCACAGTGCGGATCTGGCTGTGTCCACTCACTGACGGGAGACGGGGAGGCAAGGTGCAGTGCGGATCTGGCTGTGTCCACTCACCCACGGGAGACGGGCAGGCAGGGCGCAGTGCGGATCTGGCTGTGTCCACTCACCCACGGGAGACGGTCAGGCAGGGCGCAGTGCGGATCTGCCTGTGTCCACTCACCCACGGGAGACGGGAAGGTAGGGCGCAGTGCGGATCTGGCTGTGTCCACTCACCCACGTGAGACGGGCAGGCAAGGCGCAGTGCGGATCTGGCTGTGTCCACTCACCCACGGCAAACGGTCAGGCAGGGCGCAGTGCGGTTCTTGCTGTGTCCACTCACCCACGGCAGATGGGCAGGCAGGGCGCAGTGTGGATCTGGCTGTGTCCACTCACCCACGGCAGACGGTCAGGCAGGGCGCAGTGCGGATCTGGCTGTGTCCACTCACCCACGGAAGACGGTCAGGCAGGGCGCAGTGCGGATCTGGCTGTGTCCACTCACCCACGACAGGCGGTCAGGCAGGGCGCAGTGCGGATCTGGCTCTGTCCACTCACCCACGGCAGATGGTCAGGCAGTGCGGATCTGGCTGTGTCCGCTCGCCCACGGCAGACGGGCAGGCAGGGCGCAGTGTGGATCTGGCTGTGTCCACTCACCCACGGCAGACGGGCATGCAGGGCGCAGTGCGGATATGGCTGTGTCCACTCGCCCACGACAGACGGGCAGGCAGCGCGCAGTGCGTATCTGGCTGTGTCTACTCGTCCACGGGAGACGGGCAGGCAGCGCGCAGTGCGGATCTGGCTGTGTCCACTCACCCACAGGAGACGGGCAGGCAGGGCACAGTGCGGATCTGGCTGTGTCCACTCACTGACGGGAGACGGGCAGGCAAGGTGCAGTGCGGATCTGGCTGTGTCCACTCACCCACGGGAGACGGGCAGGCAGGGCGCAGTGCGGATCTGGCTGTGTCCACTCACCCACGGGAGACGGGCAGGCAGGGCGCAGTGCGGATCTGGCTGTGTCCACTCACCCACGGGAGACGGTCAGGCAGGGCGCAGTGCGGATCTGGCTGTGTCCACTCACCCACGGCCGACGGGCAGGCAGGGCGCAGTGTGGATCTGGCTGTGTCCACTCGCCCACTGGAGACGGGAAGGCAGGGCGCAGTGCGGATCTGGCTGTATCCACTCGCCCACTGGAGATGGGCAGGCAGGGCGCAGTGCGGATCTGGCTGTGTCCACTCACCCACGGGAGACGGGCAGGCAGGGCGCAGTGTGGATCTGGCTGTGTCCACTCACCGACGGGAGACGAGCAGGCAAGGCGCAGTGCGGATCTGGCTGTGTCCACTCACCCACGGCAGACGGGCAGGCAGGGCGCAGTGCGGATCTGGCTGTGTCCACTCACTGACGGGAGACGGGCAGGCAAGGCGCAGTGCGGATCTGGCTGTGTCCACAAACCCACGGCAGATGGTCAGGTAGGGCGCAGTGCGGATCTGGCTGTGTCCACTCACCCACGGCAGAAGGGCAGGCAGGGCGCAGTGCGGATCTGGCTGTGTCCACTCGCCCCCGGGAGACGGGCAGGCAGGGCGCAGTGCGGATCTGGCTGTGTCCACTCACCCACGGCAGGCGGTTAAGCAGGGCGCAGTGCGGATCTGGCTGTGTCCACTCACCCACGGCAGGCGGTTAGGCAGGGCGCAGTGCGGATCTGGCTGTGTCCACTCGCCCACTGGAGACGGGCAGGCAGGGCGCAGTGCGGATCTGGCTGTCTCCACTCGCCCATGGGAGACGGGCAGGCAGGGCGCAGTGCGGATCTGGCTGTGTCCACTCACCCACGGCAGACGGTCAGGCAGGGCAAAGTGCGGATCTGGCTGTTTCCACTCGCCCACGGCAGAGGGGCAGGCAGGGCGCAGTGTGGATCTGGCTGTGTCCACTCACCCACGTCAGACGGTCAGGCAGGGCGCAGTGCGGATCTGGCTGTGTCCACTCGCCCACTGGAGACGGGCAGGCAGGGCGCAGTGCGGATCTGGCTGTGTCCACTCACCCACGGGAGACGGGCAGGCAGCGCGCAGTGCGGATCTGGCTGTGTCCACTCACTGACGGGAGACGGGCAGGCATGGCGCAATGCGGATCTGGCTGTGTCCACTCACACACGGCAGACGGGCAGGCAGGGCGCAGTGCGGTTCTGGCTGTGTCCACTCACTGACGAGAGACGGGCAGGCAAGGCGCAGTGCGGATCTGGCTGTGTCCACAAACCCTCGGCAGATGGTCAGGTAGGGCGCAGTGCGGATCTGGCTGTGTCCACTCACCCACGGCAGAAGGGCAGGCAGGGCGCAGTGCGGATCTGGCTGTGTCCACTCGCCCCCGGGAGACGGGCAGGCAGGGCGCAGTGCGGATCTGGCTGTGTCCACTCACCCACGGCAGGCGGTTAGGCAGGGCGCAGTGCGGATCTGGCTGTGTCCACTCACCCACGGCAGGTGGTTAGGCAGGGCGCAGTGCGGATCTGGCTGTGTCCGCTCGCCCACTGGAGACGGGCAGGCAGGGCGCAGTGCGGATCTGGCTGTGTCCACTCGCCCACGGGAGACGGGCAGGCAGGGCACAGTGCGGATCTGGCTGTGTCCACTAACCGACGGCAGACGGTCAGGCAGGGCAAAGTGCGGATCTGGCTGTTTCCACTCGCCCACGGCAGAGGGGCAGGCAGGGCGCAGTGCGAATCTGGCTGTGTCCACTCGCCCACGACAGATGGGCAGGCAGGGCGCAGTGCGGATCTGGCTGTGTCCACTCGCCCACGGGAGACGGGCAGGCAGCGCGCAGTGCGGATCTGGCTGTGTCCACTCACCCACGGGAGACGGGCAGGCAGGGCGCAGTGCGGATCTGGCTGTGTCCACTCACTGACGGGAGACGGGAAGGCAGGGCGCAGTGCGGATCTGGCTGTGTCCACTCACCCACGGGAGACGGGAAGGCAGGGCGCAGTGCGGATCTGGCGGTGTCCACTCACCCACGAATGACGGTCAGGCAGGGTGCAGTGCGGATCTGGCTGTGTCCACTCACCCACGGGAGACGGGCAGGTAGGGCGCAGTGCGGATCTGGCTGTGTCCACTCACCCACGTGAGACGGGCAGGCAAGGCGCAGTGCGGATCTGGCTGTGTCCACTCACCCACGGGAGACGGTCAGGCAGGGCGCAGTGCGGATCTTGCTGTGTCCACTCACCCACGGCAGACGGGCAGGCAGGGCGCAGTGCGGATCTGGCTGTGTCCACTCACCCACGGCAGACGGTCAGGCAGGGCGCAGTGCGGATCTGGCTGTGTCCACTCGCCCACGGCAGACAGGCAGGCAGGGCGCAGTGTGGATCTGGCTGTGTCCACTCACACACGGCAGTCGGTCAGGTAGGGCGCAGTGCGGATCTGGCTGTGTCCACTCGCCCACGGCAGACGGGCAGGCAGGGTACAGTGCGGATCTGGCTGTGTCCACTCACCCACGGGAGACCGGCAGGCAGGGCGCAGTGCGGATCTGGCTGTGTCCACTCGCCCACGGCAGACGGGCAGGCAGGGCGCAGTGCGGATCTGGCTGTGTCCACTCACTGACAGGAGACGGGCAGGCAAGGCGCAGTGCGGATCTGGCTGTGTCCACTCACCCACGGGAGACGGGCAGGCAGGGCGCAGTGCGGATCTGGCTGTGTCCACTCACCGACGGGAGACGGTCAGGCAGGGCACAGTGCGGATCTGGCTGTGTCCACTCACTGACGGGAGACGGGGAGACAAGGTGCAGAGCGGATCTGGCTCTGTCCACTCACACACGGGAGACGGGCTGGTAGGGCGCAGTGCAGATCTGGCTGTGTCCACTCACCCACGTGAGACGGGCAGGCAAGGCGCAGTGCGGATCTGGCTGTGTCCACTCACCCACGGGAGACGGTCAGGCAGGGCGCAGTGCGGATCTTGCTGTGTCCACTCACCCACGGCAGATGGGCAGGCAGGGCGCAGTGTGGATCTGGCTGTGTCCACTCACCCACGGCAGACGGTCAGGCAGGGCGCAGTGCGGATCTGGCTGTGTCCACTCACCCACGACAGGCGGTCAGGCAGGGCGCAGTGCGGATCTGGCTCTGTCCAATCACCCACGGCAGATGGTCAGGCAGTGCGGATCTGGCTGTGTCCGCTCGCCCACGGCAGACGGGCAGGCAGGGCGCAGTGTGGATCTGGCTGTGTCCACTCACCCACGGGAGACAGGCAGGCAGCGCGCAGTGCGGATATGGCTGTGTCCACTCGCCCATGACAGATGGGCAGGCAGCGCGCAGTGCGGATCTCGCTGTGTCTACTCGTCCACGGGAGACGGGCAGGCAGCGCGCAGTGCGGATCTGGCTGTGTTCACTCACCCACGGGAGACGGGCTGGCAGGGCACAGTGCGGATCTGGCTGTGTCCACTCACTGACGGGAGACGGGCAGGCAAGGTGCAGTGCGGATCTGGCTGTGTCCACTCACCCACGGGAGACGGGCAGGCAGGGCGCAGTGCGGATCTGGCTGTGTCCACTCACCCACGGGAGACGGGCCGGCAGGGCGCAGTGCGGATCTGGCTGTGTCCACTCACCCACGGGAGACGGTCAGGCAGGGCGCAGTGCGGATCTGGCTGTGTCCACTCACCCACGGCCGACGGGCAGGCAGGGCGCAGTGTGGATCTGGCTGTGTCCACTCGCCCACTGGAGACGGGAAGGCAGGGCGCAGTGCGGATCTGGCTGTATCCACTCGCCCACTGGAGACGGGCAGGCAGGGCGCAGTGCGGATCTGGCTGTGTCCACTCACCCACGGGAGACGGGCAGGCAGGGCGCAGTGCGGATCTGGCTGTGTCCACTCACCGACGGGAGACGGGCAGGCAGGGCGCAGTGCGGATCTGGCTGTGTCCACTCACCCACGGCAGACGGGCAGGCAGGGCGCAGTGCGGATCTGGCTGTGTCCACTCACTGACAGGAGACGGGCAGGCAAGGCGCAGTGCGGATCTGGCTGTGTCCACTCACCCACGGCAGAGGGGCAGGCAGGGCGCAGTGTGGATCTGGCTGTGTCCACTCACCCACAGCAGACGGTCAGGCAGGGCGCAGTGCGGATCTGGCTGTGTCTACTCACCCACGAAGGACGGTCAGGCAGGGTGCAGTGTGGATCTGGCTGTGTCCACTCGCCCACGGGAGACGGGCAGGTAGGGCGCAGTGCGGATCTGGCTGTGTCCACTCACCCACGGCAGACGGGCAGGCAGGGCGCAGTGTGGATCTGGCTGTGTCCGCTCACCCACGGCAGACGGGCAGGCAGGGCGCAGTGCGGATATGGCTGTGTCCACTCGCCCACGACAGACGGGCAGGCAGCGCGCAGTGCGGATCTGGCTGTTTCCACTCGCACACGGGAGACGGGCAGGCAGCGCGCAGTGCGGATCTGGCTTTGTCCACTCACCCACGGGAGACGGGCAGGCAGGGCGCATTGCGGATCTGGCTGTGTCCACTCACCCACGGGAGACGGTCAGGAAGGGCGCAGGGCGGATCTGGCTGTGTCCACTCACCCACGGCAGACGGGCAGGCAGGGCGCAGTGTGGATCTGGCTGTGTCCACTCACCCACGGCACACGGTCAGGCAGGGCGCAGTGCGGTTCTGGCTGTGTCCACTCACCCACGGCAGACGGGCAGGCAGGGCGCAGTGCGGATCTGGCTGTGTCCACTTGCCCAGGGGAGACGGGCAGGCAGGGCGCAGTGCGGATCTGGCTGTGTCCACTCACCCACGGCAGGCGGTTAGGCAGGGCGCAGTGCGGATCTGGCTGTGTACACTCGCCCACGGCAGACGGGCAGGCAGGGCGCAGTGCGGATCTGGCTGTGTCCACTCACCCACGGGAGACCGGCAGGCAGGGCGCAGTGCGGATCTGGCTGTGTCCACTCACCCACGGGTTACGGGCAGGCAGGGCGCAGTGCGGATCTGGCTGTGTCCACTCACTGACGGGAGACGGGCAGGCAAGGCGCAGTGCGGATCTGGCTGTGTCCACTCACCCACGGGAGACCGGCAGGCAGGGCGCAGTGCGGATCTGGCTGTGTCCACTCGCCCACGGGTTACGAGCAGGCAGGGCGCAGTGCGGAACTGGCTGTGTCCACTCACCCACGGCAGGCGGTCAGGCAGGGCGCAGTGCGGATCTGGCTGTGTCCACTCGCCCATGGCAGACGGGCAGGCAGGGCGCAGTGCGGATCTGGCTGTGTCCACTCGCCCACGGCAGACGGGAAGGCAGGGCGCAGTGCGGATCTGGCTGTGTCCACTCACCCACGGGAGACGGGCAGGCAGGGCGCAGTGTGGATCTGGCTGTGTCCACTCACCGACGAGAGACGAGCAGGCAAGGCGCAGTGCGGATCTGGCTGTGGCCACTCACCCACGGCAGACGGGCAGGCAGGGTGCAGTGCGGATCTGGCTGTGTCCACTCACCCACGGCAGACGGGCAGGCAGAACGCAGTGCGGATCTGGCTGTGTCCACTCACCCACGGCAGACGGGCAGGCAGGGCGCAGTGCGGATATGGCTGTGTCCACTCGCCCATGACAGACGGGCAGGCTGCGCGCAGTGCAGATCTGGCTGTTTCCACTCGCCCACGGGAGGCGGGCAGGCAGCGCGCAGTGCGGATCTGGCTGTGTCCACTCACCCACGGAGGACGGGCAGGCAGAGCGCACTGCGGATCTGGCTGTGTCCACTCGCCCAGGGGAGACGGGCATGCAGGGCGCAGTGCGGATCTGGCTGTGTCCACTCACCCACGGAAGGCTGTTAGGCAGGGCGCAGTGCGGATCTGGCTGTGTCCACTCACCCACGACAGACGGTCAGGCAGGGCGCAGTGCGGATCTGGCTGTGTCCACTCGCCCACGGCAGACGGGCAGGCAGGGCGCAGTGTGGATCTGGCTGTGTCCACTCACCCACGGCAGACGGTCAGGCAGGGCGCAATGCGGATCTGGCAGTGTCCACTCGCCCACGGCAGACGGGCAAGCAGGGCACAGTGCGGATCTGGCTGTGTCCACTCACCCACGAGAGACCGGCAGGCAGGGCGCAGTGCAGATCTGTCTGTGTCCACTCACCCACGGCAGACGGTCTAGCAGGGCGCAGTGCGGATCTGGCTCTGTCCACTCACCCACGGGAGACGGGCAGGCAGTGCGCAGTGCGGATCTGGCTGTGTCCACTCACCCACGGAAGGCGGTTAGGCAGGGCGCAGTGCGGATCTGGCTGTGTCCACTCACCCACGGCAGAAGGTCAGGCAGGGCGCAGTGCGGATCTGGCTGTGTCCACTCGCCCACGGCAGACGGGCAGGCAGGGCGCAGTGCAGATCTGGCGGTGTCCACTCACCCACGGCAGAAGGGCAGGCAGTGCGCAGTGCGGATCTGGCTGTGTCCACTCGTCCCCGGGAAACGGGCAGGCAGGGCGCAGTGCGGATCTGGCTGTGTCCACTCACTGACGGGAGACGGGCAGGCAGGGCGCAGTGCGGATCTGGCTGTGTCCACCCACCCACGGGAGACGGGCAGGCAGGGCGCAGTGCGGATCTGGCGGTGTCCACTCATCCACGAAGGACGGTCAGGCAGGGTGCAGTGCGGATCTGGCTGTGTCCACTCACCCACGGGAGACCGGCAGGCAGGGCGCAGTGCGGATCTGGCTGTGTCCACTCACCCACGGCAGACGGGCAGGCAGGGCGCAGTGCGGATCTGGCTGTGTCCACTCACTGACAGGAGACGGGCAGGCAAGGCGCAGTGCGGATCTGGCTGTGTCCACTCACCCACGGCAGAGGGGCAGGCAGGGCGCAGTGTGTATCTGGCTGTGTCCACTCACCCACAGCAGACGGTCAGGCAGGGCGCAGTGCGGATCTGGCTGTGTCTACTCACCCACGAAGGACGGTCAGGCAGGGTGCAGTGTGGATCTGGCTGTGTCCACTCGCCCACGGGAGACGGGCAGGTAGGGCGCAGTGCGGATCTGGCTGTGTCCACTCACCCACGGCAGACGGGCAGGCAGGGCGCAGTGTGGATCTGGCTGTGTCCGCTCACCCACGGCAGACGGGCAGGCAGGGCGCAGTGCGGATATGGCTGTGTCCACTCGCCCACGACAGACGGGCAGGCAGCGCGCAGTGCGGATCTGGCTGTTTCCACTCGCACACGGGAGACGGGCAGGCAGCGCGCAGTGCGGATCTGGCTTTGTCCACTCACCCACGGGAGACGGGCAGGCAGGGCGCATTGCGGATCTGGCTGTGTCCACTCACCCACGGGAGACGGTCAGGAAGGGCGCAGGGCGGATCTGGCTGTGTCCACTCACCCACGGCAGACGGGCAGGCAGGGCGCAGTGTGGATCTGGCTGTGTCCACTCACCCACGGCACACGGTCAGGCAGGGCGCAGTGCGGTTCTGGCTGTGTCCACTCACCCACGGCAGACGGGCAGGCAGGGCGCAGTGCGGATCTGGCTGTGTCCACTTGCCCAGGGGAGACGGGCAGGCAGGGCGCAGTGCGGATCTGGCTGTGTCCACTCACCCACGGCAGGCGGTTAGGCAGGGCGCAGTGCGGATCTGGCTGTGTACACTCGCCCACGGCAGACGGGCAGGCAGGGCGCAGTGCGGATCTGGCTGTGTCCACTCACCCACGGGAGACCGGCAGGCAGGGCGCAGTGCGGATCTGGCTGTGTCCACTCACCCACGGGTTACGGGCAGGCAGGGCGCAGTGCGGATCTGGCTGTGTCCACTCACTGACGGGAGACGGGCAGGCAAGGCGCAGTGCGGATCTGGCTGTGTCCACTCACCCACGGGAGACCGGCAGGCAGGGCGCAGTGCGGATCTGGCTGTGTCCACTCGTCCACGGGTTACGAGCAGGCAGGGCGCAGTGCGGAACTGGCTGTGTCCACTCACCCACGGCAGGCGGTCAGGCAGGGCGCAGTGCGGATCTGGCTGTGTCCACTCGCCCATGGCAGACGGGCAGGCAGGGCGCAGTGCGGATCTGGCTGTGTCCACTCGCCCACGGCAGACGGGAAGGCAGGGCGCAGTGCGGATCTGGCTGTGTCCACTCACCCACGGGAGACGGGCAGGCAGGGCGCAGTGTGGATCTGGCTGTGTCCACTCACCGACGAGAGACGAGCAGGCAAGGCGCAGTGCGGATCTGGCTGTGGCCACTCACCCACGGCAGACGGGCAGGCAGGGTGCAGTGCGGATCTGGCTGTGTCCACTCACCCACGGCAGACGGGCAGGCAGAACGCAGTGCGGATCTGGCTGTGTCCACTCACCCACGGCAGACGGGCAGGCAGGGCGCAGTGCGGATATGGCTGTGTCCACTCGCCCATGACAGACGGGCAGGCTGCGCGCAGTGCAGATCTGGCTGTTTCCACTCGCCCACGGGAGGCGGGCAGGCAGCGCGCAGTGCGGATCTGGCTGTGTCCACTCACCCACGGAGGACGGGCAGGCAGAGCGCACTGCGGATCTGGCTGTGTCCACTCGCCCAGGGGAGACGGGCATGCAGGGCGCAGTGCGGATCTGGCTGTGTCCACTCACCCACGGAAGGCTGTTAGGCAGGGCGCAGTGCGGATCTGGCTGTGTCCACTCACCCACGACAGACGGTCAGGCAGGGCGCAGTGCGGATCTGGCTGTGTCCACTCGCCCACGGCAGACGGGCAGGCAGGGCGCAGTGTGGATCTGGCTGTGTCCACTCACCCACGGCAGACGGTCAGGCAGGGCGCAATGCGGATCTGGCAGTGTCCACTCGCCCACGGCAGACGGGCAAGCAGGGCACAGTGCGGATCTGGCTGTGTCCACTCACCCACGAGAGACCGGCAGGCAGGGCGCAGTGCAGATCTGTCTGTGTCCACTCACCCACGGCAGACGGTCTAGCAGGGCGCAGTGCGGATCTGGCTCTGTCCACTCACCCACGGGAGACGGGCAGGCAGTGCGCAGTGCGGATCTGGCTGTGTCCACTCACCCACGGAAGGCGGTTAGGCAGGGCGCAGTGCGGATCTGGCTGTGTCCACTCACCCACGGCAGAAGGTCAGGCAGGGCGCAGTGCGGATCTGGCTGTGTCCACTCGCCCACGGCAGACGGGCAGGCAGGGCGCAGTGCAGATCTGGCGGTGTCCACTCACCCACGGCAGAAGGGCAGGCAGTGCGCAGTGCGGATCTGGCTGTGTCCACTCGTCCCCGGGAAACGGGCAGGCAGGGCGCAGTGCGGATCTGGCTGTGTCCACTCACTGACGGGAGACGGGCAGGCAGGGCGCAGTGCGGATCTGGCTGTGTCCACCCACCCACGGGAGACGGGCAGGCAGGGCGCAGTGCGGATCTGGCGGTGTCCACTCATCCACGAAGGACGGTCAGGCAGGGTGCAGTGCGGATCTGGCTGTGTCCACTCACCCACGGGAGACGGGCAGGTAGGGCGCAGTGCGGATCTGGCTGTGTCCACAAGCCCACGGCGGACGGGCAGGCAGGGCGCAGTGTGGATCTGGCTGTGTCCACTCACCCACGGCAGACGGTCAGGCAGGGCGTAGTGCGGATATGGCTGTGTCCACTCGCCCACGACAGACGGGCAGGCAGCGCGCAGTGTGGATCTGGCTGTGTCCACTCGCCCACGGGAGACGGGTAGGCAGCGCGCAGTGCGGATCTGGCTGTGTCCACTCGCCCACGGGAGACGGGCAAGCAGGGCGCACTGCGGATCTGGCTGTGTCCACTCACCCACGGGAGACGGGCAGGCAGGGCGCAGTGCGGATCTTGCTGTGTCCACTCACCCACGCCAGAATGGCAGGCAGGGCGCAGTGCGGATCTGGCTGTGTCCACTCGCCCACGACAGATGGGCAGGCAGGGCGCAGTGCGGATCTGGCTGTGTCGACTCACCCACAGCAGACGGTCAGGTAGTGCGCAGTGCGGATCTGGCTGTGTCCACTCGCCCACGGCAGACGGGCAGGCAGGGCGCAGTGCGGATCTGGCTGTGTCCACTCACCGACGGCAGACGGTCAGGCAGGGCGCAGCGCGAATCTGGCTGTGTCCACTCGCCCACGACAGATGGGCAGGCAGGGCGCAGTGCGGATCTGGCTGTGTCCACTCGCCCACGGGAGACGGGCAGGCAGCGCGCAGTGCGGATCTGGCTGTGTCCACTCACCCACGGGAGACGGGCAGGCAGGGCGCAGTGCGGATCTGGCTGTGTCCACTTGTCCACGGGAGACGGGCAGGCAGGGCGCAGTGCGGATCTGGCTGTGTCCACTCACCCACGGGAGACGGGCAGGCAGAGCGCAGTGTGGATCTGGCTGTGTCCACTCACCGACGGGAGACGAGCAGGCAAGGCGCAGTGCGGATCTGGCTGTGTCCACTCACCCACGGCAGACGGGCAGGCAGGGCGCAGTGCGGATCTGGCTGTGTCCACTCACCCACGGCAGACGGGCAGGCAGTTCGCAGTGTGGATCTGGCTGTGTCCACTCACCCACGGCAGACGGGCAGGCAGGGCGCAGTGCGGATATGGCTGTGTCCACTCACCCATGACAGACGGGCAGGCTGCGCGCAGTGCAGATCTGGCTGTTTCCACTCGCCCACGGGAGACGGGCAGGCAGCGCGCAGTGCGGATCTGGCTGTGTCCACTCACCCACGGGAGACGGGCAGGCAGGGCGCAGTGCGGATCTGGCTGTGTCCACTCACCGACGGGAGACGGGCAGGCAAGGTGCAGTGCGGATCTGGCTGTGTCCACTCACCCACGGGAGACGGGGAGGCAGCGCGCAGTGCGGATCTGGCTGTGTCCACTCACCCACGGCAGACGGGCAGGCAGCGCGCAGTGCGGATCTGGCTGTGTCCACTCACCCTCGGGAGACGGGCAGGCAGCGCGCAGTGTGGATCTGGCTGTGTCCACTCACCCACGGCAGACGGTCAGGCAGGGCGCAGTGCGGATCGGGCTGTGTCCACTCACCCACGGCAGACGGGCCGGCAGCGCGCAGTGCGGATCTGGCTGTGTCCACTCGCCCACGAGAGACGGGCAGGCAGCGCGCAGTGCGGATCTGGCTGTGTCCACTCACCCACGGGAGACGGTCAGGCAGGGCGCAGTGCGGATCTGGCTGTGTCCACTCACCCACGGCAGACGGGCAGGCAGGGCGCAGTGTGGATCTGGCTGTGTCCACTCGCCCACTGGAGATGGGAAGGCAGGGCGCAGTGCGGATCTGGCTGTATACACTCGCCCACGGGAGACGGGCAGGCAGGGCGCAGTGCGGATCTGGCTGTGTCCACTCACCCACGGGAGACGGGCAGGCAGGGCGCAGTGTGGATCTGGCTGTGTCCACTCACCGACGGGAGACGAGCAGGCAAGGCGCAGTGCGGATCTGGCTGTGTCCACTCACCCACGGCAGACGGGCAGGCAGGGCGCAGTGCGGATCTGGCTGTGTCCACTCACTGACGGGAGACGGGCAGGCAAGGCGCATTGCGGATCTGGCTGTGTCCACAAACCCACGGCAGATGGTCAGGTAGGGCGCAGTGCGGATCTGGCTGTGTCCACTCACCCACGGCAGAAGGGCAGGCAGGGCGCAGTGCGGATCTGGCTGTGTCCACTCGCCACCGGGAGACGGGCAGGCAGGGTGCAGTGCGGATCTGGCTGTGTCCACTCACCCACGGCAGGCGGTTAGGCAAGGCGCAGTGCGGATCTGGCTGTGTCCACTCACCCACGGCAGGCGGTTAGGCAGGGCGCAGTGCGGATCTGGCTGTGTCCACTCGCCCACTGGAGACGGGCAGGCAGGGCACAGTGCGGATCTGGCTGTGTCCACTCGCCCACGGGAGACACGCAGGCAGGGCGCAGTGCGGATCTGGCTGTGTCCACTCACCCACGGCAGACGATCAGGCAGGGCAAAGTGCGGATCTGGCTGTTTCCACTCACACACGGCAGAGGGGCAGGCAGGGCGCTGTGTGGATCTGGCTGTGTCCACTGACCCACGTCAGACGGTCAGGCAGGGCGCAGTGCGGATATGGCTGTGTCCACTCGCCCACGGCAGACGGGCAGGCAGGTCGCAGTGCGGATCTGGCTGTGTCCACTCGCCCACGGCAGACGGTCAGGCAGGGCGCAGTGCGGATCGGGCTGTGTCCACTCACCCACAGCAGACGGTCAGGCAGGGCACAGTGCGGATCTGGCTGTGTCCACTCACCCACGGCAGGCGGTTAGGCAGGGCGCAGTGCGGATCTGGCTGTGTACACTCGCCCACGGCAGACGGGCAGGCAGGGCGCAGTGCGGATCCGGCTGTGTCCACTCACCCACGGGAGACCGGCAGGCAGGGCGCAGTGCGGATCTGGCTGTGTCCACTCGCCCACGGGTTACGGGCAGGCAGGGCGCAGTGCGGATCTGGCTGTGTCCACTCACTGACGGGAGACGGGCACGCAAGGCGCAGTGCGGATCTGGCTGTGTCCACTCACCCACGGGAGACGGGCAGGCAGGGCGCTGTGTGGATCTGGCTGTGTCCACTCACCGACGGGAGATGAGCAGGCAAGGCGCAGTGCGGATCGGGCTGTGTCCACTCACCCACGGCAGACGCGCAGGCAGGGCGCAGTGCGGATCTGGCTGTGTCCACTCACCCACGGCAGACGGGCAGGCAGGGCGCAGTGCGGATCTGGCTGTGTCCACTCACCCACGGCAGACCGGCAGGCAGGGCGCAGTGCGGATATGGCTGTGTCCACTCGCCCATGACAGACGGGCAGGCTGCGCGCAGTGCGGATCTGGCTGTTTCCACTCGCCCACGGGAGACGGGCAGGCAGCGCGCAGTGCGGATTTGGCTGTGTCCACCACCCCACGGCAGACGGGCAGGCAGAGCGCACTGCGGATCTGGCTGTGTCCACTCGCCCAGGGGAGACGGGCATGCAGGGCGCAGTGCGGATCTGGCTGTGTCCACTCACCCACGGAAGGCTGTTAGGCAGGGCGCAGTGCGGATCTGGCTGTGTCTACTCGCCCACGGAAGGCAGTTAGGCAGGGCGCAGTGCGGATCTGGCTGTGTCTACTCGCCCACGGGAGACGGGCAGGCAGCGCGCAGTGCGGATCTGGCTGTGTCTACTCACCCACGGGAGACGGGCAGGCAGGGCACAGTGCGGATCTGGCTGTGTCCACTCACTGACGGGAGACGGGGAGGCAAGGTGCAGTGCGGATCTGGCTGTGTCCACTCACCCACGGGAGATGGGCAGGCAGGGCGCAGTGCGGATCTGGCTGTGTCCACTCACCCACGGGAGCCGGTCAGGCAGTTCGCAATGCGGATCTGGCTGTGTCCACTCACCCACGGCAGACGGGCAGGCAGGGCGCAGTGTGGATCTGGCTGTGTCCACTCGCCCACTGGAGATGGGAAGGCAGGGCGCAGTGCGGATCTGGCTGTATACACTCGCCCACGGGAGACGGGCAGGCAGGGCGCAGTGCGGATCTGGCTGTGTCCACTCACCCACGGGAGACGGGCAGGCAGGGCGCAGTGTGGATCTGGCTGTGTCCACTCACCGACGGGAGACGAGCAGGCAAGGCGCCGTGCGGATATGGCTGTGTCCACTCACCCACGGCAGACGGGCAGGCAGGGCGCAGTACGGATCTGGCTGTGTCCACTCACTGACGGGAGACGGGCAGGCAAGGCGCATTGCGAATCTGGCTGTGTCCACAAACCCACGGCAGATGGTCAGGTAGGGCGCAGTTCGGATCTGGCTGTGTCCACTCACCCACGGCAGAAGGGCAGGCAGGGCGCAGTGCGGATCTGGCTGTGTCCACTCGCCACCGGGAGACGGGCAGGCAGGGTGCAGTGCGGATCTGGCTGTGTCCACTCACCCACGGCAGGCGGTTAGGCAGGGCGCAGTGCGGATCTGGCTGTGTCCACTCACCCACGGCAGGCGGTTAGGCAGGGCGCAGTGCGGATCTGGCTGTGTCCACTCGCCCACTGGAGACGGGCAGGCAGGGCAGAGTGCGGATCTGGCTGTGTCCACTCGCCCACGGGAGACACGCAGGCAGGGCGAAGTGCGGATCTGGCTGTGTCCACTCACCCACGGCAGACGATCACGCAGGGCAAAGTGCGGATCTGGCTGTTTCCACTCACACACGGCAGAGGGGCAGGCAGGGCGCTGTGTTGATCTGACTGTGTCCACTCACCCACGTCAGATGGTCAGGCAGGGCGCAGTGCGGATCTGGCTGTGTCCACTCGCCCACGGCAGACGGGCAGGCAGGTCGCAGTGCGGATCTGGCTGTGTCCAATCGCCCACGGCAGACGGTCAGGCAGGGCGCAGTGCGGATCGGGCTGTGTCCTCTCGCCCACGGCAGACGGGCAGGCAGCGCGCAGTGCGGATCTGGCTGTGTCCACTCACCCACGGGAGATGGGGAGGCAGCGCGCAGTGCGGATCTGGCTGTGTCCACTCACCCACGGCAGACGGGCAGGCAGCGCGCAGTGCGGATCTGGCTGTGTCCACTCACCCTCGGGAGACGGGCAGGCAGCGCGCAGTGCGGATCTGGCTGTGTCCACTCACCCACGGCAGACGGTCAGGCAGGGCGCAGTGCGGATCGGGCTGTGTCCACTCACCCACGGCAGACGGGCCGGCAGCACGCAGTGCGGATCTGGCTGTGTCCACTCGCCCACGGGAGACGGGCAGGCAGCGCGCAGTGCGGATCTGGCTGTGTCCACTCACCCACGGGAGACGGGCAGGCAGTGCGCAGTGCGGTTCTGGCTCTGTCCACTCACCCACGGGAGACGGGCAGGCAGGGCGCAGTGCGGATCGGGCTGTGTCCACTCACCCACGGAAGGCGGTTAGGCAGGGCGCAGTGCGGATCTGGCTGTGTCCACTCACCCACGGCAGAAGGTCAGGCAGGGCGCAGTGCGGATCTGGCTGTGTCCACTCACCCACGGCAGACGGGCAGGCAGGGCGCAGTGCGGATCTGGCTGTGTCCACTCACCCACGGCAGAAGGGCAGGCAGGGCACAGTGCGGATCTGGCTGTGTCCACTCGCCCCCGGGAGACGGGCAGGCAGGGCGCAGTGCGGATCTGGCTGTGTCCACTCACCCACGGCAGACGGTCAGGCAGGGCGTAGTGCGGATATGGCTGTGTCCACTCGCCCACGACAGACGGGCAGGCAGCGCGCAGTGCGGATCTGGCTGTGTCCACTCGCCCACGGGAGACGGGTAGGCAGCGCGCAGAGCGGATCTGGCTGTGTCCACTCGCCCACGGGAGACGGGCAAGCAGGGCGCACTGCAGATCTGGCTGTGTCCACTCACCCACGGGAGACGGGCAGGCAGGGCGCAGTGCGGATCTGGCTGTGTCCACTCGCCCACGGCAGACGGGCTGGCAGGGCGCAGTGCGGATCTGGCTGTGTCCACTCGCCCACGGGAGACGGGCAGGCAGGGCGCAGTGCGGATCTGGCTGTGTCCACTCACTGACAGGAGACGGGCAGGCAAGGCGCAGTGCGGATCTGGCTGTGTCCACTCACCCACGGGAGACGGGCAGGCAGGGCGCAGTGCGGATCTGGCTGTGTCCACTCACCCTCGGCAGACGGTCAGGCAGGGCGCAGTGCGGATCTGGCTGTGTCCACTCACCCACGGCAGACGGTCAGGCAGGGCGCAGTGCGGATCTGGCTGTGTCCACTCACCCACGGCAGAAGGGCAGGCAGGGAGCAGTGCGGATCTGGCTGTGTCCACTCACCCACGGGAGACGGGCAGGCAGGGCGCAGTGCAGATCTGGCTGTGTCCACACACCCACGGCAGGCGGTCAAGCAGGGCGCAGTGCGGATCTGGCTGTGTCCACTCGCCCACGGGTGACGGGCAGGCAGGGCGCAGTGCGGATCTGGCTGTGTCCACTCACCCACGGCAGACGGGCAGGCAGGGCGCAGTGCAGATATGGCTGTGTCCACTCGCCCACGACAGACGGGTTGGCAGCGCGCAGTGCGGATCTGGCTGTGTCTACTCGCCCACAGGAGACGGGCAGGCAGCGCGCAGTGCGGATCTGGCTGTGTCCACTCACCCACGGGAGACGGGCAGGCAGGGCACAGTGCGGATCTGGCTGTGTCCACTCACTGACGGGAGACGGGGAGGCAAGGTGCAGTGCGGATCTGGCTGTCTCCACTCACCCACGGGAGACGGGCAGGCAGGGCGCAGTGCGGATCTGGCTGTGTCCACTCACCCACGGGAGACGGTCAGGCAGGGCGCAGTGCGGATCTGGCTGTGTCCACTCACCCACGGCAGACGGGCAGGCAGGGCGCAGTGTGGATCTGGCTGTGTCCACTTGCCCACTGGAGATGGGCAGGGAGGGCGCAGTGCGGATCAGGCTGTATCCACTCGCCCATGGGAGACGGGCAGGCAAGGCGCAGTGTGGATCTGGCTGTGTCCACTCACCGACGGGAGACGAGCAGGCAAGGCGCAGTGCGGATCTGGCTGTGTACACTCACCCACGGCAGAAGGGCAGGCAGGGCGCAGTGCGGATCTGGCTGTGTCCACTCACCCACGGGAGACGGGCAGGCAGGGCGCAGTGCGGATCTGGCTGTGTCCACTCACCCACGGGAAACGGTCAGGCAGGGCGCAGTGCGGATCTGGCTGTGTCCACTCACACACGGCAGACGGGCAGGCAGGGCGCAGTGTGGATCTGGCTGTGTCCACTCACCCACGGCAGACGGTCAGGTAGGGCGCAGTGCGGATCTGGCTGTGTCCACTCGCCCACGGCAGACGGGCAGGCAGGGCGCAGTGCGGATCTGGCTGTGTCCACCCGCCCACGGCAGACGGTCAGGCAGGGCGCAGTGCGGATCGGGCTGTGTCCACAAGCCCACGGCAGACGGGCAGGCAGGGCGCAGTGTTGATCTGGCTGTGTCCACTCACCCACAGCAGACGGTCAGGGAGGGCGCAGTGCGGATCTGGCTGTGTCCACTCGCCCACGGCAGACGGGCAGGCAGGGCGCAGTGCGGATCTGGCTGTGTCCACTCACCCACGGCAGACGGTCAGGCAGGGCGCAGTGCGGATCGGGCTGTGTCCACTCGCCCACGGCAGACGGGCAGGCAGCGCGCAGTGCGGATCTGGCTGTGTCCACTCACCCACGGGAGATGGGGAGGCAGCGCGCAGTGCGGATCTGGCTGTGTCCACTCACCCACGGCAGACGGGCAGGCATCGCGCAGTGCGGATCTGGCTGTGTCCACTCACCCTCGGGAGACGGGCAGGCAGCGCGCAGTGCGGATCTGGCTATGTCCACTCACCCACGGCAGACGGTCAGGCAGGGCGCAGTGCGGATCGGGCTGTGTCCACTCACCCACGGCAGACGGGCCGGCAGCACGCAGTGCGGATCTGGCTGTGTCCACTCGCCCACGGGAGACGGGCAGGCAGCGCGCAGTGCGGATCTGGCTGTGTCCACTCACCCACGGGAGACGGGCAGGCAGTGCGCAGTGCGGTTCTGGCTCTGTCCACTCACCCACGGGAGACGGGCAGGCAGGGCGCAGTGCGGATCTGGCTGTGTCCACTCACCCACGGAAGGCGGTTAGGCAGGGCGCAGTGCGGATCTGGCTGTGTCCACTCACCCACGGCAGAAGGTCAGGTAGGGCGCAGTGCGGATCTGGCTGTGTCCACTCGCCCACGGCAGACGGGCAGGCAGGGCGCAGTGCGGATCTGGCGGTGTCCACTCACCCACGGCAGAAGGGCAGGCAGGGAGCAGTGCGGATCTGGCTGTGTCCACTCGCCCACGGGAGACGGGCAGGCAGGGCGCAGTGCAGATCTGGCTGTGTCCACACACCCACGGCAGGCGGTCAAGCAGGGCGCAGTGCGGATCTGGCTGTGTCCACTCGCCCACGGGTGACGGGCAGGCAGGGCGCAGTGCGGATCTGGCTGTGTCCACTCACCCACGGCAGACGGGCAGGCAGGGCGCAGTGCAGATATGGCTGTGTCCACTCGCCCACGACAGACGGGCAGGCAGCGCGCAGTGCGGATCTGGCTGTGTCTACTCGCCCACAGGAGACGGGCAGGCAGCGCGCAGTGCGGATCTGGCTGTGTCCACTCACCCACGGGAGACGGGCAGGCAGGGCACAGTGCGGATCTGGCTGTGTCCACTCACTGACGGGAGACGGGGAGGCAAGGTGCAGTGCGGATCTGGCTGTGTCCACTCACCCACGGGAGACGGGCAGGCAGGGCGCAGTGCGGATCTGGCTGTGTCCACTCACCCACGGGAGACGGTCAGGCAGGGCGCAGTGCGGATCTGGCTGTGTCCACTCACCCACGGCAGACGGGCAGGCAGGGCGCAGTGTGGATCTGGCTGTGTCCACTCGCCCACTGGAGATGGGCAGGCAGGGCGCAGTGCGGATCAGGCTGTATCCACTCGCCCACGGGAGACGGGCAGGCAGGGCGCAGTGTGGATCTGGCTGTGTCCACTCACCGACGGGAGACGAGCAGGCAAGGCGCAGTGCGGATCTGGCTGTGTACACTCACCCACGGCAGAAGGGCAGGCAGGGCGCAGTGCGGATCTGGCTGTGTCCACTCACTGACGGGAGACGGGCAGGCAAGGCGCAGTGCGGATCTGGCTGTGTCCACAAACCCACGGCAGATGGTCAGGTAGGGCGCAGTGCGGATCTGGCTGTGTCCTCTCACCCACGGCAGAAGGGCAGGCAGGGCGCAGTGCGGATCTGGCTGTGTCCACTCGCCCCCGGGAGACGGGCAGGCAGGGTGCAGTGCGGATCTGGCTGTGTCCACTCGCCCACGACAGATGGGCAGGCAGGGCGCAGTGCGGATCTGGCTGTGTCCACTCGCCCACGGGAGACGGGCAGGCAGCGCGCAGTGCGGATCTGGCTGTGTCCACTCACCCACGGGAGACGGGCAGGCAGGGCGCAGTGCGGATCTGGCTGTGTCCACTCGCCCACGGGAGACGGGCAGGCAGGGCGCAGTGCGGATCTGGCTGTGTCCACTCACCCACGGGAGACGGGCAGGCAGGGCGCAGTGTGGATCTGGCTGTGTCCACTCACCGACGGGAGACGAGCAGGCAAGGCGCAGTGCGGATCTGGCTGTGTCCACTCACCCACGGCAGACGGGCAGGCAGGGCGCAGTGCGGATCTGGCTGTGTCCACTCACCCACGGCAGACGGGCAGGCAGGGCGCAGTGCGGATCTGGCTGTGTCCACTCACCCACGGCAGACGGGCAGGCAGGGCGCAGTGCGGATCTGGCTGTATGCACTCGCCAACGGGAGACGGGCAGGCAGGGCGCAGTGCGGATCTGGCTGTGTCCACTCACCCACGGGAGACAGGCAGGCAGGGCGCAGTGTGGATCTGGCTGTGTCCACTCACCGACGGGAGACGAGCAGGCAAGGCGCAGTGCGGATCTGGCTGTGTCCACTCACCCATGGCAGAAGGGCAGGCAGGGCGCAGTGCGGATCTGGCTGTGTCCACTCGCCCCCGGGAGACGGGCAGGCAGGGCGCAGTGCGGATCGGGCTGTGTCCACAAGCCCACGGCAGACGGGCAGGCAGGGCGCAGTGTGGATCTGGCTGTGTCCACTCACCCACAGCAGACGGTCAGGCAGGGCGCAGTGCGGATCTGGCTGTGTCCACTCACCCACGGCAGACGGGCAGGCAGGGCGCAGTGCGGATCTGGCTGTGTCCACTCACCCACGGCAGACGGGCAGGCAGGGCGCAGTGCGGATCTGGCTGTATGCACTCGCCAACGGGAGACGGGCAGGCAGGGCGCAGTGCGGATCTGGCTGTGTCCACTCACCCACGGGAGACAGGCAGGCAGGGCGCAGTGTGGATCTGGCTGTGTCCACTCACCGACGGGAGACGAGCAGGCAAGGCGCAGTGCGGATCTGGCTGTGTCCACTCACCCATGGCAGAAGGGCAGGCAGGGCGCAGTGCGGATCTGGCTGTGTCCACTCGCCCCCGGGAGACGGGCAGGCAGGGCGCAGTGCGGATCGGGCTGTGTCCACAAGCCCACGGCAGACGGGCAGGCAGGGCGCAGTGTGGATCTGGCTGTGTCCACTCACCCACAGCAGACGGTCAGGCAGGGCGCAGTGCGGATCTGGCTGTGTCCACTCGCCCACGGCAGACGGGCAGGCAGGGCGCAGTGCGGATCTGGCTGTGTCCACTCACCCACGGCAGACAGTCAGGCAGGGCGCAGTGCGGATCGGGCTGTGTCCACTCACCCACGGCAGACGGGCAGGCAGCGCGCAGTGCGGATCTGGCTGTGTCCACTCACCCACGGGAGACGGGGAGGCAGCGCGCAGTGCGGATCTGGCTGTGTCCACTCACCCACGGCAGACGGGCAGGCAGCGCGCAGTGCGGATCTGGCTGTGTCCACTCACCCTCGGGAGACGGGCAGGCAGCGCGCAGTGCGGATCTGGCTGTGTCCACTCACCCACGTCAGACGGTCAGGCAGGGCGCAGTGCGGATCTGGCTGTGTCCACTCGCCCACGGCAGACGGGCAGGCAGGGCGCAGTGCGGATCGGGCTGTGTCCACAAGCCCACGGCAGACGGGCAGGCAGGGCGCAGTGTGGATCTGGCTGTGTCCACTCACCCACAGCAGACGGTCAGGCAGGGCGCAGTGCGGATCTGGCTGTGTCCACTCGCCCACGGCAGACGGGCAGGCAGGGCGCAGTGCGGATCTGGCTGTGTCCACTCACCCACGGCAGACAGTCAGGCAGGGCGCAGTGCGGATCGGGCTGTGTCCACTCACCCACGGCAGACGGGCAGGCAGCGCGCAGTGCGGATCTGGCTGTGTCCACTCACCCACGGGAGATGGGGAGGCAGCGCGCAGTGCGGATCTGGCTGTGTCCACTCACCCACGGCAGACGGGCAGGCAGCGCGCAGTGCGGATCTGGCTGTGTCCACTCACCCTCGGGAGACGGGCAGGCAGCGCGCAGTGTGGATCTGGCTGTGTCCACTCACCCACGGCAGACGGTCAGGCAGGGCGCAGTGCGGATCGGGCTGTGTCCACTCACCCACGGCAGACGGGCCGGCAGCGCGCAGTGCGGATCTGGCTGTGTCCACTCGCCCACGGGAGACGGGCAGGCAGCGCGCAGTGCGGATCTGGCTGTGTCCACTCACCCACGGGAGACGGGCAGGCAGGGTGCAGTGCGGATCTGGCTCTGTCCACTCACCCACGGGAGACGGGCAGGCAGGGCGCAGTGCGGATCTGGCTGTGTCCACTCACCCACGGAAGGCGGTTAGGCAGGGCGCAGTGCGGATCTGGCTGTGTCTACTCGCCCACGGGAGACCGGCAGGCAGCGCGCAGTGCGGATCTGGCTGTGTCTACTCACCCACGGGAGACGGGCAGGCAGGGCACAGTGCGGATCTGGCTGTGTCCATTCACTGAGGGGAGACGGGGAGGCAAGGTGCAGTGCGGATCTGGCTGTGTCCACTCACCCACGTGAGAAAGGCAGGCAGGGCGCAGTGCGGATCTGGCTGTGTCCACTCACCCACGGGAGACGGTCAGGCAGGGCGCAGTGCGGATCTGGCGGTGTCCACTCACCCACGGCAGACGGGCAGCAGGGCGCAGTGTGGATCTGGCTGTGTCCACTCGCCCACTGGAGATGGGCAGGCAGGGCGCAGTGCGGATCTGGCTGTATCCACTCGCCAACGGGAGACGGGCAGGCAGGGCGCAGTGCGGATCTGGCTGTGTCCACTCACCCACGGGAGACGGGCAGGCAGGGCGCAGTGTGGATCTGGCTGTGTCCACTCACCGACGGGAGACGAGCAGGTAAGGCGCAGTGCGGATCTGGCTGTGTCCACTCACCCACGGCAGACGGGCAGGCAGGGCGCAGTGCGGATCTGGCTGTGTCCACTCACTGACGGGAGACGGGCAGGCAAGGCGCAGTGCGGATCTGGCTGTGTCCACAAACCCACGGCAGATGGTCAGGTAGGGCGCAGTGCGGATCTGGCTGTGTCCACTCACCCACGGCAGACGGGCAGGCAGGGCGCAGTGCGGATCTGGCTGTGTCCACTCACCCACGGCAGACAGTCAGGCAGGGCGCAGTGCGGATCGGGCTGTGTCCACTCACCCACGGCAGACGGGCAGGCAGCGCGCAGTGCGGATCTGGCTGTGTCCACTCACCCACGGGAGATGGGGAGGCAGCGCGCAGTGCGGATCTGGCTGTGTCCACTCACCCACGGCAGACGGGCAGGCAGCGCGCAGTGCGGATCTGTCTGTGTCCACTCACCCTCGGGAGACGGGCAGGCAGCGCGCAGTGTGGATCTGGCTGTGTCCACTCACCCACGGCAGACGGTCAGGCAGGGCGCAGTGCGGATAGGGCTGTGTCCACTCACCCACGGCAGACGGGCCGGCAGCGCGCAGTGCGGATCTGGCTGTGTCCACTCGCCCACGGGAGACGGGCAGGCAGCGCGCAGTGCGGATCTGGCTGTGTCCACTCACCCACAGGAGACGGGCAGGCAGGGTGCAGTGCGGATCTGGCTCTGTCCACTCACCCACGGGAGACGGGCAGGCAGGGCGCAGTGCGGATCTGGCTGTGTCCACTCACCCACGGAAGGCGGTTAGGCAGGGCGCAGTGCGGATCTGGCTGTGTCTACTCGCCCACGGAAGACCGGCAGGCAGCGCGCAGTGCGGATCTGGCTGTGTCTACTCACCCACGGGAGACGGGCAGGCAGGGCACAGTGCGGATCTGGCTGTGTCCACTCACTGACGGGAGACGGGGAGGCAAGGTGCAGTGCGGATCTGGCTGTGTCCACTCACCCACGGGAGACAGGCAGGCAGGGCGCAGTGCGGATCTGGCTGTGTCCACTCACCCACGGGAGACGGTCAGGCAGGGCGCAGTGCGGATCTGGCTGTGTCCACTCACCCACGGCAGACGGGCAGCAGGGCGCAGTGTGGATCTGGCTGTGTCCACTCGCCCACTGGAGATGGGCAGGCAGGGCGCAGTGCGGATCTGGCTGTATCCACTCGCCAACGGGAGACGGGCAGGCAGGGCGCAGTGCGGATCTGGCTGTGTCCACTGACCCACGGGAGACGGGCAGGCAGGGCGCAGTGTGGATCTGGCTGTGTCCACTCACCGACGGGAGATGAGCAGGCAAGGCGCAGTGCGGATCTGGCTGTGTCCACTCGCCCACGGCAGACGGGCAGGCAGGGCGCAGTGCGGATCTGGCTGTGTCCACTCACTGACGGGAGACGGGCAGGCAAGGCGCAGTGCGGATCTGGCTGTGTCCACAAACCCACGGCAGATGGTCAGGTAGGGCGCAGTGCGGATCTGGCTGTGTCCACTCACCCACGGCAGAAGGGCAGGCAGGGCGCAGTGCGGATCTGGCTGTGTCCACTCGCCCCCGGGAGACGGGCAGGCAGGGCGCAGTGCGGATCGGGCTGTGTCCACAAACCCACGGCAGACGGGCAGGCAGGGCGCAGTGTGGATCTGGCTGTGTCCACTCACCCACAGCAGACGGTCAGGCAGGGCGCAGTGCAGATCTGGCTGTGTCCACTCGCCCACGGCAGACGGGCAGGCAGGGCGCAGTGCGGATCTGGCTGTGTCCACTCACCCACGGCAGACAGTCAGGCAGGGCGCAGTGCGGATCGGGCTGTGTCCACTCACCCACGGCAGACGGGCAGGCAGCGCGCAGTGCGGATCTGGCTGTGTCCACTCACCCACGGGAGACGGGGAGGCAGCGCGCAGTGCGGATCTGGCTGTGTCCACTCACCCACGGCAGACGGGCAGGCAGCGCGCAGTGCGGATCTGGCTGTGTCCACTCACCCTCGGGAGACGGGCAGGCAGCGCGCAGTGCGGATCTGGCTGTGTCCACTCACCCACGTCAGACGGTCAGGCAGGGCGCAGTGCGGATCTGGCTGTGTCCACTCGCCCACGGCAGACGGGCAGGCAGGGCGCCGTGCGGATCTGGCTGTGTCCACTCGCCCACGGCAGACGGTCAGGCAGGGCGCAGTGCGGATCGGGCTGTGTCCACAAGCCCACGGCAGACGGGCAGGCAGGGCGCAGTGTGGATGTGGCTGTGTCCACTCACCCACAGCAGACGGTCAGGCAGGGCGCAGTGCGGATCTGGCTGTGTCCACTCGCCCACGGCAGACGGGCAGGCAGGGCGCAGTGCGGATCTGGCTGTGTCCACTCACCCACGGCAGACAGTCAGGCAGGGCGCAGTGCGGATCGGGCTGTGTCCACTCACCCACGGCAGACGGGCAGGCAGCGCGCAGTGCGGATCTGGCTGTGTCCACTCACCCACGGGAGATGGGGAGGCAGCGCGCAGTGCGGATCTGGCTGTGTCCACTCACCCACGGCAGACGGGCAGGCAGCGCGCAGTGCGGATCTGGCTGTGTCCACTCACCCTCGGGAGACGGGCAGGCAGCGCGCAGTGTGGATCTGGCTGTGTCCACTCACCCACGGCAGACGGTCAGGCAGGGCGCAGTGCGGATCGGGCTGTGTCCACTCACCCACGGCAGACGGGCCGGCAGCGCGCAGTGCGGATCTGGCTGTGTCCCCTCGCCCACGGGAGACGGGCAGGCAGCGCGCAGTGCGGATCTGGCTGTGTCCACTCACCCACGGGAGACGGGCAGGCAGGGTGCAGTGCGGATCTGGCTCTGTCCACTCACCCACGGGAGACGGGCAGGCAGGGCGCAGTGCGGATCTGGCTGTGTCCACTCACCCACGGAAGGCGGTTAGTCACGGCGCAGTGCGGATCTGGCTGTGTCTACTCGCCCACGGGAGACCGGCAGGCAGCGCGCAGTGCGGATCTGGCTGTGTCTACTCACCCACGGGAGACGGGCAGGTAGGGCACAGTGCGGATCTGGCTGTGTCCACTCACTGACGGGAGACGGGGAGGCAAGGTGCAGTGCGGATCTGGCTGTGTCCACTCACCCACGGGAGACAGGCAGGCAGGGCGCAGTGCGGATCTGGCTGTGTCCACTCACCCACGGGAGACGGTCAGGCAGGGCGCAGTGCGGATCTGGCTGTGTCCACTAACCCACGGCAGACGGGCAGCAGGGCGCAGTGTGGATCTGGCTGTGTCCACTCGCCCACTGGAGACGGGCAGGCAGGGCGCAGTGCGGATCTGGCTGTATCCACTCGCCAACGGGAGACGGGCAGGCAGGGCGCAGTGCGGATCTGGCTGTGTCCACTCGCCCCCGGGAGACGGGCAGGCAGGGCGCAGTGTGGATCGGGCTGTGTCCACAAGCCCACGGCAGACGGGCAGGCAGGGCGCAGTGTGGATCTGGCTGTGTCCACTCACCCACAGCAGATGGTCAGGCAGGGCGCAGTGCGGATCTGGCTGTGTCCACTCGCCCACGGCAGACGGGCAGGCAGGGCGCAGTGCGGATCTGGCTGTGTCCACTCACCCACGGCAGACAGTCAGGCAGGGCGCAGTGCGGATCGGGCTGTGTCCACTCACCCACGGCAGACGGGCCGGCAGCGCGCAGTGCGGATCTGGCTGTGTCCAGTCGCCCACGGGAGACGGGCAGGCAGCGCGCAGTGCGGATCTGGCTGTGTCCACTCACCCACGGGAGACGGGCAGGCAGTGCGCAGTGCGGATCTGGCTCTGTCCACTCACCCACGGGAGACGGGCAGGCAGGGCGCAGTGCGGATCTGGCTGTGTCCACTCACCCACGGAAGGCGGTTAGGCAGGGCGCAGTGCGGATCTGGCTGTGTCCACTCACCCACGGCAGAAGGTCAGGCAGGGCGCAGTGCGGATCTGGCTGTGTCCACTCGCCCACGGCAGACTGGCAGGCAGGGCGCAGTGCGGATCTGGCGGTGTCCACTCACCCACGGCAGAAGGGCAGGCAGGGCACAGTGCGGATCTGGCTGTGTCCACTCGCCCACGAGTGACGGGCAGGCAGGGCGCAGTGCGGATCTGGCTGTGTCCACTCACCCACGGGAGACGGTCAGGCAGGGCGCAGTGCGGATCTGGCTGTGTCCACTCACCCACGGCAGACGGGCAGGCAGGGCGCAGTGTGGATCTGGCTGTGTCCACTCGCCCACTGGAGATGGGCAGGCAGGGCGCAGTGCGGATCAGGCTGTATCCACTCGCCCACGGGAGACGGGCAGGCAGGGCGCAGTGCGGATCTGGCTGTGTCCACTCACCCACGGGAGACGGGCAGGCAGGGCGCAGTGTGGATCTGGCTGTGTCCACTCACCGACGGGAGACGAGCAGGCAAGGCGCAGTGCGGATCTGGCTGTGTCCACTCACCCACGGCAGAAGGGCAGGCAGGGCGCAGTGCGGATCTGGCTGTGTCCACTCACTGACGGGAGACGGGCAGGCAAGGCGCAGTGCGGATCTGGCTGTGTCCACAAACCCACGGCAGATGGTCAGGTAGGGCGCAGTGCGGATCGGGCTGTGTCCTCTCACCCACGGCAGAAGGGCAGGCAGGGCGCAGTGCGGATCTGGCTGTGTCCACTCGCCCCCGGGAGACGGGCAGGCAGGGTGCAGTGCGGATCTGGCTGTGTCCACTCACCCACGGCAGGCGGTTAGGCAGGGCGCAGTGCGGATCTGGCTGTGTCCACTCACCCACGGCAGGCGGTTAGGCAGGGCGCAGTGCGGATCTGGCTGTGTCCACTCGCCCACTGGAGACGGGCAGGCAGGGCACAGTGCGGATCTGGCTGTGTCCACTCGCCCACGGGAGACGGGCAGGCAGGGCGCAGTGCGGATCTGGCTGTGTCCACTCACCCACGGCAGACGGTCAGGCAGGGCAAAGTGCGGATCTGGCTGTTTCCACTCACACACGGCAGAGGGGCAGGCAGGGCGCTGTGTGGATCTGACTGTGTCCACTCACCCACGTCAGACGGTCAGGCAGGGCGCAGTGCGGATCTGGCTGTGTCCACTCGCCCACGGCAGACGGGGAGGCAGGGCGCAGTGCGGATCTGGCGGTGTCCACTCACCCACGGCAGACGGTCAGGCAGGGCGTAGTGCGAATATGGCTGTGTCCACTCGCCCACGACAGACGGGCAGGCAGCGCGCAGTGCGGATCTGGCTGTGTCCACTCGCCCACGGGAGACGGGTAGGCAGCGCGCAGTGCGGATCTGGCTGTGTCCACTCGCCCACGGGAGACGGGCAAGCAGGGCGCACTGCGGATCTGGCTGTGTCCACTCACCCACGGGAGACGGGCAGGCAGGGCGCAGTGCGGATCTGGCTGTGTCCACTCACCCACGGCAGAAGGGCAGGCAGGGCGCAGTGCGGATCTGGCTGTGTCCACTCGCCCATGACAGATGGGCAGGCAGGGCGCAGTGCGGATCTGGCTGTGTCGACTCACCCACAGCAGACGGTCAGGTAGTGCGCAGTGCGGATCTGGCTGTGTCCACTCGCCCACGGCAGACGGGCAGGCAGGGCGCAGTGTGGATCTGGCTGTGTCAACTCACCGACGGCAGACGGTCAGGCAGGGCGCAGTGCGAATCTGGCTGTGTCCACTCGCCCACGACAGATGGGCAGGCAGGGCGCAGTGCGGATCTGGCTGTGTCCACTCGCCCACGGGAGACGGGCAGGCAGCGCGCAGTGCGGATCTGGCTGTGTCCACTCACCCACGGGAGACGGGCAGGCAGGGCGCAGTGCGGATCTGGCTGTGTCCACTCACTGACGGGAGACGGGCAGGCAGTGCGCAGTGCGGATCTGGCTGTGTCCACTCACCCACGGGAGACGGGCAGACAGGGCGCAGTGCGGATCTGGCGGTGTCCACTCACCCACGAAGGACGGTAAGGCAGGGCGCAGTGCGGATCTGGCTGTGTCCACTCACCCACGGGAGACGGGCAGGTAGGGCGCAGTGCGGATCTGGCTGTGTCCACTCACCCACGTGAGACGGGCAGGCAAGGTGCAGTGCGGATCTGGCTGTGTCCACTCACCCACGGCAGACGCGCAGGCAGGGCGCAGTGCGGATCTTGCTGTGTCCACTCACCCACGGCAGACGGGCAGGCAGGGCGCAGTGCGGATCTGGCTGTGTCCACTCGCCCACGGCAGACGGGCAGGCAGGGCGCAGTGTGGATCTGGCTGTGTCCACTCACCCACGGCAGTCGGTCAGGTAGGGCGCAGTGCGGATCTGGCTGTGTCCACTCGCCCACGGCAGACGGGCAGGCAGGATGCAGTGCGGATCTGGCTGTGTCCACTCACCCACGGGAGACCGGCAGGCAGGGCGCAGTGCGGATCTGGCTGTGTCCACTCGCCCACGGGAGACGGGCAGGCAGGGCGCAGTGCGGATCTGGCTGTGTCCACTCACTGACAGGAGACGGGCAGGCAAGGCGCAGTGCGGATCTGGCTGTGTTCACTCACCCACGGGAGACGGGCAGGCAGGGCGCAGTGTGGATCTGGCTGTGTCCACTCACCCACGGCAGACGGTCAGGCAGGGCGCAGTGCGGATCTGGCTGTGTCCACTCACCCACGGGAGACGGGCAGGCAGGGCGCAGTGCGGATCTGGCTGTGTCCACTCACCCACGGCAGACGGTCAGGCAGGGCGCAGTGCGGATCTGGCTGTGTCCACTCACCCACGGCAGAAGGGCAGGCAGGGCGCAGTGCGGATCTGGCTGTGTCCACTCGCCCACGGGAGACGGGCAGGCAGGGCGCAGTGCGGATCTGGCTGTGTCCACTCACCCACGGAAGGCGGTTAGGCAGGGCGCAGTGCGGATCTGGCTGTGTCCACTCACCCACGGCAGAAGGTCAGGCAGGGCGCAGTGCGGATCTGGCTGTGTCCACTCGCCCACGGCAGACTGGCAGGCAGGGCGCAGTGCGGATCTGGCGGTGTCCACTCACCCACGGCAGAAGGGCAGGCAGGGCACAGTGCGGATCTGGCTGTGTCCACTCGCCCACGAGTGACGGGCAGGCAGGGCGCAGTGCGGATCTGGCTGTGTCCACTCACCCACGGGAGACGGTCAGGCAGGGCGCAGTGCGGATCTGGCTGTGTCCACTCACCCACGGCAGACGGGCAGGCAGGGCGCAGTGTGGATCTGGCTGTGTCCACTCGCCCACTGGAGATGGGCAGGCAGGGCGCAGTGCGGATCTGGCTGTGTCCACTCGCCCACGGCAGACGGGCAGGCAGGGCGCAGTGTGGATCTGGCTGTGTCAACTCACCGACGGCAGACGGTCAGGCAGGGCGCAGTGCGAATCTGGCTGTGTCCACTTGCCCACGACAGATGGGCAGGCAGGGCGCAGTGCGGATCTGGCTGTGTCCACTCACCCACGGCAGAAGGTCAGGCAGGGCGCAGTGCGGATCTGGCTGTGTCCACTCGCCCACGGCAGACGGGGAGGCAGGGCGCAGTGCGGATCTGGCGGTGTCCACTCACCCACGGCAGACGGTCAGGCAGGGCGTAGTGCGAATATGGCTGTGTCCACTCGCCCACGACAGACGGGCAGGCAGCGCGCAGTGCGGATCTGGCTGTGTCCACTCGCCCACGGGAGACGGGTAGGCAGCGCGCAGTGCGGATCTGGCTGTGTCCACTCGCCCACGGGAGACGGGCAAGCAGGGCGCACTGCGGATCTGGCTGTGTCCACTCACCCACGGGAGACGGGCAGGCAGGGCGCAGTGCGGATCTGGCTGTGTCCACTCACCCACGGCAGAAGGGCAGGCAGGGCGCAGTGCGGATCTGGCTGTGTCCACTCGCCCATGACAGATGGGCAGGCAGGGCGCAGTGCGGATCTGGCTGTGTCGACTCACCCACAGCAGACGGTCAGGTAGTGCGCAGTGCGGATCTGGCTGTGTCCACTCGCCCACGGCAGACGGGCAGGCAGGGCGCAGTGTGGATCTGGCTGTGTCAACTCACCGACGGCAGACGGTCAGGCAGGGCGCAGTGCGAATCTGGCTGTGTCCACTCGCCCACGACAGATGGGCAGGCAGGGCGCAGTGCGGATCTGGCTGTGTCCACTCGCCCACGGGAGACGGGCAGGCAGCGCGCAGTGCGGATCTGGCTGTGTCCACTCACCCACGGGAGACGGGCAGGCAGGGCGCAGTGCGGATCTGGCTGTGTCCACTCACTGACGGGAGACGGGCAGGCAGTGCGCAGTGCGGATCTGGCTGTGTCCACTCACCCACGGGAGACGGGCAGACAGGGCGCAGTGCGGATCTGGCGGTGTCCACTCACCCACGAAGGACGGTAAGGCAGGGCGCAGTGCGGATCTGGCTGTGTCCACTCACCCACGGGAGACGGGCAGGTAGGGCGCAGTGCGGATCTGGCTGTGTCCACTCACCCACGTGAGACGGGCAGGCAAGGCGCAGTGCGGATCTGGCTGTGTCCACTCACCCACGGGAGACGGTCAGGCAGGGCGCAGTGCGGATCTTGCTGTGTCCACTCACCCACGGCAGACGGGCAGGCAGGGCGCAGTGCGGATCTGGCTGTGTCCACTCGCCCACGGCAGACGGGCAGGCAGGGCGCAGTGTGGATCTGGCTGTGTCCACTCACCCACGGCAGTCGGTCAGGTAGGGCGCAGTGCGGATCTGGCTGTGTCCACTCGCCCACGGCAGACGGGCAGGCAGGATGCAGTGCGGATCTGGCTGTGTCCACTCACCCACGGGAGACCGGCAGGCAGGGCGCAGTGCGGATCTGGCTGTGTCCACTCGCCCACGGGAGACGGGCAGGCAGGGCGCAGTGCGGATCTGGCTGTGTCCACTCACTGACAGGAGACGGGCAGGCAAGGCGCAGTGCGGATCTGGCTGTGTTCACTCACCCACGGGAGACGGGCAGGCAGGGCGCAGTGCGGATCTGGCTGTGTCCACTCACCCACGGCAGACGGTCAGGCAGGGCGCAGTACGGATCTGGCTGTGTCCACTCACCCACGGGAGACGGGCAGGCAGGGCGCAGTGCGGATCTGGCTGTGTCCACTCACCCACGGCAGACGGTCAGGCAGGGCGCAGTGCGGATCTGGCTGTGTCCACTCACCCACGGCAGAAGGGCAGGCAGGGCGCAGTGCGGATCTGGCTGTGTCCACTCGCCCACGGGAGACGGGCAGGCAGGGCGCAGTGCGGATCTGGCTGTGTCCACTCACCCACGGCAGGCGGTCAAGCAGGGCGCAGTGCGGATCTGGCTGTGTCCACTCGCCCACGGGTGTCGGGCAGGCCGGGCGCAGTGCGGATCTGGCTGTGTCCACTCACCCACGGCAGACGGGCAGGCAGGGCGCAGTGCAGATATGGCTGTGTCCACTCGCCCACGACAGACGGGCAGGCAGCGCGCAGTGCGGATCTGGCTGTGTCTACTCGCCCACGGGAGACGGGCAGGCAGCGCGCAGTGCGTATCTGGCTGTGTCCACTCACCCACGGGAGACGGGCAGGCAGGGCACAGTGCGGATCTGGCTGTGTCCACTCACTGACGGGAGACGGGGAGGCAAGGTGCAGTGCGGATCTGGCTGTGTCCACTCACCCACGGGAGACGGGCAGGCAGGGCGCAGTGCGGATCTGGCTGTGTCCACTCACCCACGGGAGACGGTCAGGCAGGGCGCAGTGCGGATCTGGCTGTTTCCACTCACCCACGGCAGACGGGCAGGCAGGGCGCAGTGTGGATCTGGCTATTTCCACTCACCCACGGCAGACGGGCAGGCAGGGTGCAGTGCGGATCTGGCTGTGTCCACTCGCCCACTGGAGACGGGCAGGCAGGGTGCAGTGAGGATCTGGCTGTGTCCACTCGCCCACGACAGATGGGCAGGCAGGGCGCAGTGCGGATCTGGCTGTGTCCACTCGCCCACGGGAGACGGGCAGGCAGCGCGCAGTGCGGATCTGGCTGTGTCCACTCACCCACGGGAGACGGGCAGGCGGGGCGCAGTGCGGATCTGGCTGTGTCCACTCGCCCACGGGAGACGGGCAGGCAGAGCGCAGTGCGGATCTGGCTGTGTCCACTCACCCACGGGAGACGGGCAGGCAGGGCGCAGTGTGGATCTGGCTGTGTCCACTCGCCCACTGGAGATGGGCAGGCAGGGCGCAGTGCGGATCTGGCTGTATCCACTCGCCAACGGGAGACGGGCAGGCAGGGCGCAGTGCGGATCTGGCTGTGTCCACTCACCCACGGGAGACGGGCAGGCAGGGCGCAGTGTGGATCTGGCTGTGTCCACTCACCGACGGGAGACGAGCAGGCAAGGCGCAGTGTGGATCTGGCTGTGTCCACTCACCCACGGCAGACGGGCAGGCAGGGCGCAGTGCGGATCTGGCTGTGTCCACTCACTGACGGGAGACGGGCAGGCAAGGCGCAGTGCGGATCTGGCTGTGTCCACAAACCCACGGCAGATGGTCAGGTAGGGCGCAGTGCGGATCTGGCTGTGTCCACTCACCCACGGCAGAAGGGCAGGCAGGGCGCAGTGCGGATCTGGCTGTGTCCACTCGCCCCCGGGAGACGGGCAGGCAGGGCGCAGTGCGGATCGGGCTGTGTCCACAAGCCCACGGCAGACGGGCAGGCAGGGCGCAGTGTGGATCTGGCTGTGTCCACTCACCCACAGCAGACGGTCAGGCAGGGCGCAGTGCGGATCTGGCTGTGTCCACTCACCCACGGCAGGCGGGCAGGCAGGGCGCAGTGCGGATCTGGCTGTGTCCACTCACCCACGGCAGACAGTCAGGCAGGGCGCAGTGCGGATCGGGCTGTGTCCACTCACCCACGGCAGACGGGCAGGCAGCGCGCAGTGCGGATCTGGCTGTGTCCACTCACCCACGGGAGACGGGGAGGCAGCGCGCAGTGCGGATCTGGCTGTGTCCACTCACCCACGGCAGACGGGCAGGCAGCGCGCAGTGCGGATCTGGCTGTGTCCACTCACCCTCGGGAGACGGGCAGGCAGCGCGCAGTGCGGATCTGGGTGTGTCCACTCACACACGGCAGACGGTCAGGCAGGGCGCAGTGCGGATCGGGCTGTGTCCACTCACCCACGGCAGACGGGCCGGCAGCGCGCAGTGCGGATCTGGCTGTGTCCACTCGCCCACGGGAGACGGGCAGGAAGCGCGCAGTGCGGATCTGGCTGTGTCCACTCACCCACGGGAGACGGGCAGGCAGTGCGCAGTGCGGATCTGGCTCTTTCCACTCACCCACGGGAGACGGGCAGGCAGGGCGCAGTGCGGATCTGGCTGTGTCCACTCACCCACGGAAGGCGGTTAGGCAGGGCGCAGTGCGGATCTGGCTGTGTCCACTCACCCACGGCAGAAGGTCAGGCAGGGCGCAGTGCGGATCTGGCTGTGTCCACTCGCCCACGGCAGACGGGCAGGCAGGGCGCAGTGCGGATCTGGCGGTGTCCACTCACCCACGGCAGAAGGGCAGGCAGGGCACAGTGCGGATCTGGCTGTGTCCACTCGCCCACGAGTGACGGGCAGGCAGGGCGCAGTGCGGATCTGGCTGTGTCCACTCACTCACGGCAGACGGTCAGGCAGGGCGTAGTGCGGATATGGCTGTGTCCACTCGCCCACGGCAGACGGTCAGGCAGGGCGTAGTGCGGATATGGCTGTGTCCACTCGCCCACGACAGACGGGCAGGCAGCGCGCAGTGCGGATCTGGCTGTGTCCACTCGCCCACGGGAGACGGGTAGGCAGCGCGCAGTGCGGATCTGGCTGTGTCCACTCGCCCACGGGAGACGGGCAAGCAGGGCGCACTGCGGATCTGGCTGTGTCCACTCACCCACGGGAGACGGGCAGGCAGGGCGCAGTGCGGATTTGGCTGTGTCCACTCACCCACGGCAGAAGGGCAGGCAGGGCGCAGTGTGGATCTGGCTGTGTCCACTCGCCCACGGGAGACGGGCAGGCAGGGCGCAGTGCGGATCTGGCTGTGTCCACTCACTGACAGGAGACGGGCAGGCAAGGCGCAGTGCGGATCTTGCTGTGTCCACTCACCCACGGGAGACGGGCAGGCAGGGCGCAGTGCGGATCTGGCTGTGTCCACTCACCCACGGCAGATGGTCAGGCAGGGCGCAGTGCGGATCTGGCTGTGTCCACTCACCCACGGGAGACGGGCAGGCAGGGCGCAGTGCGGATCTGGCTGTGTCCACTCACCCACGGCAGACGGTCAGGCAGGGCGCAGTGCGGATCTGGCTGTGTCCACTCACCCACGGCAGAAGGGCAGGCAGGGCACAGTGCGGATCTGGCTGTGTCCACTCGCCCACGGGAGACGGGCAGGCAGGGCGCAGTGCGGATCTGGCTGTGTCCACTCACCCACGGCAGGCGGTCAAGCAGGGCGCAGTGCGGATCTGGCTGTGTCCACTCGCCCACGGGTGACGGGCAGGCAAGGCGCAGTGCGGATCTGGCTGTGTCCACTCACCCACGGCAGACGGGCAGGCAGGGCGCAGTGCAGATATGGCTGTGTCCACTCGCCCACGACAGACGGGCAGGCAGCGTGCAGTGCGGATCTGGCTGTGTCTACTCGCCCACGGGAGACGGGCAGGCAGCGCGCAGTGCGGATCTGGCTGTGTCCACTCACCCACGGGAGACGGGCAGGCAGGGCACAGTGCGGATCTGGCTGTGTCCACTCACTGACGGGAGACGGGGAGGCAAGGTGCAGTGCGGATCTGGCTGTGTCCACTCACCCACGGGAGACGGGCAGGCAGTGCGCAGTTTTGATCTGGCTGTGTCCACTCACCCACGGGAGACGGTCAGGCAGGGCGCAGTGCGGATCTGGCTGTGTCCACTCACCCACGGCAGACGGGCAGGCAGGGCGCAGTGTGGATCTGGCTGTGTCCACTCGCCCACTGGAGATGGGCAGGCAGGGCGCAGTGCGGATCAGGCTGTATCCACTCGCCCACGGGAGACGGGCAGGCAGGGCGCAGTGCGGATCTGGCTGTGTCCACTCACCCAAGGGAGACGGGCAGGCAGGGCGCAGTGTGGATCTGGCTGTGTCCACTCACCGACGGGAGACGAGCAGGCAAGGCGCAGTGCGGATCTGGCTGTGTCCACTCACCCACGGCAGAAGGGCAGGCAGGGCGCAGTGCGGATCTGGCTGTGTCCACTCACTGACGGGAGACGGGCAGGCAAGGCGCAGTGCGGATCTGGCTGTGTCCACAAACCCACGGCAGATGGTCAGGTAGGGCGCAGTGCGGATCTGGCTGTGTCCTCTCACCCACGGCAGAAGGGCAGGCAGGGCGCAGTGCGGATCTTGCTGTGTCCACTCGCCCCCGGGAGACGGGCAGGCAGGGTGCAGTGCGGATCTGGCTGTGTCCACTCACCCACGGCAGGCGGTTAGGCAGGGCGCAGTGCGGATCTGGCTGTGTCCACTCACCCACGGCAGGCGGTTAGGCAGGGCGCAGTGCGGATCTGGCTGTGTCCACTCGCCCACTGGACACGGGCAGGCAGGGCACAGTGCGGATCTGGCTGTGTCCACTCGCCCACGGGAGACGGGCAGGCAGGGCGCAGTGCGGATCTGGCTGTGTCCACTCACCCACGGCAGACGGTCAGGCAGGGCAAAGTGCGGATCTGGCTGTTTCCACTCACACACGGCAGAGGGGCAGGCAGGGCGCTGTGTGGATCTGGCTGTGTCCACTCACCCACGTCAGACGTTCAGGCAGGGCGCAGTGCGGATCTGGCTGTGTCCACTCGCCCACGGCAGACGGGCAGGCAGGGCGCAGTGCGGATCTGGCTGTGTCCACTCACCCACGGCAGACAGTCAGGCAGGGCGCAGTGCGGATCGGGCTGTGTCCACTCACCCACGGCAGACGGGCAGGCAGCGCGCAGTGCGGATCTGGCTGTGTCCACTCACCCACGGGAGACGGGCAGGCAGGGCACAGTGCGGATCTGGCTGTGTCCAATCACTGACGGGAGACGGGGAGGCAAGGTGCAGTGCGGATCTGGCTGTGTCCACTCACCCACGGGAGACGGGCAGGCAGGGCGCAGTGCGGATCTGGCTGTGTCCACTCACCCACGGGAGACGGTCAGGCAGGGCGCAGTGCGGATCTGGCTGTGTCCACTCACCCACGGCAGACGGGCAGGCAGTGCGCAGTGTGGATCTGGCTGTGTCCACTCGCCCACTGGAGATGGGCAGGCAGCGCGCAGTGCGGATCTGGCTGTGTCCACTCACCCTCGGGAGACGGGCAGGCAGCGCGCAGTGCGGATCTGACTGTGTCCACTCACCCACGGCAGACGGTCAGGCAGGGCGCAGTGCGGATCGGGCTGTGTCCACTCGCCCACGGTAGACGGGCCGGCAGCGCGCAGTGCGGATCTGGCTGTGTCCACTCGCCCACGGGAGACGGGCAGGCAGCGCGCAGTGCGGATCTGGCTGTGTGCACTCACCCACGGGAGACGGGCAGGCAGGGCGCAGTGCGGATCTGGCTCTGTCCACTCACCCACGGGAGACGGGCAGGCAGGGCGCAGTGCGGATCTGGCTGTGTCCACTCACCCACGGAAGGCGGTTAGGCAGGGCGAAGTGCGGATCTGCTGTGTCCACTCACCCACGGCAGAAGGTCAGGCAGGGCGCAGTGCGGATCTGGCTGTGTCCACTCGCCCACGGCAGACGGGCAGGCAGGGCGCAGTGCGGATCTGGCGGTGTCCACTCACCCACGGCAGACGGTCAGGCAGGGCGTAGTGCGGATATGGCTGTGTCCACTCGCCCACGACAGACTGGCAGGCAGCGCGCAGTGCGGATCTGGCTGTGTCCACTCGCCCACGGGAGACGGGTAGGCAGCGCGCAGTGCGGATCTGGCTGTGTCCACTCGCCCACGGGAGACGGGCAAGCAGGGCGCACTGCGGATCTGGCTGTGTCCACTCACCCACGGGAGACGGGCAGGCAGGGCGCAGTGCGGATCTGGCTGTGTCCACTCACCCACGGCAGAAGGGCAGGCAGGGCGCAGTGCGGATCTGGCTGTGTCCACTCGCCCATGACAGATGGGCAGGCAGGGCGCAGTGCGGATCTGGCTGTGTCGACTCACCCACAGCAGACGGTCAGGTAGTGCGCAGTGCGGATCTGGCTGTGTCCACTCGCCCACGGCAGACGGGCAGGCAGGGCGCAGTGTGGATCTGGCTGTGTCCACTCACCGACGGCAGACGGTCAGGCAGGGCGCAGTGCGAATCTGGCTGTGTCCACTCGCCCACGACAGATGGGCAGGCAGGGCGCAGTGCGGATCTGGCTGTGTCCACTCGCCCACGGGAGACGGGCAGGCAGCGCGCAGTGCGGATCTGGCTGTGTCCACTCACCCACGGGAGACGGGCAGGCAGGGCGCAGTGCGGATCTGGCTGTGTCCACTCACTGACGGGAGACGGGCAGGCAGTGCGCAGTGCGGATCTGGCTGTGTCCACTCACCCACGGGAGACGGGCAGACAGGGCGCAGTGCGGATCTGGCGGTGTCCACTCACCCACGAAGGACGGTAAGGCAGGGCGCAGTGCGGATCTGGCTGTGTCCACTCACCCACGGGAGACGGGCAGGTAGGGCGCAGTGCGGATCTGGCTGTGTCCACTCACCCACGTGAGACGGGCAGGCAAGGCGCAGTGCGGATCTGGCTGTGTCCACTCACCCACGGGAGACGGTCAGGCAGGGCGCAGTGCGGATCTTGCTGTGTCCACTCACCCACGGCAGACGGGCAGGCAGGGCGCAGTGCGGATCTGGCTGTGTCCACTCGCCCACGGCAGACGGGCAGGCAGGGCGCAGTGTGGATCTGGCTGTGTCCACTCACCCACGGCAGTCGGTCAGGTAGGGCGCAGTGCGGATCTGGCTGTGTCCACTCGCCCACGGCAGACGGGCAGGCAGGATGCAGTGCGGATCTGGCTGTGTCCACTCACCCACGGGAGACCGGCAGGCAGGGCGCAGTGCGGATCTGGCTGTGTCCACTCGCCCACGGGAGACGGGCAAGCAGGGCGCAGTGCGGATCTGGCTGTGTCCACTCACTGACAGGAGACGGGCAGGCAAGGCGCAGTGCGGATCTGGCTGTGTTCACTCACCCACGGGAGACGGGCAGGCAGGGCGCAGTGCGGATCTGGCTGTGTCCACTCACCCACGGCAGACGGTCAGGCAGGGCGCAGTGCGGATCTGGCTGTGTCCACTCACCCACGGGAGACGGGCAGGCAGGGCGCAGTGCGGATCTGGCTGTGTCCACTCACCCACGGCAGACGGTCAGGCAGGGCGCAGTGCGGATCTGGCTGTGTCCACTCACCCACGGCAGAAGGGCAGGCAGGGCGCAGTGCGGATCTGGCTGTGTCCACTCGCCCACGGGAGACGGGCAGGCAGGGCGCAGTGTGGATCTGGCTGTGTCCACTCACCGACGGGAGACGAGCAGGCAAGGTGCAGTGCGGATCTGGCTTTGTCCACTCACCGACGGGAGACGGGCAGGCAAGGTGCAGTGCGGATCTGGCTTTGTCCACTCACCCACGGGAGACGGGCAGGCAGGGCGCAGTGCGGATCTGGCTGTGTCCACTCACCGACGGGAGACGGGCAGGCAAGGTGCAGTGCGGATCTGGCTTTGTCCACTCACCCACGGGAGACGGGCAGGCAGGGCGCAGTGCGGATCTGGCTGTGTCCACTCGCCCACGGCAGACGGTCAGGCAGGGCGCAGTGCGGATCGGGCTGTGTCCACAAGCCCACGGCAGACGAGCAGGCAGGGCGCAGTGTGGATCTGGCTGTGTCCACTCACCCACAGCAGACGGTCAGGCAGGGCGCAGTGCGGATCTGGCTGTGTCCATTAGCCCACGGCAGACGGGCAGGCAGGGCGCAGTGAGGATCTGGCTGTGTCCACTCACCCACGGGAGACGGGGAGGCAGCGCGCAGTGCGGATCTGGCTGTGTCCACTCACCCACGGCAGACGGGCAGGCAGCGCGCAGTGCGGATCTTGCTGTGTCTACTCACCCTCGGGAGACGGGCAGGCAGCGCGCAGTGTGGATCTGGCTGTGTCCACTCACCCACGGCAGACGGTCAGGCAGGGCGCAGTGCGGATCGGGCTGTGTCCACTCACCCACGGCAGACGGGCAGGCAGCGCGCAGTGCGGATCTGGCTGTGTCCACTCGCCCACGGGAGACGGGCAGGCAGCGCGCAGTGCGGATCTGGCTGTGTCCACTCACCCACGGGAGACGGGAAGGCAGGGCGCAGTGCGGATCTGGCTCTGTCCACTCACCCACGGGAGACGGGCAGGCAGGGCGCAGTGCGGATCTGGCTGTGTCCGGTCACCCACGGAAGGCGGTTAGGCAGGGCGCAGTGCGGATCTGGCTGTGTCTACTCGCCCACGGGAGACGGGCAGGCAGCGCGCAGTGCGGATCTGGCTGTGTCTACTCACCCACGGGAGACGGGCAGGCAGGGCACAGTGCGGATCTGGCTGTGTCCACTGACCGACGGGAGACGGGGAGGCAAGGTGCAGTGCGGATCTGGCTGTGTCCACTCACCCACGGGAGACCGGCAGGCAGGGCGCAGTGCGGATCTGGCTGTGTCCACTCACCCACGGGAGACGGTCAGGCAGGGCGCAGTGCGGATCTGGCTGTGTCCACTCACCCACGGCAGACGGGCAGGCAGGGCGCAGTGTGGATCTGGCTGTGTCCACTCGCCCACTGGAGATGGGCAGGCAGGGCGCAGTGCGGATCTGGCTGTATCCACTCGCCCACGGGAGACGGGCAGGCAGGGCGCAGTGCGGATCTGGCTGTGTCCACTCACCCACGGGAGACGGGCAGGCAGGGCGCAGTGTGGATCTGGCTGTGTCCACTCACCGACGGGAGACGAGCAGGCAAGGCGCAGTGCGGATCTGGCTGTGTCCACTCACCCACGGCAGACGGGCAGGCAGGGCGCAGTGCGGATCTGGCTGTGTCCACTCACTGACGGGAGACGGGCAGGCAAGGCGCAGTGCGGATCTGGCTGTGTCCACAAACCCACGGCAGATGGTCAGGTAGGGCGCAGTGCGGATCTGGCTGTGTCCACTCACCCACGGCAGAAGGGCAGGCAGGGCGCAGTGCGGATCTGGCTGTGTCCACTCGCCCCCGGGAGACGGGCAGGCAGGGCGCAGTGCGGATCGGGCTGTGTCCACAAGCCCACGGCAGACGGGCAGGCAGGGCGCAGTGTGGATCTGGCTGTGTCCACTCACCCACAGCAGACGGTCTGGCAGGGCGCAGTGCGGATCTGGCTGTGTCCACTCGCCCACAGCAGACGGGCAGGCAGGGCGCAGTGCGGATCTGGCTGTGTCCACTCACCCACGGCAGACAGTCAGGCAGGGCGCAGTGCGGATCGGGCTGTGTCCACTCACCCACGGCAGACGGGCAGGCAGCGCGCAGTGCGGATCTGGCTGTGTCCACTCACCCACGGGAGATGGGGAGGCAGCGCGCAGTGCGGATCTGGCTGTGTCCACTCACCCACGGCAGACGGGCAGGCAGCGCGCAGTGCGGATCTGGCTGTGTCCACTCACCCTCGGGAGACGGGCAGGCAGCGCGCAGTGCGGATCTGGCTGTGTCCACTCACCCACGTCAGACGGTCAGGCAGGGCGCAGTGCGGATCTGGCTGTGTCCACTCGCCCACGGCAGACGGGCAGGCAGGGCGCAGTGCGGATCTGGCTGTGTCCACTCGCCCACGGCAGACGGTCAGGCAGGGCGCAGTGCGGATCGGGCTGTGTCCACAAGCCCACGGCAGACGGGCAGGCAGGGCGCAGTGTGGATCTGGCTGTGTCCACTCACCCACAGCAGACGGTCAGGCAAGGCGCAGTGCGGATCTGGCTGTGTCCACTCGCCCACGGCAGACGGGCAGGCAGGGCGCAGTGCGGATCTGGCTGTGTCCACTCACCCACGGCAGACAGTCAGGCAGGGCGCAGTGCGGATCGGGCTGTGTCCACTCACCCACGGCAGACGGGCAGGCAGCGCGCAGTGCGGATCTGGCTGTGTCCACTCACCCACGGGAGATGGGGAGGCAGCGCGCAGTGCGGATCTGGCTGTGTCCACTCACCCACGGCAGACGGGCAGGCAGCGCGCAGTGCGGATCTGGCTGTGTCCACTCACCCTCGGGAGACGGGCAGGCAGCGCGCAGTGTGGATCTGGCTGTGTCCACTCACCCACGGCAGACGGTCAGGCAGGGCGCAGTGCGGATCGGGCTGTGTCCACTCACCCACGGCAGACGGGCCGGCAGCGCGCAGTGCGGATCTGGCTGTGTCCACTCGCCCACGGGAGACGGGCAGGCAGCGCGCAGTGCGGATCTGGCTGTGTCCACTCACCCACGGGAGACGGGCAGGCAGGGTGCAGTGCGGATCTGGCTCTGTCCACTCACCCACGGGAGACGGGCAGGCAGGGCGCAGTGCGGATCTGGCTGTGTCCACTCACCCACGGAAGGCGGTTAGGCAGGGCGCAGTGCGGATCTGGCTGTGTCTACTCGCCCACGGGAGACCGGCAGGCAGCGCGCAGTGCGGATCTGGCTGTGTCTACTCACCCACGGGAGACGGGCAGGCAGGGCACAGTGCGGATCTGGCTGTGTCCACTCACTGACGGGAGACGGGGAGGCAAGGTGCAGTGCGGATCTGGCTGTGTCCACTCACCCACGGGAGACAGGCAGGCAGGGCGCAGTGCGGATCTGGCTGTGTCCACTCACCCACGGGAGACGGTCAGGCAGGGCGCAGTGCGGATCTGGCTGTGTCCACTCACCCACGGCAGACGGGCAGCAGGGCGCAGTGTGGATCTGGCTGTGTCCACTCGCCCACTGGAGATGGGCAGGCAGGGCGCAGTGCGGATCTGGCTGTATCCACTCGCCAACGGGAGACGGGCAGGCAGGGCGCAGTGCGGATCTGGCTGTGTCCACTCACCCACGGGAGACGGGCAGGCAGGGCGCAGTGTGGATCTGGCTGTGTCCACTCACCTACGGGAGACGAGCAGGCAAGGCGCAGTGCGGATCTGGCTGTGTCCACTCGCCCACGGCAGACGGGCAGGCAGGGCGCAGTGCGGATCTGGCTGTGTCCACTCACTGACGGGAGACGGGCAGGCAAGGCGCAGTGCGGATCTGGCTGTGTCCACAAACCCACGGCAGATGGTCAGGTGGGGCGCAGTGCGGATCTGGCTGTGTCCACTCGCCCACGGCAGACGGGCAGGCAGGGCACAGTGCGGATCTGGCTGTGTCCACTCGCCCACGGCAGACGGTCAGGCAGGGCGCAGTGCGGATCGGGCTGTGTCCACAAGCCCACGGCAGACGGGCAGGCAGGGCGCAGTGTGGATCTGGCTGTGTCCACTCACCCACAGCAGACGGTCAGGCAGGGCGCAGTGCGGATCTGGCTGTGTCCACTCGCCCACGGCAGACGGGCAGGCAGGGCGCAGTGCGGATCTGGCTGTGTCCACTCACCCACGGCAGACAGTCAGGCAGGGCGCAGTGCGGATCGGGCTGTGTCCACTAACCCACGGCAGACGGGCAGGCAGCGCGCAGTGCGGATCTGGCTGTGTCCACTCACCCACGGGAGATGGGGAGGTAGCGCGCAGTGCGGATCTGGCTGTGTCCACTCACCCACGGCAGACGGGCAGGCAGCGCGCAGTGCGGATCTGGCTGTGTCCACTCACCCTCGGGAGACGGGCAGGCAGCGCGCAGTGTGGATCTGGCTGTGTCCACTCACCCACGGCAGACGGTCAGGCAGGGCGCAGTGCGGATCGGGCTGTGTCCACTCACCCACGGCAGACGGGCCGGCAGCGCGCAGTGCGGATCTGGCTGTGTCCACTCGCCCACGGGAGACGGGCAGGCAGCGCGCAGTGCGGATCTGGCTGTGTCCACTCACCCACGGGAGACGGGCAGGCAGGGTGCACTGCGGATCTGGCTCTGTCCACTCACCCACGGGAGACGGGCAGGCAGGGCGCAGTGCGGATCTGGCTGTGTCCACTCACCCACGGAAGGCGGTTAGGCAGGGCGCAGTGCGGATCTGGCTGTGTCTACTCGCCCACGGGAGACCGGCAGGCAGCGCGCAGTGCGGATCTGGCTGTGTCTACTCACCCACGGGAGACGGGCAGGCAGGGCACAGTGCGGATCTGGCTGTGTCCACTCACTGACGGGAGACGGGGAGGCAAGGTGCAGTGCGGATCTGGCTGTGTCCACTCACCCACGGGAGACAGGCAGGCAGGGCGCAGTGCGGATCTGGCTGTGTCCACTCACCCACGGGAGACGGTCAGGCAGGGCGCAGTGCGGATCTGGCTGTGTCCACTCACCCACGGCAGACGGGCAGCAGGGCGCAGTGTGGATCTGGCTGTGTCCACTCGCCCACTGGAGATGGGCAGGCAGGGCGCAGTGCGGATCTGGCTGTATCCACTCGCCAACGGGAGACGGGCAGGCAGGGCGCAGTGCGGATCTGGCTGTGTCCACTCACCCACGGGAGACGGGCAGGCAGGGCGCAGTGTGGATCTGGCTGTGTCCACTCACCGACGGGAGACGAGCAGGCAAGGCGCAGTGCGGATCTGGCTGTGTCCACTCACCCACGGCAGACGGGCAGGCAGGGCGCAGTGCGGATCTGGCTGTGTCCACTCACTGACGGGAGACGGGCAGGCAAGGCGCAGTGCGGATCTGGCTGTGTCCACAAACCCACGGCAGATGGTCAGGTAGGGCGCAGTGCGGATCTGGCTGTGTCCACTCACCCCCGGGAGACGGGCAGGCAGGGCGCAGTGCGGATCGGGCTGTGTCCACAAGCCCACGGCAGACGGGCAGGCAGGGCGCAGTGTGGATCTGGCTGTGTCCACTCACCCACAGCAGACGGTCAGGCAGGGCGCAGTGCGGATCTGGCTGTGTCCACTCGCCCACGGCAGGCGGGCAGGCAGGGCGCAGTGCGGATCTGGCTGTGTCCACTCACCCACGGCAGACAGTCAGGCAGGGCGCAGTGCGGATCGGGCTGTGTCCACTCACCCACGGCAGACGGGCAGGCAGCGCGCAGTGCGGATCTGGCTGTGTTCACTCACCCACGGGAGACGGGGAGGCAGCGCGCAGTGCGGATCTGGCTGTGTCCACTCACCCACGGCAGACGGGCAGGCAGCGCGCAGTGCGGATCTGGCTGTGTCCACTCACCCTCGGGAGACGGGCAGGCAGCGCGCAGTGCGGATCTGGGTGTGTCCACTCACCCACGGCAGACGGTCAGGCAGGGCGCAGTGCGGATCGGGCTGTGTCCACTCACCCACGGCAGACGGGCCGGCAGCGCGCAGTGCGGATCTGGCTGTGTCCACTCGCCCACGGGAGACGGGCAGGAAGCGCGCAGTGCGGATCTGGCTGTGTCCACTCACCCACGGGAGACGGGCAGGCAGTGCGCAGTGCGGATCTGGCTCTGTCCACTCACCCACGGGAGACGGGCAGGCAGGGCGCAGTGCGGATCTGGCTGTGTCCACTCACCCACGGAAGGCGGTTAGGCAGGGCGCAGTGCGGATCTGGCTGTGTCCACTCACCCACGGAAGGCGGTTAGGCAGGGCGCAGTGCGGATCTGGCTGTGTCCACTCACCCACGGCAGAAGGTCAGGCAGGGCGCAGTGCGGATCTGGCGGTGTCCACTCACCCACGGCAGAAGGGCAGGCAGGGCACAGTGCGGATCTGGCTGTGTCCACTCGCCCACGAGTGACGGGCAGGCAGGGCGCAGTGCGGATCTGGCTGTGTCCACTCACTCACGGCAGACGGTCAGGCAGGGCGTAGTGCGGATATGGCTGTGTCCACTCGCCCACGGCAGACGGTCAGGCAGGGCGTAGTGCGGATATGGCTGTGTCCACTCGCCCACGACAGACGGGCAGGCAGCGCACAGTGCGGATCTGGCTGTGTCCACTCGCCCACGGGAGACGGGTAGGCAGCGCGCAGTGCGGATCTGGCTGTGTCCACTCGCCCACGGGAGACGGGCAAGCAGGGCGCACTGCGGATCTGGCTGTGTCCACTCACCCACGGGAGACGGGCAGGCAGGGCGCAGTGCGGATTTGGCTGTGTCCACTCACCCACGGCAGAAGGGCAGGCAGGGCGCAGTGCGGATCTGGCTGTATCCACTCGCCCACGGGAGACGGGCAGGCAGGGCGCAGTGCGGATCTGGCTGTGTCCACTCACTGACAGGAGACGGGCAGGCAAGGCGCAGTGCGGATCTTGCTGTGTCCACTCACCCACGGGAGACGGGCAGGCAGGGCGCAGTGCGGATCTGGCTGTGTCCACTCACCCACGGCAGACGGGCAGGCAGGGCGCAGTGCAGATATGGCTGTGTCCACTCGCCCACGACAGACGGGCAGGCAGCGTGCAGTGCGGATCTGGCTGTGTCTACTCGCCCACGGGAGATGGGCAGGCAGCGCGCAGTGCGGATCTGGCTGTGTCCACTCACCCACGGGAGACGGGCAGGCAGGGCACAGTGCGGATCTGGCTGTGTCCACTCACTGACGGGAGACGGGGAGGCAAGGTGCAGTGCGGATCTGGCTGTGTCCACTCGCCCCCGGGAGACGGGAAGGCAGGGTGCAGTGCGGATCTGGCTGTGTCCACTCACCCACGGCAGGCGGTTAGGCAGGGCGCAGTGCGGATCTGGCTGTGTCCACTCACCCACGGCAGGCGGTTAGGCAGGGCGCAGTGCGGATCTGGCTGTGTCCACTCGCCCACTGGACACGGGCAGGCAGGGCACAGTGCGGATCTGGCTGTGTCCACTCGCCCACGGGAGACGGGCAGGCAGGGCGCAGTGCGGATCTGGCTGTGTCCACTCACCCACGGCAGACGGTCAGGCAGGGCAAAGTGCGGATCTGGCTGTTTCCACTCACACACGGCAGAGGGGCAGGCAGGGCGCTGTGTGGATCTGGCTGTGTCCACTCACCCACGTCAGACGTTCAGGCAGGGCGCAGTGCGGATCTGGCTGTGTCCACTCGCCCACGGCAGACGGGCAGGCAGGGCGCAGTGCGGATCTGGCTGTGTCCACTCACCCACGGCAGACAGTCAGGCAGGGCGCAGTGCGGATCGGGCTGTGTCCACTCACCCACGGCAGACGGGCAGGCAGCGCGCAGTGCGGATCTGGCTGTGTCCACTCACCCACGGGAGACGGGCAGGCAGGGCACAGTGCGGATCTGGCTGTGTCCAATCACTGACGGGAGACGGGGAGGCAAGGTGCAGTGCGGATCTGGCTGTGTCCACTCACCCACGGGAGACGGGCAGGCAGGGCGCAGTGCGGATCTGGCTGTGTCCACTCACCCACGGGAGACGGTCAGGCAGGGCGCAGTGCGGATCTGGCTGTGTCCACTCACCCACGGCAGACGGGCAGGCAGTGCGCAGTGTGGATCTGGCTGTGTCCACTCGCCCACTCGAGATGGGCAGGCAGCGCGCAGTGCGGATCTGGCTGTGTCCACTCACCCTCGGGAGACGGGCAGGCAGCGCGCAGTGCGGATCTGACTGTGTCCACTCACCCACGGCAGACGGTCAGGCAGGGCGCAGTGCGGATCGGGCTGTGTCCACTCGCCCACGGTAGACGGGCCGGCAGCGCGCAGTGCGGATCTGGCTGTATCCACTCGCCCACGGGAGACGGGCAGGCAGGGCGCAGTGCGGATCTGGCTGTGTCCACTCACCCACGGCAGGCGGTCAGGCAGGGCGCAGTGCGGATCTGGCTGTGTCCACTCACCCACGGCAGACGGTCAGGCAGGTTGCAGTGCGGATCTGGTTGTGTCCACTCGCCCACGGCCGACGGGCAGGCAGCGCGCAGTGTGGATCTGGCTGTGTCCACCCACCCACGGCAGACGGTCAGGCAGAGCGCAGTGCAGATCTGGCTGTGTCCACTCACCAACGGCAGACGGTCAGGCAGAGCGCAGTGCGGATCTGGCTGTGTCCACTCACTGACGGGAGACGGGCAGGCAGGGCGCAGTGCGGATCTGGCGGTGTCCACTCACCCACGAAGGACGGTCAGGCAGGGCGCAGTGCGGATCTGGCTGTGTCCACTCACCAACGGGAGACGGGCAGGTAGGGCGCAGTGCGGATCTGGCTGTGTCCACTCACCCACGTGAGACGGGCAGGCAAGCCGCAGTGCATATCTGGCTGTGTCCAATCACCCACGGGAGACGGTCAGGAAGGGCGCAGTGCGGATCTGGCTGTGTCCACTCACCCACGGCAGACGGGCAGGCAGGGCGCATTGTGGATCTGGCTGTGTCCACTCACCCACGGCAGACGGGCAGGCACGGCGCAGTGCGGATCTGGCTGTGTCCACTCATTCACGACAGGCGGTCAGGCAGGGCGCAGTGCGGATCTGGCTGTGTCCACTCACCCACGGCAGATGGTCAGGCAGTGCACAGTGCGGATCTGGCTGTGTCCGCTCGCCCACGGCAGACGGGCAGGCAGGGCGCAGTGTGGATCTGGCTGTGTCCACTCACCCACGGCAGACGGTCAGGCAGGGCGTAGTTCGGATATGGCTGTGTCCACTCGCCCACGACAGACGGGCAGGCAGCGCGCAGTGCGGATCTGGCTGTGTCCACTCACCCACGGGAGACGGGTAGGCAGCGCGCAGTGCGGATCGGGCTGTGTACACTCGCCCACGGGAGACGGGCAAGCAGGGCGCACTGCGGATCTGGCTGTGTCCACTCACCCACGACAGACGGGCAGGCAGGGCGCAGTGCGGATCTGGCTGTGTCCACTCACCCACGGGAGAGGGTCCGGCAGGGCGCAGTGCGGATCTGGCTGTGTCCACTCACCCACGGCAGACGGGCAGGCACGGCGCAGTGTGGATCTGGCTGTGTCCACTCACCAACGGCAGACGGGCAGGCAGGGCGCAGTGCGGATATGGCTGTGTCCACTCGCCCACGACAGACGGGCAGGCAGCGCGCAGTGCGGATCTGGCTGTGTCCACTCGCCCACGACAGACGGGCAGGCAGGGCGCAGTGCGGATCTGGCTGTGTCCACTCGCCCACGGGAGACGGGCAGGCAGCGCGCAGTGCGGATCTGGCTGTGTCCACTCACCCACGGGAGACGGGCAGGCAGGGAGCAGTGCGGATCTGGCTGTGTCCACTCACTGACGGGAGACAGGCAGGCAGGGCGCAGTGCGGATCTGGCTGTGTCCACTCACCCACGGGAGACGGGCAGGCAGGGCGCAGTGCGGATCTGGCGGTGTCCACTCACCCACGAAAAACGGTCAGGCAGGGTGCAGTGCGGATCTTGCTGTGTCCACTCACCCACGGCAGACGGTCAGGCAGGGCGCAGTGCGGATCTGGCTGTGTCCGCTCGCCCACGGCAGACGGTCAGGCAGTGCGCAGTGCGGATCTGGCTGTGTCCGCTCGCCCACGGCAGACGGGCAGGCAGGGCGCAGTACGGATATGGCTGTGTCCACTCGCCCACGACAGACGGGCAGGCAGTGCGCAGTGCGGATCTGGCTGTTTCTACTCGCCCACGGGAGACGAGCAGGCAGCGCGCAGTGCGGATCTGGCTGTGTCCACTCACCCACGGGAGACCGGCAGGCAGGGCGCAGTGCGGATCTGGCTGTGTCCACTCGCCCACGGGTTACGGGCAGGCAGGGCGCAGTGCGGATCTGGCTGTGTCCACTCACTGACGGGAGACGGGCAGGCAAGGCGCAGTGCGGATCTGGCTGTGTCCACTCACCCACGGGAGACGGGCAGGCAGGGCACAGTGCGGATCTGGCTGTGTCCACTCACCCACGGCAGACGGTCAGGCAGGGCGCAGTGCGGATCTGGCTTTGTCCACTCGCCCACGGGTGACGGGCAGGCAGGGCGCAGTGCGGATCTGGCTGTGTCCACTCACCCACGTCAGGCGGTCAGGCAGGGCGCAGTGCGGATCTGGCTGTGTCCACTCACCCACGGAAGGCGGTCAGGCAGGGCGCAGTGCGGATCTGGCTGTGTCCACTCGCCCACGGCAGACGGGCAGGCAGGGCGCAGTGCGGATCTGGCTGTGTCCACTCGCCCACTGGAGACGGGCAGGCAGGGCGCAGTGCGGATCTGGCTGTGTCCACTCGCCCACGGGAGACGGGCAGGCAGGGCGTAGTGCGGGTCTGGCTGTGTGCACTCGCCCAAGGCAGACGGTCAGGCAGGGCGCAGTGCGGATCTGGCTGTGTCCACTCGCCGACCGCAGAGGGGCAGGCAGGGCGCAGTGTGGATCTGGCTGTGTCCACTCGCCCACGGCAGACGGGCAGGCAGGGCGCAGTGCGGATCTGGCTGTGTCCACTCACACACGGCAGACGGTCAGGCAGGGCGCAGTGCGGATCGGGCTGTGTCCACTCGCCCACGGCAGATGGGAAGGCAGGGCGCAGTGTGGATCTGGCTGTGTCCACTCACCGACGGCAGACGGTCAGGCAGGGCGCAGTGCGGATCTGGCTGTGTCCACTCACCCACGGCAGAAGGGCAGGCAGGGCGCAGTGCGGATCTGGCTGTGTCCACTCGCCCCCGGGAGACGGTCAGGCAGGGCGCAGTGCGGATCTGGCTGTGTCCACTCACCCACGGCAGACAGTCAGGCAGGGCGCAGTGCGGATCTGGCTGTGTCCACTCACCCACGGGAGACGGGCAGGCAGGGCGCAGTGCGGATCTGGCTGTGTCCACTCACCCACGGCAGACGGTCAGGCAGGGCGCAGTGCGGATCTGGCTGTGTCCACTCGCCCACGGCAGACGGGCAGGCAGGGCGCAGTGTGGATTTGGCTGTGTCCACTCACCCACGGCAGACGGTCAGGTAGGGCGCAGTGCGGATCTTGCTGTGTCCACTCACCCACGGCAGACGGGCAGGCAGGGCGCAGTGCGGATATGGCTGTGTCCACTCACCCACGAAGGACGGTCAGGCAGGGTGCAGTGCGGATCTTGCTGTGTCCACTCACCCACGGCAGACGGTCAGGCAGGACGCAGTGCGGATCTGGCTGTGTCCGCTCTCCCACGGCAGACGGTCAGGGAGTGCGCAGTGCGGATCTGGCTGTGTCCGCTCGCCCACGGCAGACGGGCAGGCAGGGCGCAGTGCGGATATGGCTGTGTCCACTCGCCCAAGACAGACGGGCAGGCAGTGCGCAGTGCGGATTTGGCTGTTTCTACTCGCCCACGGGAGACGGGCAGGCAGCGCGCAGTGCGGATCTGGCTGTGTCCACTCACCCACGGGAGACGGGCAGGCAGGGCACAGTGCGGATCTGGCTGTGTCCACTCACTGACAGGAGACGGGCAGGCAATGTGCAGTGCGAATCTCCCTGTGTCCACTCACCCACGGGAGACGGGCAGGCAGGGCGCAGTGCGGATCTGGCTGTGTCCACACACCCACGGGAGACGGTCAGGCAGGGCGCAGTGCGGATCTGGCTGTGTCCACTCACCCACGGCAGACGGGCAGGCAGGGCGCAGTGTGGATCTGGCTGTGACCACTCGCCCACTGGAGACGGGCAGGCAGGGCGCAGTGCGGATCTGGCTGTGTCCACTCGCCGACTGGAGACGGGCAGGCAGGGCGCAGTGTGGATCTGGCTGTGTACACTCGCCCGCGGGAGACGGGCAGGCAGGGCGCAGTGCGGATCTGGCTGTGTCCACTCACTGACGGGAGACGGGCAGGCAAGGCGCACTGCGGATCTGGCTGTGTCCACTCACCCACGGCAGTCGGGCAGGCAGAGCGCAGTGCGGATCGGGCTGTGTCCACTCGCCCACGGGAGACGGGCAGGTAGGGCGCAGTGCGGATCTGGCTGTGTCCACTCACTGACGGGAGACGGGCAGGCAGGGCGCAGTGTGGATCTGGCTGTGTTCACTCACCCACGGCAGAAGGGCAGGCAGGGCGCAGTGCGGATCTGGCTGTGTCCACTCACCCACAGCAGACGGTCAGGCAGGGCGCAGTGCGGATCTGGCTGTGTCCGCTCGCCCACGGCAGACGGTCAGGCAGTGCGCAGTGCGGATCTGGCTGTGTCCGCTCGCCCACGGCAGACGGGCAGGCAGGGCGCAGTCCGGATATGGCTGTGTCCACTCGCCCAAAACAGACGGGCAGGCAGTGCGCAGTGCGGATCTGGCTGTTTCTACTCGCCCACGGGAGACGGGCAGGCAGCGCGCAGTGCGGATCTGGCTGTGTCCACTCACCCACGGGAGACGGGCAGGCAGGGCACAGTGCGGATCTGGCTGTGTCCACTCACTGACAGGAGACGGGCAGGCAATGTGCAGTGCGAATCTGCCTGTGTCCACTCACCCACGGGAGACGGGCAGGCAGGGCGCAGTGCGGATCTGGCTGTGTCCACACACCCACGGGAGACGGTCAGGCAGGGCGCAGTGCGGATCTGGCTGTGTCCACTCACCCACGGCAGACGGGCAGGCAGGGCGCAGTGTGGATCTGGCTGTGTCCACTCGCCCACTGGAGACGGGCAGGCAGGGCGCAGTGCGGATCTGGCTGTGTCCACTCGCCGACTGGAGACGGGCAGGCAGGGCGCAGTGCGGATCTGGCTGTGTACACTCGCCCACGGGAGACGGGCAGGCAGGGCGCAGTGCGGATCTGGCTGTGTCCACTCACTGACGGGAGACGGGCAGGCAAGGCGCACTGCGGATCTGGCTGTGTCCACTCACCCACGGCAGACGGGCAGGCAGAGCGCAGTGCGGATCGGGCTGTGTCCACTCGCCCACGGGAGACGGGCAGGTAGGGCGCAGTGCGGATCTGGCTGTGTCCACTCACTGACGGGAGACGGGCAGGCAGGGCGCAGTGTGGATCTGGCTGTGTTAACTCACCCACGGCAGAAGGGCAGGCAGGGCGCAGTGCGGATCTGGCTGTGTCCACTCACCCACAGCAGACGGTCAGGCAGGGCGCAGTGCGGATGTGGCTGTGTCTACTCGCCCATGGCAGACGGGCTGGCAGGGCGCAGTGCGGATCTGGCTGTGTCCACTCACCTACGGCAGACGGTCAGGCAGGGCGCAGTGCGGATCTGGCTGTGTCCGCTCGCCCACGGCAGACTGGCAGGCAGGGCGCAGTGTGGATCTGGCTGTGTCCACTCACCGACGGCAGACGTTCAGGCAGGGCGTAGTGCGGATATGGCTGTGTCCACTCGCCCACGACAGACGGGCAGGCAGCGCGCAGTGCGGATATGGCTGTGTCCACTCGCCCACGGGAGACGTGCAGGCAGCGCGCAGTGCGGATCTGGCTGTGTCCACTCACCCACGGGAGAAGGGCAGGCAGGGCGCAGTGCGGATCTGGCTGTGTCCACTCACCCACGGGAGACGGGCAGGCAGGGCGCAGTGCGGATCTGGCTGTGTCCACTCACCCACGGGAGAGGGTCAGGCAGGGCGCAGTGCGGATCTGGCTGTGTCCACTCACCCACGGCAGACGGGCAGGCAGGGCGCAGTGCGGATATGGCTGTGTCCACTCGCCCACGAAAGACGGGCAGGCAGCGCGCAGTGCGGATTTGGCTGTTTCCACTCGCCCACGGGAGACGGGCAGGCAGCGCGCAGTGCGGATCTGGCTGTGTCCACTCACCCACGGCAGACGGTCAGGAAGGGCGCAGTGTGGATCTGGCTGTGTCCACTCGCCCATGGCAGAGGGGCAGGCAGGGCGCAGTGTGGATCTGGCTGTGTCCACTCACCCACGGCAGACCGTCAGGCAGGGCGCAGTGCAGATCTGGCAGTGTCCACTCGCCCACGGCAGACGGGCAGGCAGGGCGCAGTGCGGATCTGGCTGTGTCCACTCGCCCACGGCAGACGGGCAGGCAGGGCCCAGTGCGGATCTGGCTGTGTCCACTCACCGACCGCAGACGGTCAGGCAGGGCGCAGTGCGGATCTGGCTGTGTCCACTCACTGACGGGAGACGGGCAGGCAGGGCGCAGTGCGGATCTGGCTGTGTCCACTCACCCACGGGAGACGGGCAGGCAGGGCGCAGTGCGGATCTGGCCGTGTCCACTCATCCACGAAGGACGGACAGGCAGGGTGCAGTGCGCATCTGGCTGTGTCCACTCACCCACGGGAGACGGGCAGGTAGGGCGTAGTGCGGATCTGGCTGTGTCCACTCACCCACGTGAGACGGGCAGGCAAGGCGCAGTGCGGATCTGGCTGTGTCCACACACCCACGGGAGACGGTCAGGCAGGGCGCAGTGCGGATCTGGCTGTGTCCACTCACCCACGGCAGACGGGCAGGCAGGACACAGTGTGGATCTGGCTGTGTCCACTCACCCACGGGAGACGGGCAGGCAGGGCGCAGTGCGTATCTGTCGGTGTCCACTCACCCACGGCAGACGGTCAGGCAGGGCGCAGTGCGGATCTGGCTGTGTCCACTCACCCACGGCAGACGGTCAGGCACGGCGCAGTGCGGATCTGGCTGTGTCCACTCGCCCACGGCACAGGGGCAGGCAGGGCGCAGTGTGGATCTGGCTGTGTCCACTCACCCACGGCAGACGGTCAGGCAGGGCGCAGTGCGGATCTGGCTGTGTCCACTCACCCACGGCAGACGGTCAGGCAGGGCGCAGTGCGGATCTGGCTGTGTCCACTCACCAACGGCAGGCGGTCAGGCAGAGCGCAGTGCGGATCTGGCTGTTACCACTCACTGACGGGAGACGGGCAGGCAGGGCGCAGTGCGGATCTGGCTGTGTCCACTCACCCACGGGAGACGGGCATGCAGGGCGCAGTGCGAATCTGGCGGTGTCCACTCACCCACGAAGGACGGTCAGGCAGGGCGCAGTGCGGATCAGGCTGTGTCCACTCACCAACGGGAGACGGGCAGGTAGGGCGCAGTGCGGATCTGGCTGTGTCCACTCACCCACGTGTGACGGGCACGCAAGCCGCAGTGCGGATCTGCCTGTGTCCACTCACCCACGACAGGCGGTCAGGCAGGGCGCAGTGCGGATCTGGCTGTGTACACTCACCCACGGCAGATGGTCAGGCAGTGCACAGTGCGCATCTGGCTGTGTCTGCTCGCCCACGGCAGACGGGCAGGCAGGGCGCAGTGTGGATCTGGCTGTGTCCACTCACCCACGGCAGACGGTCAGGCAGGGCGTAGTGCGGATATGGCTGTGTCCACTCGCCCACGACAGACGGGCAGGCAGCGCGCAGTGCGGATCTGGCTGTGTCCACTCGCCCTCGGGAGACGGGTAGGCAGCGCGCAGTGCGGATCTGGCTGTGTCCTCTCGCCCACGGGAGACGGGCAAGCAGGGTGCAGTGCAGATCTGGCTGTGTCCACTCACCCACGGGAGACGGGCAGGCAGGGCGCAGTGCGGATCTGGCTGTGTCAACTCACCCACGGGAGAGGGTCAGGCAGGGCGCAGTGCGGATCTGGCTGTGTCCACTCACCCACGGCAGACGGGCAGGCAGGGCGCAGTGTGGATCTCGCTGTGTCCACTCACCCACGGCAGACGGGCAGGCAGGGCGCAGTGCGGATATGGCTGTGTCCACTCGCCCACGACAGACGGGCAGGCAGCGCGCAGTGCGGATCTGGCTGTGTCCACTCGCCCACGACAGACGGGCAGGCAGGGCGCAGTGCGGATCTGGCTGTGTCCACTCGCCCACGGGATACGGGCAGGCAGCGCGCAGTGCGGATCTGGCTGTGTCCACTCACCCACGGGAGACGGGCAGGCAGGGAGCAGTGCGGATCTGGCTGTGTCCACTCACTGACGGGAGACGGGCAGGCAGGGCGCAGTGCGGATCTGGCTGTGTCCACTCACCCACGGGAGACGGGCAGGCAGGGCGCAGTGCGGATCTGGCGGTGTCCACTCACCCACGGCAGACGGGCAGGCAGGGCGCAGTGCGGATATGGCTGTGTCCTCTCGCCCACGACAGACGGGCAGGCAGTGCGCAGTGCGGATCTGGCTGTTTCTACTCGCCCACGGGAGACGGGCAGGCAGCGCGCAGTGCGGATCTGGCTGTGTCCACTCACCCACGGGAGACGGGCAGGCAGGGCACAGTGCGGATCTGGCTGTGTCCACTCACTGACAGGAGACGGGCAGGCAAGGTGCAGTGCGAATCTGGCTGTGTCCACTCACCCACGGGAGACGGGCAGGCAGGGCTCAGTGCGGATCTGGCTGTGTTCACTCACCCACCGCAGAAGAGCAGGCAGGGCGCAGTGCGGATCTGGCTGTGTCCACTCGCCCATGGGAGACGGAAAGGCAGGGCGCAGTGCGGATCTGGCTGTGTCCACTCACCCACGGCAGGCGGTCAGGCAGGGCGCAGTGCAGATCTGGCTGTGTCCACTCACCCACGGCAGACGGTCAGGCAGGGCGCAGTGCGGATCGGGCTGTGTCCACTCGCCCACAGCATAGGGACAGGCAGGACGCAGTGTGGATATGGCTATGTCCACTCACCCACAGCAGACGGTCAGGCAGGGCGCAGTGCGGATCTGGCGGTGTCCACTCGCCCACGGCAGACGGGCAGGCAGGGCGCAGTGCGGATCTGGCTGTGTCCACTCACCTACGGCAGACGGTCAGGCAGGGCGCAGTGCGGATCTGGCTCTGTCCGCTCGCCCACGGCAGACGGGCAGGCAGGGCGCAGTGTGGATCTGGCTGTGTCCACTCACCCACGGCAGACGGTCAGGCAGGGCGTAGTGCGGATATGGCTGTGTCCACTCGCCCACGACAGACGGGCAGGCAGCGCGCAGTGCGGATCTGGCTGTGTCCACTCGCCCACGGGAGACGGGCAGGCAGCGCGCAGTGCGGATCTGGCTGTGTCCACTCACCCACGGGAGACGGGCAGGCAGGGCGCAGTGCGGATCTGGCTGTGTCCACTCACCCACGGGAGACGGTCAGGTAGTGCGCAGTGCGGATCTGGCTGTGTCCACTCGCCCATGACAGATGGGCAGGCAGGGCGCAGTGCGGATCTGGCTGTGTCGACTCACCCACAGCAGACGGTCAGGTAGTGCGCAGTGCGGATCTGGCTGTGTCCACTCGCCCACGGGAGACGGGTAGGCAGCGCGCAGTGCGGATCTGGCTGTGTCCACTCGCCCACGGGAGACGGGCAAGCAGGGCGCACTGCGGATCTGGCTGTGTCCACTCACCCACGGGAGACGGGCAGGCAGGGCGCAGTGCGGATCTGGCTGTGTCCACTCACCCACGGGAGAGGGTCAGGCAGGGCGCAGTGCGGATCTGGCTGTGTCCACTCACCCACGGCAGACGGGCAAGCACGGCGCAGTGTGGATCTATCTGTGTCCACTCACCAACGGCAGACGGGCAGGCAGGGCGCAGTGCGGATATGGCTGTGTCCACTCGCCCACGACAGACGGGCAGGCAGCGCGCAGTGCGGATCTGGCTGTGTCCACTCGCCCACGACAGACGGGCAGGCAGGGCGCAGTGCGGATCTGGCTGTGTCCACTCGCCCACGGGAGACGGGCAGGCAGCGCGCAGTGCGGATCTGGCTGTGTCCACTCACCCACGGGAGACGGGCAGGCAGGGAGCAGTGCGGATCTGGCTGTGTCCACTCACTGACGGGAGACAGGCAGGCAGGGCGCAGTGCGGATCTGGCTGTGTCCACTCACCCACGGGAGACGGGCAGGCAGGGCGCAGTGCAGATCTGGCGGTGTCCACTCACCCACGAAAAACGGTCAGGCAGGGTGCAGTGCGGATCTTGCTGTGTCCACTCACCCACGGCAGACGGTCAGGCAGGGCGCAGTGCGGATCTGGCTGTGTCCGCTCGCCCACGGCAGACGGTCAGGCAGTGCGCAGTGCGGATCTGGCTGTGTCCGCTCGCCCACGGCAGACGGGCAGGCAGGGCGCAGTACGGATATGGCTGTGTCCACTCGCCCACGACAGACGGGCAGGCAGTGCGCAGTGCGGATCTGGCTGTTTCTACTCGCCCACGGGAGACGAGCAGGCAGCGCGCAGTGCGGATCTGGCTGTGTCCACTCACCCACGGGAGACCGGCAGGCAGGGCGCAGTGCGGATCTGGCTGTGTCCACTCGCCCACGGGAGACGGTCAGGCAGGGCGCAGTGCGGATCTGGCTGTGTCCACTCACTGACGGGAGACGGGCAGGCAGGGCGCAGTACGGATCTGGCTGTGTCCACTCACCCACGGGAGACGGGCAGGCAGGGCGCAGTGCGGATCTGGCGGTGTCCACTCATCCACGAAGGACGGACAGGCAGGGTGCAGTGCGCATCTGGCTGTGTCCACTCACCCACGGGAGACGGGCAGGTAGGGCGTAGTGCGGATCTGGCTGTGTCCACTCACCCAAGTGAGACGGGCAGGCAAGGCGCAGTGCGGATCTGGCTGTGTCCACACACCCACGGGAGACGGTCAGGCAGGGCGCAGTGCGGATCTGGCTGTGTCCACTCACCCACGGCAGACGGGCAGGCAGGACACAGTGTGGATCTGGCTGTGTCCACTCACCCACGGGAGACGGGCAGGCAGGGCGCAGTGCGGGCTGGCGGTGTCCACTCACCCACGGCAGACGGTCAGGCAGGGCGCAGTGCGGATCTGGCTGTGTCCACTCACCCACGGCAGACGGTCAGGCACGGCGCAGTGCGGATCTGGCTGTGTCCACTCGCCCACGGCACAGGGGCAGGCAGGGCGCAGTGTGGATCTGGCTGTGTCCACTCACCCACGGCAGACGGTCAGGCAGGGCGCAGTGCGGATCTGGCTGTGTCCACTCACCCACGGCAGACGGTCAGGCAGGGCGCAGTGCGGATCTGGCTGTGTCCACTCACCAACGGCAGGCGGTCAGGCAGAGCGCAGTGCGGATCTGGCTGTGTCCACTCACTGAAGGGAGACGGGCAGGCAGGGCGCAGTGCGGATCTGGCTGTGTCCACTCACCCACGGGAGACGGGCAGGCAGGGCGCAGTGCGAATCTGGCGGTGTCCACTCACCCACGAAGGACGGTCAGGAAGGGCGCAGTGCGGATCTGGCTGTGTCCACTCACCAACGGGAGACGGGCAGGTAGGGCGCAGTGCGGATCTGGCTGTGTCCACTCACCCACGTGTGACGGGCACGCAAGCCGCAGTGCGGATCTGGCTGTGTCCACTCACCCACGACAGGCGGTCAGGCAGGGCGCAGTGCGGATCTGGCTGTGTACACTCACCCACGGCAGATGGTCAGGCAGTGCACAGTGCGGATCTGGCTGTGTCTGCTCGCCCACGGCAGACGGGCAGGCAGGGCGCAGTGTGGATCTGGCTGTGTCCACTCACCCACGGCAGACGGTCAGGCAGGGCGTAGTGCGGATATGGCTGTGTCCACTCGCCCACGACAGACGGGCAGGCAGCGCGCAGTGCGGATCTGGCTGTGTCCACTCGCCCTCGGGAGACGGGTAGGCAGCGCGCAGTGCGGATCTGGCTGTGTCCTCTCGCCCACGGGAGACGGGCAAGCAGGGTGCAGTGCAGATCTGGCTGTGTCCACTCACCCACGGGAGACGGGCAGGCAGGGCGCAGTGCGGATCTGGCTGTGTCAACTCACCCACGGGAGAGGGTCAGGCAGGGCGCAGTGCGGATCTGGCTGTGTCCACTCACCCACGGCAGACGGGCAGGCAGGGCGCAGTGTGGATCTCGCTGTGTCCACTCACCCACGGCAGACGGGCAGGCAGGGCGCAGTGCGGATATGGCTGTGTCCACTCGCCCACGACAGACGGGCAGGCAGCGCGCAGTGCGGATCTGGCTGTGTCCACTCGCCCACGACAGACGGGCAGGCAGGGCGCAGTGCGGATTTGGCTGTGTCCACTCGCCCACGGGATATGGGCAGGCAGCGCGCAGTGCGGATCTGGCTGTGTCCACTCACCCACGGGAGACGGGCAGGCAGGGAGCAGTGCGGATCTGGCTGTGTCCACTCACTGACGGGAGACGGGCAGGCAGGGCGCAGTGCGGATCTGGCTGTGTCCACTCACCCACGGGAGACGGGCAGGCAGGGCGCAGTGCGGATCTGGCGGTGTCCACTCACCCACGGCAGACGGGCAGGCAGGGCGCAGTGCGGATATGGCTGTGTCCTCTCGCCCACGACAGACGGGCAGGCAGTGCGCAGTGCGGATCTGGCTGTTTCTACTCGCCCACGGGAGACGGGCAGGCAGCGCGCAGTGCGGATCTGGCTGTGTCCACTCACCCACGGGAGACGGGCAGGCAGGGCACAGTGCGGATCTGGCTGTGTCCACTCACTGACAGGAGACGGGCAGGCAAGGTGCAGTGCGAATCTGGCTGTGTCCACTCACCCACGGGAGACGGGCAGGCAGGGCGCAGTGCGGATCTGGCTGTGTTCACTCACCCACGGCAGAAGAGCAGGCAGGGCGCAGTGCGGATCTGGCTGTGTCCACTCGCCCATGGGAGACGGAAAGGCAGGGCGCAGTGCGGATCTGGCTGTGTCCACTCACCCACGGCAGGCGGTCAGGCAGGGCGCAGTGCAGATCTGGCTGTGTCCACTCACCCACGGCAGACGGTCAGGCAGGGCGCAGTGCGGATCGGGCTGTGTCCACTCGCCCACAGCATAGGGACAGGCAGGACGCAGTGTGGATCTGGCTGTGTCCACTCACCCACAGCAGACGGTCAGGCAGGGCGCAGTGCGGATCTGGCGGTGTCCAGTCGCCCACAGCAGACGGGCAGGCAGGGCGCAGTGCGGATCTGGCTGTGTCCACTCACCTACGGCAGACGGTCAGGCAGGGCGCAGTGCGGATCTGGCTCTGTCCGCTCGCCCACGGCAGACGGGCAGGCAGGGCGCAGTGTGGATCTGGCTGTGTCCACTCACCCACGGCAGACGGTCAGGCAGGGCGTAGTGCGGATATGGCTGTGTCCACTCGCCCACGACAGACGGGCAGGCAGCGCGCAGTGCGGATCTGGCTGTGTCCACTCGCCCACGGGAGACGGGCAGGCAGCGCGCAGTGCGGATCTGGCTGTGTCCACTCACCCACGGGAGACGGGCAGGCAGGGCGCAGTGCGGATCTGGCTGTGTCCACTCACCCACGGGAGACGGTCAGGCAGGGCGCAGTGCGGATCTGGCTGTGTCCACTCACCCACGGGAGAGGGTCAGGCAGGGCGCAGTGCGGATCTGGCTGTGTCCACTCACCCACGGCAGACGGGCAGGCAGGGCGCAGTGCGGATATGGCTGTGTCCACTCACCCACGGGTGACGGTCAGGCAGGGCGCAGTGCGGATCTGGCTTTGTCCACTCACTGACGGGAGAAGGGTAGGCAAGGTGCAGTGCGGATCTGGCTGTGTCCACTCACCCACGGGAGACGGGCAGGCAGGGCGCAGTGCGGATCTGGCTGTGTCCACTCACCCACGGGAGACGGTCAGGCAGGGGGCAGTGCGGATCTGGCTGTGTCCACTCACCCACCGCAGACGGTCAGGCAGGGCGCAGTGCGGATCTGGCTGTGTCCACTCACCCACGACAGACGGGCAGGCAGAGCGCAGTGCGGATCTGGCTGTGTCCACTCGCCCAGGGGAGACGGGCAGGCAGGGCGCAGTGCGGATCTGGCTGTGTCCACTCACCCACGGAAGGCGGTTAGGCAGGGTGCAGTGCGGATCTGGCTGTGTCCACTCACCCACAGCAGACGGTCAGGCAGGGCGCAGTGCGGATCTGGCGGTGTCCACTCGCCCACGGCAGACGGGCAGGCAGGGCGCAGTGCGGATCTGGCTGTGTCCCCTCACCTACGGCAGACGGTCAGGCAGGGCGCAGTGCGGATCTGGCTCTGTCCGCTCGCCCACGGCAGACGGGCAGGCAGGGCGAAGTGTGGATCTGGCTGTGTCCACTCACCCACGGCAGACGGTCAGGCAGGGCGTAGTGCGGATATGGCTGTGTCCACTCGCCCACGACAGACGGGCAGGCAGCGCGCAGTGCGGATCTGGCTGTGTCCACTCGCCCACGGGAGACGGGCAGGCAGCGCGCAGTGCGGATCTGGCTGTGTCCACTCACCCACGGGAGACGGGCAGGCAGGGCGCAGTGCGGATCTGGCTGTGTCCACTCACCCACGGGAGACGGGGAGGCAGGGCGCAGTGTGGATCTGGCTGTGTCCACTCACCCACGGGAGAGGGTCAGGCAGGGCGCAGTGCGGATCTGGCTGTGTCCACTCACCCATGGCAGACGGGCAGGAAGGGCGCAGTGCGGATATGGCTGTGTCCACTCACCCACGGCAGACGGTCAGGCAGGGCGCAGTGCGGATCTGGCTGTGTCCACTCACCCACGGGAGACGGTCAGGCAGGGCGCAGTGCGGATCTGGCTGTGTCCACTCACCCACGGCAGACGGGCAGGCAGGGCGCAGTGTGGATCTGGCTGTGTCCACACACCCACGGCAGACGGTCAGGCAGGGCGCAGTGCGGATCTGGCTGTGTCCACTCACCCACGGGAGGCGGTCAGGCAGGGCGCAGTGCGGATCTGGCTGTGTCCACTCACCTACGGCAGACGGTCAGGCAGGGCGCAGTGCGGATCTGGCTGTGTCCACTCACCCACGGGAGACGCGCAGGCAGGGCGCAGTGCGGATCTGGCTGTGTCCACTCACCCAAGGCAGAAGGGCAGGCAGGGCGCAGTGCGGATCTGGCTGTGTCCACTCACTGACGAGAGACGGGCAGACAGGGCGCAGTTCGGATCTGGCTGTGTTCACTCACCCACGGCAGAAGGGCAGGCAGGGCGCAGTGCGGATCTGGCTGTGTCCACTCGTTCATGGGAGACGGGCAGGCAGGGCGCAGTGCGGATCTGGCTGGGTGCACTCACCCACGGCAGGCGGTCAGGCAGGGCGCAGTGCAGATCTGGCTGTGTCCACTCACCCACGGCAGACGGTCAGGCAGGGCGCAGTGTGGAACTGGCTGTGTCCACTCGCCCACAGCATAGGGGCAGGCAGGGCGCAGTGTGGATCTGGCTGTGTCCACTCACCCACAGCAGAAGGTCAGGCAGGGCGCAGTGCGGATCTGGCTGTGTCCACTCGCCCACGGGTGACGGGCAGGCAGGGCGCAGTGCGGATCTGGCTGTGTCCACTCACCTACGGCAGACGGTCAGGCAGGGCGCAGTGCGGATCTGGCTGTGTCCGCTCGCCCAGGGCAGACGGGCAGGCAGGGCGCAGTGTGGATCTGGCTGTGTCCACTCACCCACGGCAGACGGTCAGGCAGGGCGTAGTGCGGATATGGCTGAGTCCACTCGCCCACGACAGACGGGCAGGCAGCGCGCAGTGCGGATCTGGCTGTGTTCACTCGCCCACGGGAGACGGGCAGGCAGCGCGCAGTGCGGATCTGGCTGTGTCCACTCACCCACGGGAGACGGGCAGTCAGGGCGCAGTGCGGATCTGGCTGTGTCCACTCACCCACGGGAGACAGGCAGGCAGGGCGCAGTGCGGATCTGGCTGTGTCCACTCACCCACGGGAGAGGGTCAGCCAGGGCGCAGTGCGGATCTGGCTGTGTCCACTCACTGACGGGAGACGGGCAAGCAAGGTGCAGTGCGGATCTGGCTGTGTCCACTCACCCACGGGAGACGGGCAGGCAGGGCGCAGTGCGGATCTGACTGTGTTCACTCACCCACGGGAGACGGTCAGGCAGGGCGCAGTGCGGATCTGGCTGTGTCCACTCACCCACGGCAGACGGGCAGGCAGGGCGCAGTGTGGATCTGGCTGTGTCCACACACCCACGGCAGACGGTCAGGCAGGGCGCAGTGAGGATCTGGCTGTGTCCACTCACCGACGGCAGAAGGGCAGGCAGGGCGCAGTGCGGATCTGGCTGTGTCCACTCGCCCCCGGGAGACGGGCAGGCAGGGCGCAGTGCGGATCTGGCTGTGTCCACTCACCCACGGGAGACGGGCAGGCAGGGCGCAGTGCGGATCTGGCTGTGTCCACTCACCCACGGCAGACATTCAGGCAGGGCACAGTGCGGATCTGGCTGTGTCCACTCACCCACGGCAGAAGGGCAGGCAGGGCGCAGTGCGGATCTGGCTGTGTCCACTCGCCCACGGGAGACGGTCAGGCAGGGCGCAGTGCGGATCTGGCTGTGTCCACTCACCCACGGGAGAGGGTCAGGCAGGGCGCAGTGCGGATCTGGCGGTGTCCACTCACCCACGGCAGACGGGCAGGCAGGGCGCAGTGCGGATATGGCTGTGTCCTCTCGCCCACGACAGACGGGCAGGCAGTGCGCAGTGCGGATCTGGCTGTTTCTACTCGCCCACGGGAGACGGGCAGGCAGCGCGCAGTGCGGATCTGGCTGTGTCCACTCACCCACGGGAGACGGGCAGGCAGGGCACAGTGCGGATCTGGCTGTGTCCACTCACTGACAGGAGACGGGCAGACAAGGTGCAGTGCGAATCTGGCTGTGTCCACTCACCCACGGGAGACGGGCAGGCAGGGCGCAGTGCGGATCTGGCTGTGTTCACTCACCCACGGCAGAAGAGCAGGCAGGGCGCAGTGCGGATCTGACTGTGTCCACTCGCCCATGGGAGACGGAAAGGCAGGGCGCAGTGCGGATCTGGCTGTGTCCACTCACCCACGGCAGGCGGTCAGGCAGGGCGCAGTGCAGATCTGGCTGTGTCCACTCACCCACGGCAGACGGTCAGGCAGGGCGCAGTGCGGATCGGGCTGTGTCCACTCGCCCACAGCATAGGGACAGGCAGGACGCAGTGTGGATCTGGCTGTGTCCACTCACCCACAGCAGACGGTCAGGCAGGGCGCAGTGCGGATCTGGCGGTGTCCACTCGCCCACGGCAGACGGGCAGGCAGGGCGCAGTGCGGATCTGGCTGTGTCCACTCACCTACGGCAGACGGTCAGGCAGGGCGCAGTGCGGATCTGGCTCTGTCCGCTCGCCCACGACAGACGGGCAGGCAGGGCGCAGTGTGGATCTGGCTGTGTCCACTCACCCACGGCTGACGGTCAGGCAGGGCGTAGTGCGGATATGGCTGTGTCCACTCGCCCACGACAGACGGGCAGGCAGCGCGCAGTGCGGATCTGGCTGTGTCCACTCGCCCACGGGAGACGGGCAGGCAGCGCGCAGTGCGGATCTGGCTGTGTCCACTCACCCACGGGAGACGGGCAGGCAGGGCGCAGTGCGGATCTGGCTGTGTCCACTCACCCACGGGAGACGGTCAGGCAGGGCGCACTGCGGATCTGGCTGTGTCCACTCACCCACGGGAGAGGGTCAGGCAGGGCGCAGTGCGGATCTGGCTGTGTCCACTCACCCACGGCAGACGGGCAGGCAGGGCGCAGTGCGGATATGGCTGTGTCCACTCACCCACGGCAGACGGTCAGGCAGGGCGCAGTGCGGATCTGGCTGTGTACACTCACACACGGGAGACGGTCAGGCAGGGCGCAGTGCGGATCTGGCTGTGTCCACACACTGACGGGAGAAGGGTAGGCAAAGTGCAGTGCGGATCTGGCTGTGTCCACTCACCCACGGGAGACGGGCAGGAAGGGCGCAGTGCGGATCTGGCTGTGTCCACTCACCCACGGGAGACGGTCAGGCAGGGGGCAGTGCGGATCTGGCTGTGTCCACTCACCCACCGCAGACGGTCAGGCAGGGCGCAGTGCGGATCTGGCTGTGTCCACTCACCCACGACAGACGGGCAGGCAGAGCGCAGTGCGGATCTGGCTGTGTCCACTCGCCCAGGGGAGACGGGCAGGCAGGGCGCAGTGCGGATCTGGCTGTGTCCACTCACCCACGGAAGGCGGTTAGGCAGGGCGCAGTGCGGATCTGGCTGTGTCCACTCACCCACAGCAGACGGTCAGGCAGGGCGCAGTGCGGATCTGGCTGTGTCCACTCACCCACGGGAGACGGTCAGGCAAGGCGCAGTGTGGATCTGGCTGTGTCCACTCACCCACGGCAGACGGGCAGGCAGGGCGCAGTGCGGATCTGGCTGTGTCCACACACCCACGGCAGACGGTCAGGCAGGGCGCAGTGCGGATCTGGCTGTGTCCACTCACCCACGGGAGGCGGTCAGGCAGGGCGCAGTGCGGATCTGGCTGTGTCCACTCACCTACGGCAGACGGTCAGGCAGGGCGCAGTGCGGATCTGGCTGTGTCCACTCACCCACGGGAGACGGGCAGGCAGGGCGCAGTGCGGATCTGGCTGTGTCCACTCACCCACAGGAGACGGGCAGGCAGGGCGCAGTGCGGATCTGGCTGTGTCCACTCACCCACGGCAGAAGGTCAGGCAGGGCGCAGTGCGGATCTGGCTGTGTCCACTCACTGACGAGAGTCGGGCAGACAGGGCGCAGTGCGGATCTGGCTGTGTTCACTCACCCACGGCAGAAGGGCAGGCAGGGCGCAGTGCGGATCTGGCTGTGTCCACTCGTCCACGGGAGACGGGCAGGCAGGGCGCAGTGCGGATCTGGCTGTGTCCACTCACCCACGGCAGGCGGTCAGGCAGGGCGCAGTGCAGATCTGGCTGTGTCCACTCACCCACGGCAGACGGTCAAGCAGGGCGCAGTGCGGAACTGGCTGTGTCCACTCGCCCACAGCATAGGGGCAGGCAGGGCGCAGTGTGGATCTGGCTGTGTCCACTCACCCACAGCAGACGGTCAGGCAGGGCGCAGTGCGGATCTGGCTGTGTCCACTCACCCACGGGTGACGGGCAGGCAGGGCGCAGTGCGGATCTGGCTGTGTCCACTCACCTACGGCAGACGGTCAGGCAGGGCGCATTGCGGATCTAGCTGTGTCCGCTCGCCCACGACAGACGGGCAGGCAGGGCGCAGTTCGGATCTGGCTGTGTCCACTCACCCACGGCAGGCGGTCATGCAGGGCGCAGTGCGGATCTGGCTGTGTCGACTCACCCACGGCAGATGGTCAGGCAGTGCGCAGTGCGGATCTGGCTGTGTCCACTCACTGACGGGAGACGGGCAGACAGGGCGCAGTGCGGATCTGGCTGTCTCCACTCGCCCACGGCAGACGGGCAGGCAGGGCGCAGTGCGGATCTGGCTGTGTCCACTCACCGACGGCAGATGGTCAGGCAGGGCGCAGTGCGGATCTGGCTGTGTCCACTCTCCCACGACAGACGGGCAGGCAGGGCGCAGTGCGGATCTGGCTGTGTCCACTCGCCCACGGGAGACGGTCAGGCAGGGTGCAGTGCGGATCTGGCTGTGTCCACTCACTGACGGGAGACGGGCAGACAGGGCGCAGTGCGGATCTGGCTGTGTCCACTCACCCACGGGAGACGGGCAGGCAGGGCGCAGTGCGGATCTGGCGGTGTCCACTCACCCACGAAGGACGGTCAGGCAGGGTGCAGTGCGGATCTGGCTGTGTCCACTAACCCACTGGAGACGGGCAGGTAGGGCGCAGTGCGGATCTGGCTGTGTCCACTCACCCACGTGAGACGGGCAGGCAAGGCGCAGTGAGGATCTGGCTGTGTCCACTCACCCACGGGAGACGGTTAGGCAGGGCCCAGTGCGGATCTGGCTGTGTCCACTCACCCACGGCAGACGGGCAGGCAGGGCGCAGTGTGGATCTGGCTGTGTCCACTCACCCAAGGCAGACTGTCAGGCAGGGCGCAGTTCGGATCTGGCTGTGTCCACTCACTCACGACAGGCGGTCAGGCAGGGCGCAGTGCGGATCTGGCTGTGTCTACTCACCCACGGCAGACGGTCAGGCAGGGCGCAGTGCGGATCTGGCTGTGTCCACTGGCCCACAGCATAGGGACAGGCAGGACGCAGTGTGGATCTGGCTGTGTCCACTCACCCACAGCAGACGGTCAGGCAGGGCGCAGTGCGGATCTGGCGGTGTCCACTCGCCCACGGCAGACGGGCAGGCAGGGCGCAGTGCGGATCTGGCTGTGTCCACTCACCTACGGCAGACGGTCAGGCAGGGCGCAGTGCGGATCTGGCTCTGTCCGCTCGCCCACGGCAGACGGGCAGGCAGGGCGAAGTGTGGATCTGGCTGTGTCCACTCACCCACGGCAGACGGTCAGGCAGGGCGTAGTGCGGATATGGCTGTGTCCACTCGCCCACGACAGACGGGCAGGCAGCGCGCAGTGCGGATCTGGCTGTGTCCACTCGCCCACGGGAGACGGGCAGGCAGCGCGCAGTGCGGATCTGGCTGTGTCCACTCACCCACGGGAGACGGGCAGGCAGGGCGCAGTGCGGATCTGGCTGTGTCCACTCACCCACGGGAGACGGGGAGGCAGGGCGCAGTGTGGATCTGGCTGTGTCCACTCACCCACGGGAGAGGGTCAGGCAGGGCACAGTGCGGATCTGGCTGTGTCCACTCACCCACGGCAGACGGGCAGGAAGGGCGCAGTGCGGATATGGCTGTGTCCACTCACCCACGGCAGACGGTCAGGCAGGGCGCAGTGCGGATCTGGCTGTGTCCACTCGCCCACGGGTGACGGGCAGGCAGGGCGCAGTGCGGATCTGGCTGTGTCCGCTCACCTACGGCAGACGGTCAGGCAGGGCGCAGTGCGGATCTGGCTGTGTCCGCTCGCCCACGGCAGACGGGCAGGCAGGGCGCAGTGTGGATCTGGCTGTGTCCACTCACCCACGGCAGACGGTCAGGCAGGGCGTAGTGCGGATATGGCTGAGTCCACTCGCCCACGACAGACGGGCAGGCAGCGCGCAGTGCGGATCTGGCTGTGTTCACTCGCCCACGGGAGACGGGCAGGCAGCGCGCAGTGCGGATCTGGCTGTGTCCACTCACCCACGGGAGACGGGCAGTCAGGGCGCAGTGCGGATCTGGCTGTGTCCACTCACCCACGGGAGACAGGCAGGCAGGGCGCAGTGCGGATCTGGCTGTGTCCACTCACCCACGGGAGAGGGTCAGCCAGGGCGCAGTGCGGATCTGGCTGTGTCCACTCACTGACGGGAGACGGGCAAGCAAGGTGCAGTGCGGATCTGGCTGTGTCCACTCACCCACGGGAGACGGGCAGTCAGGGCGCAGTGCGGATCTGGCTGTGTCCACTCACCCACGGGAGACAGGCAGGCAGGGCGCAGTGCGGATCTGGCTGTGTCCACTCACCCACGGGAGAGGGTCAGCCAGGGCGCAGTGCGGATCTGGCTGTGTCCACTCACTGACGGGAGACGGGCAAGCAAGGTGCAGTGCGGATCTGGCTGTGTCCACTCACCCACGGGAGACGGGCAGGCAGGGCGCAGTGCGGATCTGGCTGTGTTCACTCACCCACGGGAGACGGTCAGGCAGGGCGCAGTGCGGATCTGGCTGTGTCCACTCACCCACGGCAGACGGGCAGGCAGGGCGCAGTGTGGATCTGGCTGTGTCCACACACCCACGGCAGACGGTCAGGCAGGTCGCAGTGAGGATCTGGCTGTGTCCACTCACCCACGGCAGAAGGGCAGGCAGGGCGCAGTGCAGATCTGGCTGTGTCCACTCGCCCCCGGAAGACGGGCAGGCAGGGCGCAGTGCGGATCTGGCTGTGTCCACTCACCCACGGGAGACGGGCAGGCAGGGCGCAGTGCGGATCTGGCTGTGTCCACTCACCCACGGCAGACGGTCAGGCAGGGCACAGTGCGGATCTGGCTGTGTCCACTCACCCACGGCAGAAGGGCAGGCAGGGCGCAGTGCGGATCTGGCTGTGTCCACTCGCCCACGGGAGACGGGCAGGCAGGGCGCAGTGCGGATCTGGCTGTGTCCACTCACCCACGGCAGGCGGTCAGGCAGGGCGCAGTGCGGATCTGGCTGTGTCCACTCGCCCACGGGTGACGGGCAGGCAGGGCGCAGTGCGGATCTGGCTGTGTCCACTCACCCACGGCAGGCGGTCAGGCAGGGCGCAGTGCGGATCTGGCTGTGTCCACTCACCCACGGCAGACGGTCAGGCAGGGCGCATTGCGGATCTGGCTGTGTCCACTCGCCCACGGCAGACGGGCAGGCAGGGCGCAGTGTGGATCTGGCTGTGTCCACTCACCCACGGGAGACGGGCAAGCAGGGCGCAGTGCGGATCAGGCTGTGTCCACACACCCAAGGGAGACAGTCAGGCAGGGCGCAGTGCGGATCTGGCTGTGTCCACTCACCCATGGCAGACGGGCAGGCAGGGCGCAGTGTGGATCTGGCTGTGTCCACTCGCCCACTGGAGACGGGCAGGCAGGGCGCTGTGCGGATCTGGCTGTGTCCACTCGCCCACTGGAGACGGGCAGGCAGGGCGCAGTGCGGATCTGGCTGTGTCCACTCGCCCACGGGAGACGGGCATGCAGGGCGCAGTGCGGATCTGGCTGTGTCCACTCACTGACGGGAGACGGGCAGGCAAGGCGCAGTGCGGATCTTGCTGTGTCCACTCACACACGGCAGACGGGCAGGCAGGGCGCAGTGCGGATCTGGCTGTGTCCCCTCACTGACGGGAGACGGGCAGGCAAGTCGCAGTGCGGATCTGGCTGTGTCCACTCACCCACGGCAGACGGTCATGCAGGGCGCAGTGCGGATCGGGCTGTGTCCACTCGCCCACGTGAGACGGGCAGGTAGGGCGCAGTGCGGATCTGGCTGTGTCCACTCACTGACGGGAGACGGGCAGGCAGGGCGCAGTGCGGATCTGGCTGTGTTCACTCACCCACGGCAGACGTTCAGGCAGGGCGTAGTGCGGATCTGGCTGTGTCCACTCGCCCACGGGAGACGGGCAGGCAGCGCGCAGTGCGGATCTGGCTGTGTCTACTCACCCACGGGAGACGGGCAGGCAGGGCGCAGTGCGGATCTGGCGGTGTCCACTCACCCACGAAGGACGGTCAGGCAGGGTGCAGTGCGGATCTGGCTGTGTCCACTCACCCACGGGAGACGGGCAGGTAGGGCGCAGTGCGGATCTGGCTGTGTCCACTCACCCACGGGAGACGGTCAGGCAGGGCGCAGTGCGGATCTGGCTGTGTCCACTCACCCACAGGAGACGGGCAGGCAGGGCGCAGTGCGGATCTGGCTGTGTCCACTCACCCACGGCAGGCGGTCATGCAGGGCGCAGTGCTGATCTGGCTGTGTCGACTCACCCACGGCAGATGGTCAGGCAGTGTGCAGTGCGGATCTGGCTGTCTCCACTCGCCCACGGCAGACGGGCAGGAAGGGCGCAGTGCGGATCTGGCTGTGTCCACTCACCGACGGCAGATGGTCAGGCAGGGCGCAGTGCGGATCTGGCTGTGTCCACTCTCCCACGACAGACGGGCAGGCAGGGCGCAGTGCGGATCTGGCTGTGTCCACTCGCCCACGGGAGACGGTCAGGCAGGGCGCAGTGCGGATCTGGCTGTGTCCACTCACTGACGGGAGACGGGCAGGCAGGGCGCAGTGCGGATCTGGCTGTGTCCACTCACCCACGGGAGACGGGCAGGCAGGGCGCAGTGCGGATCTGGCGGTGTCCACTCACCCACGAAGGACGGTCAGGCAGGGTGCAGTGCGGATCTGGCTGTGTCCACTAACCCACGGGAGACGGGCAGGTAGGGTGCAGTGCGGATCTGGCTGTGTCCACTCACCCACGTGAGACAGGCAGGCAAGGCGCAGTGAGGATCTGGCTGTGTCCACTCACCCACGGCAGACGGTCAGGCAGGGCGCAGTGCGGATCTGGCTGTGTCCACTCACCCACGGGAGGCGGTCAGGCAGGGCGCAGTGCGGATCTGGCTGTGTCCACTCACCTACGGCAGACGGTCAGGCAGGGCGCAGTGCGGATCTGGCTGTGTCCACTCACCCACGGGAGACGGGCAGGCAGGGCGCAGTGCGGATCTGGCTGTGTCCACTCACCCACAGGAGACGGGCAGGCAGGGCGCACTGCGGATCTGGCTGTGTCCACTCACCCACGGCAGAAGGTCAGGCAGGGCGCAGTGCGGATCTGGCTGTGTCCACTCACTGACGAGAGACGGGCAGACAGGGCGCAGTGCGGATCTGGCTGTGTTCACTCACCCACGGCAGAAGGGCAGGCAGGGCGCAGTGCGGATCTGGCTGTGTCCACTCGTCCACGGGAGACGGGCAGGCAGGGCGCAGTGCGGATCTGGCTGTGTCCACTCACCCACGGCAGGCGGTCAGGCAGGGCGCAGTGCAGATCTGGCTGTGTCCACTCACCCACGGCAGACGGTCAAGCAGGGCGCAGTGCGGAACTGGCTGTGTCCACTCGCCCACAGCATAGGGGCAGGCAGGGCGCAGTGTGGATCTGGCTGTGTCCACTCACCCACAGCAGACGGTCAGGCAGGGCGCAGTGCGGATCTGGCTGTGTCCACTCGCCCACGGGTGACGGGCAGGCAGGGCGCAGTGCGGATCTGGCTGTGTCCACTCACCTACGGCAGACGGTCAGGCAGGGCGCAGTGCGGATCTAGCTGTGTCCGCTCGCCCACGGCAGACGGGCAGGCAGGGCGCAGTGTGGATCTGGCTGTGTCCACTCACCCACGGCAGATGGTCAGGCAGGGCGTAGTGCGGATATGGCTGAGTCCACTCGCCCACGACAGACGGGCAGGCAGCGCGCAGTGCGGATCTGGCTGTGTTCACTCGCCCACGGGAGACGGGCAGGCAGCGCGCAGTGCGGATCTGGCTGTGTCCACTCACCCACGGGAGACGGGCAGTCAGGGCGCAGTGCGGATCTGGCTGTGTCCACTCACCCACGGGAGACAGGCAGGCAGGGCGCAGTGCGGATCTGGCTGTGTCCACTCACCCACGGGAGAGGGTCAGCCAGGGCGCAGTGCGGATCTGGCTGTGTCCACTCACTGACGGGAGACGGGCAAGCAAGGTGCAGTGCGGATCTGGCTGTGTCCACTCACCCACGGGAGACGGGCAGGCAGGGCGCAGTGCGGATCTGGCTGTGTTCACTCACCCACGGGAGACGGTCAGGCAGGGCGCAGTGCGGATCTGGCTGTGTCCACTCACCCAAGGCAGACGGGCAGGCAGGGCGCAGTGTGGATCTGGCTGTGTCCACACACCCACGGCAGACGGTCAGGCAGGGCGCAGTGAGGATCTGGCTGTGTCCACTCACCCACGGCAGAAGGGCAGGCAGGGCGCAGTGCGGATCTGGCTGTGTCCACTCGCCCCCGGAAGACGGGCAGGCAGGGCGCAGTGCGGATCTGGCTGTGTCCACTCACCCACGGGAGACGGGCAGGCAGGGCGCAGTGCGGATCTGGCTGTGTCCACTCACCCACGGGAGACGGGCAGGCAGGGCGCAGTGCGGATCTGGCTGTGTCCACTCACCCACGGCAGACGGTCAGGCAGGGCGCAGTGCGGATCTGGCTGTGTCCACTCACCCACGGCAGGCGGTCAGGCAGGGCGCAGTGCGGATCTGGCTGTGTCCACTCGCCCACGGGTGACGGGCAGGCAAGGCGCAGTGCGGATCTGGCTGTGTCCACTCACTGACGGGAGACGGGCAGGCAGGGCGCAGTGCGGATCTGGCTGTGTTCACTCACCCACGGCAGACGGGCAGGCAGGGCGCAGTGCGGATCTGGCTGTGTTCACTCACCCACGGCAGACGGTCAGGCAGGGCGCAGTGCGGATCTGGCTGTGTCCACTCGCCCACGGGAGACGGGCAGGCAGCGCGCAGTGCGGATCTGGCTGTGTCCACTCACCCACGGGAGACGGGCAGGCAGGGCGCAGTGCGGATCTGGCGGTGTCCACTCACCCACGAAGGACGGTCAGGCAGGGTGCAGTGCGGATCTGGCTGTGTCCACTCACCCACGGGAGACGGGCAGGTAGGGCGCAGTGCGGATCTGGCTGTGTCCACTCACCCACGGGAGACGGTCAGGCAGGGCGCAGTGCGGATCTGGCTGTGTCCACTCACCCACGGCAGACGGGCAGGCAGGGCGCAGTGTGGATCTGGCGTGTCCACTCACCCACGGCAGACGGTCAGGCAGGGCGCAGTGCGGATCGGGCTGTGTCCACTCACCCACGACAGGCGGTCAGGCAGGGCGCAGTGCGGATCTGGCGGTGTCCACTCACCCACGGCAGACGGTCAGGCAGGGCGCAGTGCGGATCTAGCTGTGTCCGCTCGCCCACGGCAGACGGGCAGGCAGTGCGCAGTGTGGATCTGGCTGTGTCCACTCGCCCACGGGAGACGGGCAGGCAGGGCGCAGTTCGGATCTGGCTGTGTCCACTCACCCACGGCAGGCGGTCATGCAGGGCGCAGTGCGGATCTGGCTGTGTCGAATCACCCACGGCAGATGGTCAGGCAGTGCGCAGTGCGGATCTGGCTGTGTCCACTCGCCCACGGGTGACGGGCAGGCAGGGCGCAGTGCGGATCTGGCTGTGTCCACTCACCCACGGCAGGCGGTCAGGCAGGGCGCAGTGCGGATCTGGCTGTGTCCACTCACCCACGGCAGACGGTCAGGCAGGGCGCAGTGCGGATCTGGCTGTGTCCATTCGCCCACGGCAGACGGGCAGGCAGGGCGCAGTGTGGATCTGGCTGTGTCCACTCACCCACGGGAGACGGGCAAGCAGGGCGCAGTGCGGATCAGGCTGTGTCCACACACCCAAGGGAGACGGTCAGGCAGGGCGCAGTGCGGATCTGGCTGTGTCCACTCACCCATGGCAGACGGGCAGGCAGGGCGCAGTGTGGATCTGGCTGTGTCCACTCGCCCACTGGAGACGGGCAGGCAGGGCGCTGTGCGGATCTGGCTGTGTCCACTCGCCCACTGGAGACGGGCAGGCAGGGCGCAGTGCGGATCTGGCTGTGTCCACTCGCCCACGGGAGACGGGCAGGCAGGGCGCAGTGCGGATCTGGCTGTGTCCACTCACTGACGGGAGACGGGCAGGCAAGGCGCAGTGCGGATCTTGCTGTGTCCACTCACACACGGCAGACGGGCAGGCAGGGCGCAGTGCGGATCTGGCTGTGTCCCCTCACTGACGGGAGACGGGCAGGCAAGTCGCAGTGCGGATCTGGCTGTGTCCACTCACCCACGGCAGACGGTCATGCAGGGCGCAGTGCGGATCGGGCTGTGTCCACTCGCCCACGTGAGACGGGCAGGTAGGGCGCAGTGCGGATCTGGCTGTGTCCACTCACTGACGGGAGACGGGCAGGCAGGGCGCAGTGCGGATCTGGCTGTGTTCACTCACCCACGGCAGACGGTCAGGCAGGGCGTAGTGCGGATCTGGCTGTGTCCACTCGCCCACGGGAGACGGGCAGGCAGCGCGCAGTGCGGATCTGGCTGTGTCTACTCACCCACGGGAGACGGGCAGGCAGGGCGCAGTGCGGATCTGGCGGTGTCCACTCACCCACGAAGGACGGTCAGGCAGGGTGCAGTGCGGATCTGGCTGTGTCCACTCACCCACGGGAGACGGGCAGGTAGGGCGCAGTGCGGATCTGGCTGTGTCCACTCACCCACGGGAGACGGTCAGGCAGGGCGCAGTGCGGATCTGGCTGTGTCCACTCACCCACGGGAGACGGGCAGGCAGGGCGCAGTGCGGATCTGGCTGTGTCCACTCACCCACGGCAGGCGGTCATGCAGGGCGCAGTGCTGATCTGGCTGTGTCGACTCACCCAAGGCAGATGGTCAGGCAGTGTGCAGTGCGGATCTGGCTGTCTCCACTCGCCCACGGCAGACGGGCAGGAAGGGCGCAGTGCGGATCTGGCTGTGTCCACTCACCGACGGCAGATGGTCAGGCAGGGCGCAGTGCGGATCTGGCTGTGTCCACTCTCCCACGACAGACGGGCAGGCAGGGCGCAGTGCGGATCTGGCTGTGTCCACTCGCCCACGGGAGACGGTCAGGCAGGGCGCAGTGCGGATCTGGCTGTGTCCACTCACTGACGGGAGACGGGCAGGCAGGGCGCAGTGCGGATCTGGCTGTGTCCACTCACCCACGGGAGACGGGCAGGCAGGGCGCAGTGCGGATCTGGCGGTGTCCACTCACCCACGAAGGACGGTCAGGCAGGGTGCAGTGCGGATCTGGCTGTGTCCACTAACCCACGGGAGACGGGCAGGTAGGGCGCAGTGCGGATCTGGCTGTGTCCACTCACCCACGTGAGACGGGCAGGCAAGGCGCAGTGAGGATCTGGCTGTGTCCACTCACCCACGGCAGACGGTCAGGCAGGGCGCAGTGCGGATCTGGCTGTGTCCACTCACCCACGGGAGGCGGTCAGGCAGGGCGCAGTGCGGATCTGGCTGTGTCCACTCACCTACGGCAGACGGTCAGGCAGGGCGCAGTGCGGATCTGGCTGTGTCCACTCACCCACGGGAGACGGGCAGGCAGGGCGCAGTGCGGATCTGGCTGTGTCCACTCACCCACAGGAGACGGGCAGGCAGGGCGCACTGCGGATCTGGCTGTGTCCACTCACCCACGGCAGAAGGTCAGGCAGGGCGCAGTGCGGATCTGGCTGTGTCCACTCACTGACGAGAGACGGGCAGACAGGGCGCAGTGCGGATCTGGCTGTGTTCACTCACCCACGGCAGAAGGGCAGGCAGGGCGCAGTGCGGATCTGGCTGTGTCCACTCGTCCACGGGAGACGGGCAGGCAGGGCGCAGTACGGATCTGGCTGTGTCCACTCACCCACGGCAGGCGGTCAGGCAGGGCGCAGTGCAGATCTGGCTGTGTCCACTCACCCACGGCAGACGGTCAAGCAGGGCGCAGTGCGGAACTGGCTGTGTCCACTCGCCCACAGCATAGGGGCAGGCAGGGCGCAGTGTGGATCTGGCTGTGTCCACTCACCCACAGCAGACGGTCAGGCAGGGCGCAGTGCGGATCTGGCTGTGTCCACTCGCCCACGGGTGATGGGCAGGCAGGGCGCAGTGCGGATCTGGCTGTGTCCACTCACCTACGGCAGACGGTCAGGCAGGGCGCAGTGCGGATCTAGCTGTGTCCGCTCGCCCACGGCAGACGGGCAGGCAGGGCGCAGTGTGGATCTGGCTGTGTCCACTCACCCACGGCAGACGGTCAGGCAGGGCGTAGTGCGGATATGGCTGAGTCCACTCGCCCACGACAGACGGGCAGGCAGCGCGCAGTGCGGATCTGGCTGTGTTCACTCGCCCACGGGAGACGGGCAGGCAGCGCGCAGTGCGGATCTGGCTGTGTCCACTCACCCACGGGAGACGGGCAGTCAGGGCGCAGTGCGGATCTGGCTGTGTCCACTCACCCACGGGAGACAGGCAGGCAGGGCGCAGTGCGGATCTGGCTGTGTCCACTCACCCACGGGAGAGGGTCAGCCAGGGCGCAGTGCGGATCTGGCTGTGTCCACTCACTGACGGGAGACGGGCAAGCAAGGTGCAGTGCGGATCTGGCTGTGTCCACTCACCCACGGGAGACGGGCAGGCAGGGCGCAGTGCGGATCTGGCTGTGTTCACTCACCCACGGGAGACGGTCAGGCAGGGCGCAGTGCGGATCTGGCTGTGTCCACTCACCCACGGCAGACGGGCAGGCAGGGCGCAGTGTGGATCTGGCTGTGTCCACACACCCACGGCAGACGGTCAGGCAGGGCGCAGTGAGGATCTGGCTGTGTCCACTCACCCACGGCAGAAGGGCAGGCAGGGCGCAGTGCAGATCTGGCTGTGTCCACTCGCCCCCGGAAGACGGGCAGGCAGGGCGCAGTGCGGATCTGGCTGTGTCCACTCACCCACGGCAGACGGTCAGGCAGGGCACAGTGCGGATCTGGCTGTGTCCACTCACCCACGGCAGAAGGGCAGGCAGGGCGCAGTGCGGATCTGGCTGTGTCCACTCGCCCACGGGAGACGGGCAGGCAGGGCGCAGTGCGGATCTGGCTGTGTCCACTCACCCACGGCAGGCGGTCAGGCAGTGCGCAGTGCGGATCTGGCTGTGTCCACTCGCCCACGGGTGACGGGCAGGCAAGGCGCAGTGCGGATCTGGCTGTGTCCACTCACTGACGGGAGACGGGCAGGCAGGGCGCAGTGCGGATCTGGCTGTGTTCACTCACCCACGGGAGACGGGCAGGTAGGGCGCAGTGCGGATCTGGCTGTGTCCACTCACCCACGGCAGACGGGCAGGCAGGGCGCAGTGTGGATCTGGCGTGTCCACTCACCCACGACAGACGGTCAGGCAGGGCGCAGTGCGGATCGGGCTGTGTCCACTCACCCACGACAGGCGGTCAGGCAGGGCGCAGTGTGGATCTGGCTGTGTCCACTCACCCACGGCAGATGGTCAGGCAGGGCGTAGTGCGGATATGGCTGAGTCCACTCGCCCACGACAGACGGGCAGGCAGCGCGCAGTGCGGATCTGGCTGTGTTCACTCGCCCACGGGAGACGGGCAGGCAGCGCGCAGTGCGGATCTGGCTGTGTCCACTCACCCACGGGAGACGGGCAGTCAGGGCGCAGTGCGGATCTTGCTGTGTCCACTCACCCACGGGAGACAGGCAGGCAGGGCGCAGTGCGGATCTGGCTGTGTCCACTCACCCACGGGAGAGGGTCAGCCAGGGCGCAGTGCGGATCTGGCTGTGTCCACTCACTGACAGGAGACGGGCAAGCAAGGTGCAGTGCGGATCAGGCTGTGTCCACTCACCCACGGGAGACGGGCAGGCAGGGCGCAGTGCGGATCTGGCTGTGTTCACTCACCCACGGGAGACGGTCAGGCAGGGCGCAGTGCGGATCTGGCTGTGTCCACTCACCCAAGGCAGACGGGCAGGCAGGGCGCAGTGTGGATCTGGCTGTATCCACACACCCACGGCAGACGGTCAGGCAGGGCGCAGTGAGGATCTGGCTGTGTCCACTCACCCACGGCAGAAGGGCAGGCAGGGCGCAGTGCGGATCTGGCTGTGTCCACTCGCCCCCGGAAGACGGGCAGGCAGGGCGCAGTGCGGATCTGGCTGTGTCCACTCACCCACGGGAGACGGGCAGGCAGGGCGCAGTGCGGATCTGGCTGTGTCCACTCACCCACGGCAGACGGTCAGGCAGGGCACAGTGCGGATCTGGCTGTGTCCACTCACCCACGGCAGAAGGGCAGGCAGGGCGCAGTGCGGATCTGGCTGTGTCCACTCGCCCACGGGAGACGGGCAGGCAGGGCGCAGTGCGGATCTGGCTGTGTCCACTCACCCACGGCAGGCGGTCAGGCAGGGCGCAGTGCGGATCTGGCTGTGTCCACTCGCCCACGGGTGACGGGCAGGCAAGGCGCAGTGCGGATCTGGCTGTGTCCACTCACTGACGGGAGACGGGCAGGCAGGGCGCAGTGCGGATCTGGCTGTGTTCACTCACCCACGGCAGACGGTCAGGCAGGGCGCAGTGCGGATCTGGCTGTGTCCACTCGCCCACGGGAGACGGGCAGGCAGCGCGCAGTGCGGATCTGGCTGTGTCCACTCACCCACGGGAGACGGGCAGGCAGGGCGCAGTGCGGATCTGGCGGTGTCCACTCACCCACGAAGGACGGTCAGGCAGGGTGCAGTGCGGATCTGGCTGTGTCCACTCACCCACGGGAGACGGGCAGGTAGGGCGCAGTGCGGATCTGGCTGTGTCCACTCACCCACGGGAGACTGTCAGGCAGGGCGCAGTGCGGATCTGGCTGTGTCCACTCACCCACGGCAGACGGGCAGGCAGGGCGCAGTGTGGATCTGGCGTGTCCACTCACCCACGGCAGACGGTCAGGCAGGGCGCAGTGCGGATCGGGCTGTGTCCACTCACCCACGACAGGCGGTCAGGCAGGGCGCAGTGCGGATCTGGCGGTGTCCACTCACCCACGGCAGACGGTCAGGCAGGGCGCAGTGCGGATCTAGCTGTGTCCGCTCGCCCACGGCAGACGGGCAGGCAGTGCGCAGTGTGGATCTGGCTGTGTCCACTCGCCCACGGGAGACGGGCAGGCAGGGCGCAGTTCGGATCTGGCTGTGTCCACTCACCCACGGCAGGCGGTCATGCAGGGCGCAGTGCGGATCTGGCTGTGTCGACTCACCCACGGCAGATGGTCAGGCAGTGCGCAGTGCGGATCTGGCTGTGTCCACTCGCCCACGGGTGACGGGCAGGCAGGGCGCAGTGCGGATCTGGCTGTGTCCACTCACCCACGGCAGGCGGTCAGGCAGGGCGCAGTGCGGATCTGGCTGTGTCCACTCACCCACGGCAGACGGTCAGGCAGGGCGCAGTGCGGATCTGGCTGTGTCCATTCGCCCACGGCAGACGGGCAGGCAGGGCGCAGTGTGGATCTGGCTGTGTCCACTCACCCACGGGAGACGGGCAAGCAGGGCGCAGTGCGGATCAGGCTGTGTCCACACACCCAAGGGAGACGGTCAGGCAGGGCGCAGTGCGGATCTGGCTGTGTCCACTCACCCATGGCAGACGGGCAGGCAGGGCGCAGTGTGGATCTGGCTGTGTCCACTCGCCCACTGGAGACGGGCAGGCAGGGCGCTGTGCGGATCTGGCTGTGTCCACTCGCCCACTGGAGACGGGCAGGCAGGGCGCAGTGCGGATCTGGCTGTGTCCACTCGCCCATGGGAGACGGGCAGGCAGGGCGCAGTGCGGATCTGGCTGTGTCCACTCACTGACGGGAGACGGGCAGGCAAGGCGCAGTGCGGATCTTGCTGTGTCCACTCACACACGGCAGACGGGCAGGCAGGGCGCAGTGCGGATCTGGCTGTGTCCCCTCACTGACGGGAGACGGGCAGGCAAGTCGCAGTGCGGATCTGGCTGTGTCCACTCACCCACGGCAGACGGTCATGCAGGGCGCAGTGCGGATCGGGCTGTGTCCACTCGCCCACGTGAGACGGGCAGGTAGGGCGCAGTGCGGATCTGGCTGTGTCCACTCACTGACGGGAGACGGGCAGGCAGGGCGCAGTGCGGATCTGGCTGTGTTCACTCACCCACGGCAGACGGTCAGGCAGGGCGTAGTGCGGATCTGGCTGTGTCCACTCGCCCACGGGAGACGGGCAGGCAGCGCGCAGTGCGGATCTGGCTGTGTCTACTCACCCACGGGAGACGGGCAGGCAGGGCGCAGTGCGGATCTGGCGGTGTCCACTCACCCACGAAGGACGGTCAGGCAGGGTGCAGTGCGGATCTGGCTGTGTCCACTCACCCACGGGAGACGGGCAGGTAGGGCGCAGTGCGGATCTGGCTGTGTCCACTCACCCACGGGAGACGGTCAGGCAGGGCGCAGTGCGGATCTGGCTGTGTCCACTCACCCACGGGAGACGGGCAGGCAGGGCGCAGTGCGGATCTGGCTGTGTCCACTCACCCACGGCAGGCGGTCATGCAGGGCGCAGTGCTGATCTGGCTGTGTCGACTCACCCACGGCAGATGGTCAGGCAGTGTGCAGTGCGGATCTGGCTGTCTCCACTCGCCCACGGCAGACGGGCAGGAAGGGCGCAGTGCGGATCTGGCTGTGTCCACTCACCGACGGCAGATGGTCAGGCAGGGCGCAGTGCGGATCTGGCTGTGTCCACTCTCCCACGACAGACGGGCAGGCAGGGCGCAGTGCGGATCTGGCTGTGTCCACTCGCCCACGGGAGACGGTCAGGCAGGGCGCAGTGCGGATCTGGCTGTGTCCACTCACTGACGGGAGACGGGCAGGCAGGGCGCAGTGCGGATCTGGCTGTGTCCACTCACCCACGGGAGACGGGCAGGCAGGGCGCAGTGCGGATCTGGCGGTGTCCACTCACCCACGAAGGACGGTCAGGCAGGGTGCAGTGCGGATCTGGCTGTGTCCACTAACCCACGGGAGACGGGCAGGTAGGGCGCAGTGCGGATCTGGCTGTGTCCACTCACCCACGTGAGACGGGCAGGCAAGGCGCAGTGAGGATCTGGCTGTGTCCACTCACCCACGGCAGACGGTCAGGCAGGGCGCAGTGCGGATCTGGCTGTGTCCACTCACCTACGGGAGGCGGTCAGGCAGGGCGCAGTGCGGATCTGGCTGTGTCCACTCACCTACGGCAGACGGTCAGGCAGGGCGCAGTGCGGATCTGGCTGTGTCCACTCACCCACGGGAGACGGGCAGGCAGGGCGCAGTGCGGATCTGGCTGTGTCCACTCACCCACAGGAGACGGGCAGGCAGGGCGCACTGCGGATCTGGCTGTGTCCACTCACCCACGGCAGAAGGTCAGGCAGGGCGCAGTGCGGATCTGGCTGTGTCCACTCACTGACGAGAGACGGGCAGACAGGGCGCAGTGCGGATCTGGCTGTGTTCACTCACCCACGGCAGAAGGGCAGGCAGGGCGCAGTGCGGATCTGGCTGTGTCCACTCGTCCACGGGAGACGGGCAGGCAGGGCGCAGTGCGGATCTGGCTGTGTCCACTCACCCACGGCAGGCGGTCAGGCAGGGCGCAGTGCAGATCTGGCTGTGTCCACTCACCCACGGCAGACGGTCAAGCAGGGCGCAGTGCGGAACTGGCTGTGTCCACTCGCCCACAGCATAGGGGCAGGCAGGGCGCAGTGTGGATCTGGCTGTGTCCACTCACCCACAGCAGACGGTCAGGCAGGGCGCAGTGCGGATCTGGCTGTGTCCACTCGCCCACGGGTGATGGGCAGGCAGGGCACAGTGCGGATCTGGCTGTGTCCACTCACCTACGGCAGACGGTCAGGCAGGGCGCAGTGCGGATCTAGCTGTGTCCGCTCGCCCACGGCAGACGGGCAGGCAGGGCGCAGTGTGGATCTGGCTGTGTCCACTCACCCACGGCAGACGGTCAGGCAGGGCGTAGTGCGGATATGGCTGAGTCCACTCGCCCACGACAGACGGGCAGGCAGCGCGCAGTGCGGATCTGGCTGTGTTCACTCGCCCACGGGAGACGGGCAGGCAGCGCGCAGTGCGGATCTGGCTGTGTCCACTCACCCACGGGAGACGGGCAGTCAGGGCGCAGTGCGGATCTGGCTGTGTCCACTCACCCACGGGAGACAGGCAGGCAGGGCGCAGTGCGGATCTGGCTGTGTCCACTCACCCACGGGAGAGGGTCAGCCAGGGCGCAGTGCGGATCTGGCTGTGTCCACTCACTGACGGGAGACGGGCAAGCAAGGTGCAGTGCGGATCTGGCTGTGTCCACTCACCCACGGGAGACGGGCAGGCAGGGCGCAGTGCGGATCTGGCTGTGTTCACTCACCCACGGGAGACGGTCAGGCAGGGCGCAGTGCGGATCTGGCTGTGTCCACTCACCCACGGCAGACGGGCAGGCAGGGCGCAGTGTGGATCTGGCTGTGTCCACACACCCACGGCAGACGGTCAGGCAGGGCGCAGTGAGGATCTGGCTGTGTCCACTCACCCACGGCAGAAGGGCAGGCAGGGCGCAGTGCAGATCTGGCTGTGTCCACTCGCCCCCGGAAGACGGGCAGGCAGGGCGCAGTGCGGATCTGGCTGTGTCCACTCACCCACGGCAGACGGTCAGGCAGGGCACAGTGCGGATCTGGCTGTGTCCACTCACCCACGGCAGAAGGGCAGGCAGGGCGCAGTGCGGATCTGGCTGTGTCCACTCGCCCACGGGAGACGGGCAGGCAGGGCGCAGTGCGGATCTGGCTGTGTCCACTCACCCACGGCAGGCGGTCAGGCAGTGCGCAGTGCGGATCTGGCTGTGTCCACTCGCCCACGGGTGACGGGCAGGCAAGGCGCAGTGCGGATCTGGCTGTGTCCACTCACTGACGGGAGACGGGCAGGCAGGGCGCAGTGCGGATCTGGCTGTGTTCACTCACCCACGGGAGACGGGCAGGTAGGGCGCAGTGCGGATCTGGCTGTGTCCACTCACCCACGGCAGACGGGCAGGCAGGGCGCAGTGTGGATCTGGCGTGTCCACTCACCCACGGCAGACGGTCAGGCAGGGCGCAGTGCGGATCGGGCTGTGTCCACTCACCCACGACAGGCGGTCAGGCAGGGCGCAGTGCGGATCTGGCGGTGTCCACTCACCCACGGCAGACGGTCAGGCAGGGCGCAGTGCGGATCTAGCTGTGTCCGCTCGCCCACGGCAGACGGGCAGGCAGTGCGCAGTGTGGATCTGGCTGTGTCCACTCGCCCACGGGAGACGGGCAGGCAGGGCGCAGTTCGGATCTGGCTGTGTCCACTCACCCACGGCAGGCGGTCATGCAGGGCGCAGTGCGGATCTGGCTGTGTCGACTCACCCACGGCAGATGGTCAGGCAGTGCGCAGTGCGGATCTGGCTGTCTCCACTCGCCCACGGCAGACGGGCAGGCAGGGCGCAGTGCGGATCTGGCTGTGTCCACTCACCGACGGCAGATGGTCAGGCAGGGCGCAGTGCGGATCTGGCTGTGTCCACTCTCCCACGACAGACGGGCAGGCAGGGCGCAGTGCGGATCTGGCTGTGTCCACTCGCCCACGGGAGACGGTCAGGCAGGGCGCAGTGCGGATCTGGCTGTGTCCACTCACTGACGGGAGACGGGCAGGCAGGGCGCAGTGCGGATCTGGCTGTGTCCACTCACCCACGGGAGACGGGCAGGCAGGGCGCAGTGCGGATCTGGCGGTGTCCACTCACCCACGAAGGACTGTCAGGCAGGGTGCAGTGCGGATCTGGCTGTGTCCACTAACCCACGGGAGACGGGCAGGTAGGGCGCAGTGCGGATCTGGCTGTGTCCACTCACCCACGTGAGACGGGCAGGCAAGGCGCAGTGAGGATCTGGCTGTGTCCACTCACCCACGGGAGACGGTTAGGCAGGGCCCAGTGCGGATCTGGCTGTGTCCACTCACCCACGGCAGACGGGCAGGCAGGGCGCAGTGTGGATCTGGCTGTGTCCACTCACCCAAGGCAGACTGTCAGGCAGGGCGCAGTTCGGATCTGGCTGTGTCCACTCACTCACGACAGGCGGTCAGGCAGGGCGCAGTGCGGATCTGCCTGTGTCTACTCACCCACGGCAGACGGTCAGGCAGGGCGCAGTGCGGATCTGGCTGTGTCCACTGGCCCACAGCATAGGGACAGGCAGGACGCAGTGTGGATCTGGCTGTGTCCACTCACCCACAGCAGACGGTCAGGCAGGGCGCAGTGCGGATCTGGCGGTGTCCACTCGCCCACGGCAGACGGGCAGGCAGGGCGCAGTGCGGATCTGGCTGTGTCCACTCACCTACGGCAGACGGTCAGGCAGGGCGCAGTGCGGATCTGGCTCTGTCCGCTCGCCCACGGCAGACGGGCAGGCAGGGCGAAGTGTGGATCTGGCTGTGTCCACTCACCCACGGCAGACTGTCAGGCAGGGCGTAGTGCAGATATGGCTGTGTCCACTCGCCCACGACAGACGGGCAGGCAGCGCGCAGTGCGGATCTGGCTGTGTCCACTCGCCCACGGGAGACGGGCAGTCAGGGCGCAGTGCGGATCTGGCTGTGTCCACTCACCCACGGGAGACAGGCAGGCAGGGCGCAGTGCGGATCTGGCTGTGTCCACTCACCCACGGGAGAGGGTCAGCCAGGGCGCAGTGCGGATCTTGCTGTGTCCACTCACTGACGGGAGACGGGCAAGCAAGGTGCAGTGCGGATCTGGCTGTGTCCACTCACCCACGGGAGACGGGCAGGCAGGGCGCAGTGCGGATCTGACTGTGTTCACTCACCCACGGGAGACGGTCAGGCAGGGCGCAGTGCGGATCTGCCTGTGTCCACTCACCCACGGCAGACGGGCAGGCAGGGCGCAGTGTGGATCTGGCTGTGTCCACACACCCACGGCAGACGGTCAGGCAGGGCGCAGTGAGGATCTGGCTGTGTCCACTCACCGACGGCAGAAGGGCAGGCAGGGCGCAGTGCGGATCTGGCTGTGTCCACTCGCCCCCGGGAGACGGGCAGGCAGGGCGCAGTGCGGATCTGGCTGTGTCCACTCACCCACGGGAGACGGGCAGGCAGGGCGCAGTGCGGATCTGGCTGTGTCCACTCACCCACGGCAGACATTCAGGCAGGGCACAGTGCGGATCTGGCTGTGTCCACTCACCCACGGCAGAAGGGCAGGCAGGGCGCAGTGCGGATCTGGCTGTGTCCACTCGCCCACGGGAGACGGTCAGGCAGGGCGCAGTGCGGATCTGGTTGTGTCCACTCACCCACGGGAGAGGGTCAGGCAGGGCGCAGTGCGGATCTGGCGGTGTCCACTCACCCACGGCAGACGGGCAGGCAGGGCGCAGTGCGGATATGGCTGTGTCCTCTCGCCCACGACAGACGGGCAGGCAGTGCGCAGTGCGGATCTGGCTGTTTCTACTCGCCCACGGGAGACGGGCAGGCAGCGCGCAGTGCGGATCTGGCTGTGTCCACTCACCCACGGGAGACGGGCAGGCAGGGCACAGTGCGGATCTGGCTGTGTCCACTCACTGACAGGAGACGGGCAGCCAAGGTGCAGTGCGAATCTGGCTGTGTCCACTCACCCACGGGAGACGGGCAGGCAGGGCGCAGTGCGGATCTGGCTGTGTTCACTCACCCACGGCAGAAGAGCAGGCAGGGCGCAGTGCGGATCTGACTGTGTCCACTCGCCCATGGGAGACGGAAAGGCAGGGCGCAGTGCGGATCTGGCTGTGTCCACTCACCCACGGCAGGCGGTCAGGCAGGGCGCAGTGCAGATCTGGCTGTGTCCACTCACCCACGGCAGACGGTCAGGCAGGGCGCAGTGCGGATCGGGCTGTGTCCACTCGCCCACAGCATAGGGACAGGCAGGACGCAGTGTGGATCTGGCTGTGTCCACTCACCCACAGCAGATGGTCAGGCAGGGCGCAGTGCGGATCTGGCGGTGTCCACTCGCCCACGGCAGACGGGCAGGCAGGGCGCAGTGCGT